>NC_081412.1:404171093-404506093 GCF_030272615.1 Cryptomeria japonica | reverse complement strand
GCAAGCTTTCAAATATGTGGGAACCCTAATATTTTCTAAATTTGAGATCCTACGCATGTATGAAAAGATTGGGAATGCAGCAAAGAGAATCCATGTGGCCTATTTTTTAGTTCCACATACTTGTAGTACCTCAAGCTTTCCCAAGCCAAGGGATAATCATCCTTACCCCATGTGTGAAGATATTGGTATGGTACCTGGAGTGTGTGAATTTCCAATGTCGATTGATTGATTTCATCCTATACTTTCATGCCACCATTATTAGCTGTTGAAATGACGAACCCCTCCTACTCTGCAAAAAGGACCCAATAGGTTGGATGTGTCCTCACAACACAATCAACGGTGACTTGGCTAACCTTGGCATCAAGATCTTCCCACCTCCCATACCACAAGGCGAATTTGAAGATAACATTTAAATTTAAACCACAAACAGTTTCATAAATTGGAGCTTTGGGAGAAATTCTGAGATACTCGAATGCTACAGGGAGTGAGGAGACCTGCATCCACAACAAACCAAAGATTAGGCTAATCAATCTAATTGGGAATGGGGTGTCACATCATAAATCATTTGTGATCTGAGACACTTGTCTTCTTGAACCTGCATGGGTGATAGGAAAAATTCCTCCTCATTTGATTCACATCCCATGCTAGCTAATAAGTCTGCTAGCTGATTTGCTTCCCTATAACAGTGAACAATGTTATATCCTTCAAACTAGCTTCCTAAATAATATAATCTATTTTCCAATTGGGAGCTTGGAATTTTTTTAAAGCTGATATGATATTCAGGGAATCCCCTTCAATTTCTAAATATTTAACCTGCTCCTCAATGGCTAAGTTAATCCCAAACAACAAGGCTCTAGCCTCTGCCATGTTATATGTGCCATCTGGTATTCTTGCAAAACCTGCTCTCAATACTTGGACTGATTGATCCCTGAGTACACTTCCAATTTCAGACACTCCAAGGTTACCTCTCCCGGCCCCATCAAAATTTAGCTTAACAAAGTTCTTCGAAGGGGATCTCCATCTAATTCCTTTTCTACTGATTTTGTTTTGAGTATTTACCATCAAACTTCCTTTAAATGGGATTTGTAGGAGTTTACAACCTATCATTAGATCGTTATCCCATGAGGTGAAAGGGGAGTCCAACTTTTTTGAATTTAGCTGCATGAGCATTGACAGATTCTGAGATTGTTAATTCTAGTTTGATAAGAATGTCCTGCACACTATGAAATTCCTTCCTAAATATGTGCCTATTCTTTTCCCACCAAATGTTCCAAATGAGTATGGTAGGAGCCATATCCTAGATAACTACAAAAAAAGAGTCTGCAAAGAGCTTTGGCCATGATTCAAAAACTTCTAGTAAAGTAGCTTGTAATGGAGAGTTCCATTCTAGTCTGTTAAGCAACCACTTCCAACAATCTTGTGCCACTACACATTCTAAAAGAAGGTGACTAGTTGTTTCAATGGACTGATTACACAACACACAATCAAAGGGTTGAGCAATCTTAAGTAGAGATAACCTGTCACTAGTAAGGATTCTGCCCTTTAAGACTAGCTAGGCAAATGATCCTGCCTTTTGTAATCCACATCCCTTCCAACAAAATGAGAACTTTCTGGATGGTTGGTCTATCCCCTGAGATGTTAGCTGCTTAAAACCCTCCTTTACTGAATATGCCCCTGCTTTAGAAGGAAGCCAAATCAGTTTCTCTCATTTCCCTTTGAAGAAAATCAATTTGTTTCTTAATTCCATAGTTAACACATGTTTTTGCTGGAGAGGGGCAGACATAATATCTAAATATTTCCATTTCACTTTCCAAAAGCCATTAACCAGTACCGGGTGGAAATATTTACTTACAAAATGTCCCTAAGAGGTCTGTAAAACTTTCTTGATGACATACAAATTTGGAATACTATCTGGAGGTGGATAGTTGTTCCATGAATCCTCCCAAAATCTTATTGACCTACCATCATGCACAATTCAAGTTAGATTATGCAGCAAACTCTCTCTATATTTTACTAGGAAATTCCACATCTTTGACCCTTTTGGAGGATCCAAAACTATGAAAATTCTTTCTAGATCTTCTGAGTCAAGATACTTACTTTTGATAATAGCAGCCCAAACAGACGAAGAATCTGAATACAACTTCCACATGAGTTTATCCCCTAGAGCAATGTTCCTATCTTCGAAATTAGGTATACCTGCCCCCCCCCCCCCCCCACCATACAGTTTGAGAAAACAAACTTTTTCCCAGGCCAGTAAGTGTATTTTATCTTTTGGATCTCTACTGCCCTTCCATACAAATTTCTTTAGGAGAGATTTCAACATCTCTTGAATCTTGAATGGCATAGGGAGGACTAACATGATGGATTTTGGGATTGTTGCCAAGACAAATTTGATTAGCAAGATTCTCCCAGCTAGAGATAACCAATTGTTCTTTCTAGAAGTTACCATATTCTTGATCGACAAGACTACTGATTCCCAATGGCATCCTTTTATCACTCCTGAGAAGAGAGGAACTCCAAGATACTTGTACGGTAAACTCGCTTGCTTGAAGCCCAAAGTATTTATCAATTTTTTTGACAGAAGTGGATAGAAATGAAATAATAATGTTTTTTATTTAGTCTCACTCACTTTTTGCCCTAAAACCTCACTGTATAATTTAAGGGCTCTTTCAATAACCTTAGCTTCCCTCACTGAGGCTTCCCCAAACAAGATAGTATCATCAACAAATAACTGATGTGTGATAGTAATTTGAGTTTGAGGAATTTGTATTCCTTTCCATAGGGACAAACCCTGAAAGGCTGAGATCAATCTACTTAGAGCCTTTGCCATGATGATAAATAGAGACGGGGACAGAGGATCGCCTTGTCTGACTCCTTGGGAGGACAGAAAGAAACCCACTGGACTACCATTAACCAAAACTGAAAATTTTGCCCCTGACAGACAAGAAAGAATCCATTTACACCATAAGTTGGAAAAGCCAAATTTGAGAAGGATTCGATGCAAAAAAACCCAATTGACCCTATCGTATGCTTTCAACATGTCAAGTTTAACCATAATTGCTTCTATCTTGTGAGCCATTACTAAATGCATGATTTCGTGCACTACCAAGGCTCCTTCTATTGTTTCTCTACCTGGCACAAAACCTCCTTTTTGGTTGGATATGATCTTAGTAATCAAAGGAGCCAGTCTCAGAGAGATGGCCTTAGTAATAATTTTGTAGACTGTGTTGCATAGAGAAATGGGTCTAAAATATGCTAGATAGCTTGGGAATTAATACAATGAGGGTAGTGTTAAATTTTTTCAGCATATTAACATGTTTCCTAGACTCCTCCACCATCTTCCAGACATCTGACCCCAAAACATTCCAGCATTTTTGAAAAAAAAGGGCAAGGAACCCATCTGGTCTTGAGGCTTTATTTGGGTGCATGGAGAATACTGCATTCTTAACTTCCTCCAAATAAAAGGGTTTCATTATTGATATATTGTCTTGAAGTGTGATTACACACGGTATATGTTGAAGAGTGTCCTGAGTCTTTCTTCATATATATTCATCCTCGACAATTGAATTTGAGAAAAGGGAAGAGAAAAAATGAACTGCTTCATCTTGAATTTTTAGATTGTCCATAATAATTTCCCCTGCATCATTTCTAATTTGTGCTATTTGGTTGCTTTCTCTCTTCATTTTGACCGATGCATGGAAAAAATTTGTGTTCCTATCCCCTTTCTTGTAGCCATGTCTCCCTTGATTTTTGTTTCCACGAGAGTTCTTCTCTTTTCAAAACTTTTTATAATTGTTAGTTTTGGGAATTTTATTGCTCATAAGACTCCTCCTTTATACCATTTTGAATAATGTCTTCATTTACTAGTTTAATACTATCCTCCAACTAATCCTTTGAGTGGAAAATATTTTTGAAAACTGATGTATTATATTCTTTGTCCATTGAAGCTTTTTACAAAACTGAAACATCCTAGAGCCTAGAGTAAATAGAGAAGTCAGCCACCATTTCTACAAATGAGGAAGGAAGGAGATATCTCTAAACCACATCTGTTGGAATTTGAAAAAAGAAGAACCCTTATATGTGTTGATAAACAAGGGAATGTCCAGTTGAAGTGCAAAATGATCAGATCCTAATAAAGGTGGTATTTTGAAAACTGGAGTACTGAATGAAGCATTCCAAATAGGATTCACAAAAAACCTATCTAGATACTCTTCAATATGAAAAAAGTCATTTCTTTTGTTTGACTAGGTGAAGGAGCCATTTGTTGGCATATAATTTATAAGAGCGTTGGAGGAAACAAAATCATTAAAATCTTGCATTGACTTTAGGGGGGGATGATACCTCTAGACTTATCCCTTGAGGAAAGGATATCATTAAAATATCCTCCTAAGATAGTTGGCTCCTCTGGGAAATTGAGACATATTTGGGCAAGATTGTCCCAAACTACTTTCTTCCCTGTTGATGAATTTGGACCATAGACTAAAATCAAATGAAAGGATGTTGAAGAAGCTACTACGTTGATATGAATGAAGTTTGCTTTGATTGAAAGAAAATCTATCCTTCCCACACTTGGCTTCCACAATATGGCCAACCCTCCTGAGGTCCCAATCGACTGGGATGCAACATACTTCCACTTTTTTGATCCTTTAAAAGGCTGATCTTCAATGGTTTCTAAGAATATAGTTTCTTGTATTAAGAAACAATTAGCCCCACAATTCTCTATTTGAGATTTGATAAGGCACCTTTTTTTAGGAGCGTTAATGCCCCTAACATTCCAAGGCACTATTCTCATTGTTGTCCCAAAGAGTAATATACTCTCCAAGATCCAAGTTGACCATCTAGTGTAGTCTGAATTCCTGCTTTGACTTCCTCTTTGGTTTTTTTGGCTAATCTCTTCTTCTTTGGTGGTCTCCCCACTCTCCCTTTAGGCTTGATCGTCATAACTGCTTTTGTAGATCTCATTTGATAAATGGAGGATACTACAGGGAGATCTTGATTTTCTCCCTCCTGTTGTTCTTTAACTACACCACTTCTTTGTTACTGCGAATTTCCAAGGATCTCCTTTATTGCTAGTGATGGAAGAGCAATAAAATTTTGATCTACTATATGCTTGAAAAAACCATCAAGTCCTCAATAACAACCATATTACCTGGTCGATCTATGATCTCGTCCACAAATATAGAGCATGCTTTATGGAGCCGATTTGTTACAAATTGATCAAAATGATCTGAATTACCCTTCAAGAAAGAGGTTTTGTAGTGTTTTAAAAACAAACTATTCTCTTCCAAAGGGGAGATTGGGATTGTAGGTATTACATTGGGGAAACACAAATCTATTATTGACTTATCCACCGAGATGTGATGAAAAGAAACAAGGCTTTGTATCCATGGTATAGCACTTAGGGGCACTAAGACCCTTCTTCGCCTAGTAGCAAAACTGAGAGAGTTAATGAGATTTCGAATAAGAGAGTTTGCAATTTCCACCACTTCCCCTCTCTTTCGTACTGTTGCTTTTTCCATCTAATTAATATTCACCAAGGGTTGAGATATGTCTATTTCATTATTTGGAGTCTGGCTACTTTGAACCTCTACCTCCCCTGAAGGGTTGGAAGTGGAAGTGTTGTTAATTCCTTTCTGCATTACTTCCCCATCTTTTTGACTTACTATTTCCAAGGGGGATTTCTTCTAGTTTTACTCCAGTAAAGTCTCCAATTATGTTATTTCAGTATTTGGATTCTGACTACTTTGAAGCTCAACCTCCTTGGAGGGCTACAAATAGGAATGTTGCTAAACTCCTTTTTCTTTACTATCCTATCTCTCTGAGATACTGTCTTCAGCGGGCACTTTCCTTGACTTTCCTCCATTGAAGGCTCCAAATGTGTCCCCACACTATTCAATGTTGAATCAGAAGGAAGTTCCTCAACAACTTTTAACTTTTTTATTATTACTCCTTCAGATTCAAAGGTCAATGACTCTAGTGTGGATGCTCTATCATGTGGTGGATTTCTAGAACATTATCTCGCAAGAGAAGAGTGGTCTTCACAAACTCTTATATATTGGCAATGAGATCCTTGACATTTTTTGGTTAGATGACCTAGGGAATCTGAGTGCAAGTCCACTATTTTTGGATCCTGAAGAGTGAGTTATTGGTCCCATTCCCCAGCTTTCGAAATGATTGAGAAATTCTTAGGAAATGGTTTTGAAAGATCCAATAATAAACAACCCTTAAAGGAAGCTGCAGATCTTCAAATGGAATTAAATTGTACTTTACAAAAATCCCAAGATGATTTGCTAATATTTATATTAGGCCTAAATCTCTATATTCTATTAGGATCCCAAGAAAGGATATCCAGAATGGCACATATTTTATATATGTGCTCTGAGGGTTAAAGTTTGGATACCAATGCAATGTGTATAAACCAAAACCCTTTTAGAACCATCCCTTAGATCTATGGATCTTATCTCGACACATCTTTGAAGAAAATATGTAAATAAAGAATTGAAAACCCTGATCTATGAAAAATTCTCCTTCACTCCCTCTCAATGTTTCTTAGCACATATACATAAATCAGAAGATTTGGGAAAGAAACCGCAAAACCTACCTATCAATGCTCTTCCACGTAGATCTGAGCTCTGTGAATCAAGGAGGTGATCCGATAATTGTATAGAAACCTTTCCTCTCGCCAGGTTTGGAATCCTAGTTGACTGTACTTCTCCCTCTCTCCTTCCGGTTTGGTAGCCAGGTATGTGCAGGATCATGGTGTGCCAAAATAGGCCCGTAAGTGGCAATAAAATTTCAAAAAATTAGAGTTATGCAACTTGACATGAAAATTTGAATAAGTTGTGAACATTATTTTTAAAATATGTAAGAAGAGAATCTATAGAAAATTGAATGTAGTTTCTAAGCTACTAGTCGTTTTTTGAAAAAAAAACATCCTATTTGATGAAAATTTCAAATTTCAATGCAGTGGTACTAAAATTTCAGAAAAAATATAAGAAGTAGATGTATGTCTGACCCCACCCTAATAACAATAAAATCATAATATATTTTTATAATATTTATAATATAAGTATTAGACTCATGTTCGGATGTGACACATATTTTTTTATAATTTTTTATAAAGTAAATAATTATTTATGATTTTTTTACTACAGATTTTAAGAAATTCAGAAACTCCTACGTCTAACCACCTTAACTTGGTCAAGAATTAACACAAGGGTAGGAATAGCGACAAGTATGGGAGCGGGTGCAGAGTGAAAAGGAGTGGGAATCCCAAATTTCAAATCGGGGAATGGCGGACTTCTTGGGGAAGGTGGTTTTCCTGGGGAAGGCAGTTTTTCTGGGATCGGAATTGGCAAACAGTCAGGAGGACAGACATCTCAAGGGACAGAAGAGGACAAGGAAACAGTCAAACTGGGGGAGGATAAAGATTCAAAATCTGGGGACCCACACGACAGAGGTAGAGGTAAAAAATGGTCTTCACTTTTTGGAGTGAAGCCGCTGGCTAAATCTGAGCTCCCGGAAGTTACAAATATCTCAGATCCAATTTTTGGGCTGGTTGTTATCTCTGTTCCAAATAAAGTGGTAGATCTAATTGTAGCAGGTTTATCCATGACTCTAGTGGGATGAATTTTTGGATTTAGGCCTAACATTGATGATGTGAGGAATTTCATAAGGAGAAAATGGTTTGTAAAAGGTCAAGTGGATGTGGCAGCGCTGCATAGGGGGTTTTTTTCCTTTGCTTTTAACTCTGAAGAAGATATGAACAAGGCTCTCTGTGAAGGCCCATGGATGTTCGGCAAGTCAACCTTGGCTCTTCAAAAATGGGTTTTGAACCTCGCCCTTGACGAGTCCTTTGTTTCTGCGCTAGTATGGACATGCCTCTCAGGTCTCCCATTGGAATTCTGGAATGAGGAAGTATTCAAGGGTATTGCGAAATCCTTTGGAGAATTTCTGTCGATTGATCCGATGATGGCAGCTAAATCAAGGTTAGTCTTTGCTTGCATCTGTATAAATGTTAATGAAATGATGAATATGCCCCAATCCATAGAAATCATATCTAAACTTGGAAAATGGACCCAAGCTATTGAATATGAATCGCTTTCGTTTGCCTGTTTTCATTGTAAGAAATCGGGGCATTGGGCAAAATCATGTCCGCTCAAGAAGAGCAAGGAAAGAAAAACTAATAGCAATACCAAGAATAAAAAGATTTGGCAAACGATTGATAAAAAAGGAGACCCATCAGCTAAGTGTGACTAAAATAAGGATGTAACAGAATTAGTAAATGAAGTCAAGAAAACTGGGAATAGCAATAATGAAAAATAAGATTGTGTCTGCTCTAATAACCAAATAGAGAGTTCTAAAGAAGTAGAGCAAGGAATAGAGTTGAATAACAAAAATAACCCAGAGGACCAGGAGGTTGGATCTGTCAGTCAGGAGAAGGAAGAAGCTACATCAATCTCTTCATTCTCAAAATCAGTCGAGGAAAACTTTAATGAAGCTCAAGAGTTTAGCCCTTCAGATATCGAGCCCTTATTGCTTCTAACCAACGGAAGCCCAAAGCCTCATCTTTGTAAAAACCCTTCTCAAAGTGTGGTAATGGATATTCTGGAAGGGAATCTCCAGATTCTTGGTTTGAGAGAAGGAAAAATGAACAAGGAAGAACTCAATGGAGGGATCTCAACTAGAAGCAAGAATGAGAAAAAGGCAGATGTTGAAAGTCAGAACAAAAAGTAGGGAAGGCCATCCCTAAAACATCAAAGGGAATAGGAAAGCTGGAAGAATCGTGCTGATGGAACACAGTGTTCCATCGAGTCAGCCCTATCTCCGGTTAAAGTATGAAGATAATATCCTGGAATATTAGAGGGTTGAATGCCCCTCATAAGTAGGATGTGTTACGAAACATATGTAAGAGATCATAAACCGGATGTGGTCCTCATTCAGGAAACTAAGATGTCTAAAGAAAAAGTTGAAAAGATTAGGATTTTCAAGGATAATGGTGTCATAGGATCTAGCTCGAAGGGAGCCTCTGGAGGAACTGCGATTTTTTGGAACCAAAAAACCATAAAAGGTAAGGAAATCATCTCTGCTTTTAATAGGAACTCATTTCAGCTTGAGTATATTAAGGACAACTTTCTTTGGGTGTTATCTAGTCTATGCACCTAATACCAAAACCGGGAGAGTTAAATATTGGAGAAGCCTTGTAGATGACAGACTCAAGTTTGCTAATCAAAGTTGGATTATTATGGGAGATTTCAATACTCCACTCAAAGAGGAAGAAAAGATGGGAGGTCTCCCCTTACAACTTGATGGGAAACAAGACCTAATGGAGTTCATCAATGATCAAGCCCTTATGGATGTGGATCTTCAGGGCATTAATTACACCTGGACCAGTAGAAGAACCGGAGCTGACCTGATTCAAGTAAAGTTAGATAGAACTTTAATTTCTCCTGAATGGTTAACCAAGTATAGCTGCTCCCTTGCTTCTGTTATCGAAATTGGGTCAGATCATTACCCCATCTCTTTTACTGCCAATTCTTTTTCGACCAAGAGAAACTTCCCTTTCAGATTTGAAAAGGCATGGCTATCCCATCCCTCTTTGGAAGCTCATATTATTGATTGGTGGAATTCTGAAGTGGAGGGAATGGCTCTTTTTAGAATACCCAAAAAGCTCAATATCCTAAAGGCTAAAATTAAAATCTGGAACAAAGAGATTTTTGGGGACATATTCAAGAGCAAAATTCAAGTCAAAACTGAAATAAAGGATGTTCAGGATAGAATCCAAGTGGTTGGGCTGTCTGAAGATCTTAGGATGGTGGAAAATGTTCTTTTGTCTAAATACCACACCATTATCACTAATGAAGAGACGTTCTAGAGACAAAGATCAAGAGCCTTGTTCTTGAAGGAAGGTGATAAAAATACCCGGTTTTTTCACTTAATTGCTCTTAAGTACAGGGCGGCTAATAGGATATCTAGATTATCCTGTAATAAAGGAATCTTAACAGAGGATAATGATATTAGAAAGGAAGCTCTTGAGTATTTTAGCACCCTGCTAGGAGAAGTGGATAACCTGGATATCAACAATCAAAACACCCTTTTACAAGCTATTCCTTCTATCCTGACTGATGTAGATAACAACCTTTTATCCTATATTCCCTCTAATCAGGAAATCAAAAAGGTGGTGTTCTCTTTTCAGGGTGATAAATCTCCTGGACCGGACGGTTTTCCAATGTTTTTCTTCCAAAATTATTGGCACATCGTAGAGGCTGACATCTGTAATGGTGTTAAAGAATTCTTTGGCTCTAGAAGGCTCCTAAAGGAACTGAATGCCATCTCAATTGTCCTTATCCCGAAGATCCCTGGTGTTGATTCTCTCAACAAGTTTAGACCCATTAGTCTATGTAACTCTGTGTAAAAGATTTTATCCAAGGTTCTGACTTCCAAGTTGTTGGAAATTCTTCCAAGAATTATCTCTGTCCAGCAGAATGGCTTTGTCTCCGGTAGACAGATTCTGGATTCCATAATATCCGTTCATGAAAATATCCACTCCCTGAAAGTGGCGAATAGCCAGGGTTTCTTCCTAAAGTTAGATATGGCTAAAGCTTTTGATAGAGTGAACTGGAAGTTTCTCCTTAGGATCATGAAAGCGTTTTGTTTTGGTGACAAAGTTATTCAGCTCTACTCTCAACTTATGGAAACTTCCTCCTCAGCTGTTATAGTCAATGGTTCCCCGTCTAGTTTCTTCAAAAGCTCTAGAGGCCTTAGACAGGGGGACCCCATATCCCCTATCTTGTTTACTATTCTTGCTGAATGCCTAGGTAGATTTATTCTTAAAAATGTGGAAGATGGCAATCTTAGGGGTCTGAAACCATCTTCTTCCAATGTTGCTTGTTCTCATGAACAATTCGTTGATGATTCTATCACTATGGGGGAAGCTACCATTCTGGAAGCTAAAAATATGAAGAATGTCCTGAACACTTATGAATCTCCCTCTGGTCAAAAAATTAACTGCGATAAAAGTTCTTTGTTCTTCATCAATACCCCAGTCCAAAGGCAACTAAGGATTGAAAGAATTCTTGGATGCAAAATTTGTAAGTTTCCCTCTACTTATTAGGGGCTTCCTCTGTGTTTCAAGCCTGAGGATTCCTTCTAAAATAAGCTGGTGGACAGACTTAACTCGAAACTTGCTAGTTGGAAAGGGGTTGTCCTTAGTCAAGCGGGCAAAATTACTATGCTTAAAGCCACTCTCCAAAACCTTCTTGTTTATACTCTCAGCTTGTTCAAAATCCCCACAAAGTTCGCGGAAGCCATTGAAAGAATCCAAAAAAAGTTTCTTAGGTTGGGGGTGGAAGTCAAAAATAGAATTCCCCTTATTGCCTGGAATAAAATATGTTCCCCTAAGCCCTCAGGTGGGTTGGGCTTAAGGAACATTGGTACTATGAATAAAACTTTATTAGCCAAACAAATATGGAGAATGAAAGGGGAGGAAAGAGAATGGAACTCAATCTGGAAAAACAAATATCTCTATATGCAATCTTCTGAGGAAGAATTCCTAGATGATTCTTTTATTGTGGAAGGTTCGGCTATATGGAATGTTGTTCAATCTGCTAAAAGTTGGGTTGTTGCTGGTCAAACTTGGAACCTTGGGGATGGGAGGAGAATAAGATTTTGGGAAGATAGATGGATTTTGGACAAACCCCTGGAGGAAGTTCCAATCCTTAAAGATTGGAAAGATTGGTTCAAAAGCAAGTTTGGTGAGTTGGTTAGAGATTACTGGAGAAATGGGAACTGGATCGATTTTAGCCAACAGTGTCAGGGGCTCAAGTTCCTTCATATTTCTCTCTCAGCTAAAGTTCCTAGAGACAACAAAGATGACAGATTGATATGGAGGGAAACCCTGGATGGGAAATATTTTGTTTCCTCAGCTGTGGCTATTCATAATAAATCTGTGGAAGAAACTCCTATCTGGGCTAAAGTCTGGAACAAGAAGTTAGTTCCTAAGGTTAATATCTTCTTTTGGATTTTCATCCAAAACAAGGTTTTAACCCTGGACAACCTTCAAAAGAGAGGTTTTGTTTTTCCTAACAGGTGTTCTCTTTGTTGCAGGGAAGAAGAGACGGCTTGCCATATTCTTAATCAGTGCACTTTTAGTTAGGATATCTGGAAAATCATCTTAAGCAGGTGGAACTTGAGTTGGGTTTTCCTGAACTCCCTTGGGGAATCCTGGCAGCAATGGCACTGCCCTAATTCTAATCCTAATATTATGGAGACTTGGAGACTCACTCTGTCGATTGTTATCTGGAATATCTAGAAAGAGCGTAACAATAGGATTTTTAGGGATAAGAGGGCTATTCCTGAAGTAGTGGCATATAAAATTTATAGGACTATATTTGAATGCATCTATGGCACTGATTATGGACCAACTCCTAAAGAAGACTTCAAAGACAGGTGGAACCTCTCTACCACTTCTACTAGCAAGGAGAAAGGAAGAGAAGGTCTTGTTTGGTGTTTTCCTCCTTAGGGGTGGATTAAGGGTAACTTTAATGGGGCCTCTAAGGGGAATCCGGGTAAAGCTGGATATGGGAGCATTGTTAGGAATTTTGCTGGAAGTTGCTTAATGGCGGTGGCTGGTCCTTTGGGAAATCAAACAAGTCATTTTGTCGAAGCCTCAGCTGCCCTGAACACCTTAATTATAGCCAAAAGTCTTAATTATGATAAATTATGGCTCGAGGGAGATTCACTTAATATTATTAAGTGTTTGAAGGGGGATTCAGAGCCATCATGGTTAATTGAAAATATTATCATAAAAGCTAGGGAGATCATTACAAGTTTCAAAGAAATAATTATTCAACATGCCTTTAGAGAGAAAAATAGTGTGGTGGACTGTCTAGCAAACATAGGGGTAAATTTTGACTCCCAAACGATCGGTCACAGGGAAGATCTCAATTTAAACATTAAAGAGCTCCTTAGAAAGGACCGATATATGGGGAGAGAAGGACCGCATAATCATGATAGGGAATATGAATATTTTATGCCTTGATGGAAAGGTCATTATCACTTGGTAAAGCGGTAGATCCCCAACAATCTTTAATAATTCACCACACGCTTTGTGGGTCACCCAGTTCAAAATCTTGAGTAACAACGGGAAAGAAGAGCTTAGTTTGCAGAGAAACGGAGATGATAACCTTAATCTGAAGATGGGAGGAGACTTAAGGAGGGAGGAACCAAACAATACGTCGACTTGGAAAGTGATGTTGAAAGTGTGGGCAAAACTGGAAAAAGGATCTCTCACAAGATTTATGGAGAAGCTCGTGGACTGTGATAAAGGTAGGGTAAATCTCGCTGTTTCCAAGATTTTTGAAAATTGGTCTAATGGGTCCTTTAAAATCTATGGGATTAAGTTCAAGTTGGACATTGGGCTCATAGCTATAGTGATTGGCATGCCCCACACTGGGCTTAATTTCTTTCGAGACCTCAAAGTCTCCAACAACGCGGTTAAAGAGAAAGAGAGGGTCAGAATTGGCAAAGCCACAGGGGGTTAAAATGAAGCTGCTAATATCAAGAAACTCTGGAGCTGGGTTCTGAATGCAATAATGGAATACATCACGGTTGAGGGTCATTTCTCCAAGGCCCACACCTACCACTTCATTATTTTAAACCATTTTAGACACGACAAAAAGGTATCTCTGCCCTACTACCTTTTTAGGTCCCTCAATAAACACAGTAAAAATCCTTCTAGTCTGGTTCTCCACTGCGGGCTTTTGCTGCTCATTTATGAGCACTGTAAAACCCTCACCCTGCTGGAAAACAAGAGGATATCTGCCTCTCTGGGAGAGAGAAAGATGGAGGGAGGCGACTCCAGCAAGGAGAAGGTGTCCTCTAGCAAAAAAAGAAAAAGTGCCCCTGGGATGGAAACAGAGGAAATTGAAAAGGAAAGTAGCGAAATGGAGATGGATGACTCCAATGGTGAAGACAGCTGGAACAATGAGGAGCTAGATAATGAGGAAGAAAGTGGTGATAATGAGTCTGGTAAAGAAAGGCCTATCCACAGTGATTGCCCTGGTAAGGACAACAGCCATCCAATGGAGGATGTGGATTTCAAGGATAATGAGGAAATTGATGTGAATTCCGAAAGGGAAATGAACAAGGATTCTGAGAAGGACTTGACTAAGGACAAGGTAAGTGAGGATAAGGAAAGTGCGGGTAAAGGGTTATTTCTGGATAACCTCAAAAAACTCATTGAGGCGAGACTGGATTATGACAGATGGACCTACGAACTCTTGAAGAACTTGGGAAAAAAGGGGAAAAATATGGATGAGAAGAGGGAGGTTGACGACAAAGATCAAATAAATTGGAAGCAGAATATGGAGGAGAAGGTTAATTCGCTGGAAGAAGGGAGAGAGGTGATCAAAAATTTGTTGGGCATTATCCCGAGTATCCTATCAGCTGTCACTAAAAACTTGGAGGATATTGCTAAGGTCTTTGATCATACCAGCTCTCCTAAACCGGTAGTGGAACTTGACATGGATGAAGAGACTATCCAGACTGGTAGCGGTGAAGCTACTCCGATTGGTGGCACTGCGAAGAGGACCAGGGCTAGTGTCAAGAAAGTTGTGGCTGCTTCTGCAAAGGATCTCCCTAATCTTAGGGATAACATTAAAGAGCTGCATGGAATTAGTAACACCCTAGCGAACGCCCTGGAAAAAATCAACTAGTTTCTCTTCTGGAGTTTGGTTGGCTTTGTGGGGCATTTGCCGGTTTTCTTTGGTTTTCTGTTGGCTTTTCGATGGTCTGTTCCTTTTTTTTTCTTGTTGCTTTTTCTGATTAAGTTCCGCTTGTAAAGGGTTTTGGGGCCCCTTCAAAACCTATTTTTACCTTAATCAAAAACTTGGTCAAAACCTTATGAAATTTTTTTTTTTTAATTTTTCCCTATAGTAGACGAAGCATAGGATGTGATACATGTTTCGGATTCAAAAAATGTTATACCGTTTGAAAGTTATGAGTGTTTTTCAATCAGTCTATCAATCAAGACTATTGTCAGAATTCAATTAGAAAATAAATAATAATTATTTATTAAATTCGAAATAAGAAAAACCTTATATTGTTGGAAAGCTGAGAATGTCCTTAAAAAACCCTTTTCATTTTATCAATTTTGGCTACAAAAAAAGTCGTCAGCCACCAGTGTAAAGTCTGGAAAATCAAGGAATACTGAAAAACATGTTTTTTTCAGTTGACTTTCCAGGCTTGTCACTTCCAAGCCAAATCCCAAAGCATTCCCGAGCCAAAATTTGAAATTTGAAAATTGTACAACAAAAATCGGATATCCGATTTTAATATGTAAATTCACTAACTAAATTTGCACATAATTAGTCTATTGTTTATTAATATATTAATATATTAATTTATAAATAAATTAGTATATGATATTAGGGAGAGGGAGAGGGGGAGTGGGGGGGGAGAGAGAGAGAGAGAGAGAGAGAGAGAGATTAGGGGAGGGAGAGAGAGAGAGAGAGATTAGGGAAGAGAGATAGGGGGATAGAGAGAGAGAGAGAGATATGGGGAGGTTGAAGGGAGAGAGAGATGGGGAGAGGGAAGGGAAAGAGAGAAAGAGAGATTAGGGGAGAGGGAGAGAGATTATGGGTCCTATGGTGTCTTCGGGGGTCATATTATGTCCTACAACCCCTTAAGACAACATATAACCCCTTAAGACACCAACTTGTGTCGTTATGGGTCATATTGTATTCTAAGCGGTCATATTGTGGCATATGACCTCTTTAAGACAATATATTTGACCCCTTAGGACACAATATAACCCTTTATGATTATACGGTATCATTATGGGTCATATGACCCCTTATGACACCATATGGTGTCGTTAGGGGTCATATGTTGTCCTAAGCGGTCATATTGTGTCCTACGATCCCTTAAGACACCATATGACCCCTTAAGACACCATATTGGGTCGTTATGGGTCCTATGGTGTCCTAAGGGTTCATATTGTGTCCTACGACCCCTTAAGACACAATATGACCCCTTAAGAAACCAAATTGTGTCGTTATGGGTCATATTGTGTCCTGAGGGGTCATGGGACACCATATTACCCCTAAGAACAACATACGACCCCTTGTGACACCATATTGGGCCGTTATGGGTTCTATGGTGTCCTAAGGGGTCATATGGTGTCCTACAACCCCTTAAGACACCAAATTGTGTCATTATGGGTCATATTGTGTCCTAAGGGGTCGTAGGACACCATATGACCCCTAAGGACAACATACGACCTCTTATGACACCATATTGGGTCATTATGGGTCCTATGGTGTTCATAGGGGTCATATTGCGTCCTACAACCCCTTGGGATACCATATGACCCCTTAAGACACCAAATTATGTCGTTAGGGGTCATATGGTGTCCTAAGGGGTCGTAGGACACAATATGACCCCTAAGGACAACATACGACCTCTTATGACACCATATTGGGTCGTTATGGATCCTATGGTGTCCATAGGGTCATATTGTGTCCTATGACCCCTTAGGACACCATATGACCCCTTAAGACACCAAATTGTGTTATTAGGGGTCATATGGTGTCTTAAGGGGTCGTAGGACACAATATGACCCCTAAGGACAACATATGACCTCTTATGACACCATATTAGGTCGTTATGGGTCCTATGGTGTCCATAGGGGTCATATTGTGTCCTAAGACCCCTTAGGACACCATATGACACCTTAAGACACCAAATGGTGTCTTAAGGTGTCATATGGTGTCCTAAGGGGTCTTAGGACACAATATGACCCCTAAGGACAACATACGACCCCTTATGACACCATAATGGGTCGTTATGGGTCCTATGGTGTCCTAAGGGGTCATATTATGTCCTATGACCCCTTAGGACACGATATGACCCCTAACAACACAATTTGGTGTCTTAATGGGTCATATGGTGTCCTAAGGGGTCATATTATGTCCTACAACCCCTAAGAACACCATATGACCCCTTAAGACACCAAATTTTGTCGTTATGGGTCATATGGTGTTCTAAGGGGTCATGGGACACCATATGATCCCTAAGGATAACATACGACCCATAACGACAAAATTTGGTGTCTTAAGGGGTCATATGGTGTTCTTAGGGGTTGTAGGACATAATATGACCCCTTAGGACACCATATGACCCATTAAGACACCAAATTGTGTTGTTAGGGGTCATATAGTGTCCTAAGGGGTCATAGGACATAATATGACCCCTTAGGACACCATAGGACCCATAACGACCCATTATGGTGTCATAAGGGGTCGTATGTTGTCCTTAGGGGTCATATTGTGTCCTAAGACCCCTTAGGACACCATATGACACCTTAAGACACCATTTACAACATACGACCCCTTATGACACCATAATGGGTCGTTATGGGTCCTATGGTGTCCTAAGGGGTCATATTATGTCCTACGACCCCTTAGGACACTATATGACCCCTAACAACACAATTTGGTGTCTTAATGGGTCATATGGTGTCCTAAGGGGTCATATTATGTCCTACAACCCCTAAGAACACCATATGACCCCTTAAGACACCAAATTTTGTCGTTATGGGTCATATGGTGTTCTAAGGGGTCATGGGACACCATATGATCCCTAAGGATAACATACGACCCCTTATGACACCATATGGTGTCGTTAGGGGTCATATGGTGTCCTAAGGAGTCATATTGTGTCCTACAGCCCCTTAGGACACCATATGAGCCCTTAAGACACCAAATTGTGTCGTTAGGGGTCATATGATATGACCCCTATGGACACCATAGGACCTATAACGACCCAATATTGTGTCATAAGAGGTCATATGTTGTCCTTAGGAGTCATATGGTGTCCTAAGGGGTCGTAGGACACCATATGACTCCGAAGGACAACATATGACCTCTTATGACACAATATTGGGTCGTTATGGGTCCTATGGTGTCCATAGGGGTCATATTGTGTCCTAAGGGGTCGTAGGACACAATATGACCCCTAAGGACAACATACGACCCCTTATGACACCATACTGGGTCGTTATGTGTCCTATGGTGTCTTGAGGGGTCATATTGTGTCTTATGACCCCTTAGAAACTGATGGCTTCCTAAATGGACAAAGTTAGCAAATGACAAACAACACACAAAAACCAAAAGATTGTTAGTGTTGGTCAATCAAAAACTAATCTAAAAAGACATACCAAGAGAGACACTAAAACATGCTAATATATCTAACTAAAGAAACAAAGATAATGAGACATCTCCAAATGTCTCTTAGCATGGTCTTGACTCCTTTCTCCCTTGTTCCTCTCCTCTCCAAGTTCCAAAATAGTGTAGCTCTCAGCAGCTTTTTGCACTATGGATGCTTATGGAGGATTGAGATTGTAGTATTGTGCTCCAAATCTGAAATGAAAAACTAATACTAAGCTATTGATACTAAAATGATTTATTTTAACTAAAATGACAAGATATTAGTTAATTATGCTAAAAAATGCTCTCTTAAAATGCCTATAGCTTAAATACATACAAGTTTTCAGGATCTGGATTATGAAGAAATGGGCTCTATTTATAGGGAAAATGGAGCAATGGATGGTTGAGATTGAGTAATCTCAACAAGGGTCGGGATTGAATGATTTTAAATTCGTGTGAGGGCTTTCAACCCAATCCCAGGATGACAAGTGTCAATGTGAGATAGGTTGAGAGGAGAGGGAATAAGCATTAAATGTCTGATATGACTTTGGCATTTAGAGTCAAGGTTGGTTGAATGAATAAACTCTTTATTCAAATAATAAAGCTTTTATCCAAAGGATAAACTCTTGTGCAAATGTGAAATGGATGAATATGGTCAAAACAATAAATGTTTGGGGGGACAAGTTTGAAATAACCATAAATGGTTATGTAAGAGCCATAAATGGTCATGTAAGAGCCATTAGTGGTCTTGGAAGACTTTGGGGGTTAATTTGTTGAACACACAAAGCATTAAATGTTTTTCAAAGACTTTGGAGTCTTTCAGAAGTGACTCCATTTTGCTTAGGAATGTGACAATAATTAGGGGATGGATTAGGCTAATTAGGAAGGGGTTAGAAGAATCTAGAAGGGGATTAGATTTTTGCAAGTGGATTTGGTGGGTGAGGGAAAATAGGATTTTATAAAAAATAATTTAATTTATTTCAATAAATGTGTGCAAGTTGCATTTGTAGGAAAATGCAAGTGGGATGGGGATAATGATTTAAATAAATGTTTTATTTAATTTATTTAAAAGAGGAAAAGGGGATTTAATTAAATAAATAGATTTTATTTATTTAATTGATTGGAATTTGATTTAATGAATTAATTAAAATAAATTGAATAATTTATTTAATTAATAGAAGAATGTTTGGGGAGGAATTAATTAAATATTAATTTAATTAACTGATGGCTAGTGGATTTTTTTAATCAAATAAATAGCGAATATTTATTTAATTAAGTTGGACAGATTTGTGTGACTACATTTGCCCCTCTTTGAGACGGTGCGGTTTTTCGCGTCCTTTCAAAGAAAGAAAAATAGGTGTGAAGAAATTGCCCCATAAAATGTAAATTTAATGGGTGGTATGCCCCCTCGAGAGATGGGCCGAAAAATTTTGAAAAATCGGGCGAGCTCTCGAAAAAGAATGAAAATTGACGAGGTGGTAGAAGAGAAGGAGTTAGCAACGTGGGTGAAAAATAGAAGAAAACGGGGGAAGAATGGAGAAATGGGGGGCTCGAGAAGTTCACGGGGACCACGGCGATGAGCGGGGAGAAGTTACGGTGACGGCGAAGGGTATAAATGGGGTGAAATGGGCGAAAACAGGATCATTTGTGACCGCGACCATTTGAAAACCAGAGCTCTGATAGGGACATTTGGAGGAGCAAGTAGCAGCCAGGATGTCGATTCTGATCACCGAGCATAGATTCGAGCGAGTCCGTCGGTTCCAGCGCCCAGATGACTACGGACCAGCGGTACGCAAATTCAAAAACTTAATTTTTAGGCATTTTTGATAGGTTTTTAGCTGAGTCCAAGTCAAGTCGGAGCAAGAGCGTTGGAACTTTGGTTTTGGCGTTTTTGCTCCATGAATTAGCGCTATTGCGCCGCAATGGCGCTATTGCCCCATGGTTTGAGCGCTGCTGGCCGGTATTAGCGCTATTGTATGCAAGTTTTAGCGCTATTGATTAAGTAGCACTATTGTGGGCTTAATTGAGCGCTATTGAGTTAAAGTAGCGTTATTGTATAGTTGTTTTAGCGCGTTTGCAGTTGTAGCGCTGTTGTATAGCGGATTGAGCGCTTTTGTTAGGGTTGTAGCGCTATTGTTTGGAAACTAGCGCCTTTGTTGGTATAATAGCGTTTTTGCCTTAGGATAAAGAGATGCCCCAATTTGGATGAAGACCAATCTCCTGATGCCAATGAATGATGGAGGGCGAGGTGAAGTGGGAGTTGTTTTGAACCATAGCAGCCTGATGAGACTCAGGTCATTTGTTAGGATAAATGTCTGTTGAAGTTTAAGTGGCCATGATTGCTTACCTGTTGAGACCCGAAGATACTTGATCAAAGTATCTGTTGATAGTCTAGGTTTAAACTTAAGAAAGTTTGAAAATAAAACAACTGATGGTGATTGATGAATGTCTATGTGCAGGAGGAGCTGCGCGTGTTGCAGTTACGCGAGCGCCATCCTGCGACACAAGGGTTGCGGGATCGATTGACACAGGCAGAGATTGATTGCATTGCCGCGACTGGTCTATACGAGGTGATGCACATGCCCGTGATTTGTATGAATCATGGATTGATCACAGCACTGGCAGAGTGGTGGCACAGTGAGACGTGCACCTTTCATTTGGCACAGGGGGAGATGACCGTGACGCTAGAGGATGTGTGGCGCATCCTGCGGATTCCGATTCGAGGAGAGCTGGTCACATACGATAGATCCTGGGGGACTGTGGCAGTGCAGAGGATTTTTGATGAGGATGTATATATTGATGATGGCTCGATCGCGTGGGAGGATATAGCGGCACTATATGAGCCTCTTCCAGCAGTTTTGTCAGGGATTGTGGGAGGACTTTTGTGTCCAGACAGGCGTTCACATGGTTTGGCGGTGGGATGGGGGCAGGTTATCGAGATGATGATGACTGAGGGGACCCGATTTGCATGGGGGTCGTGCGTGCTGGCGCACATGTATCAGGAGCTCCATGAGGTAGTGCACCGGGGGAGGGGTTCCTTAGCAATGGGCATGACGCTGCTACATATTTGGGCTTGGGAGCATCTACCAGTGACTCGACTGGTGAGTCTGAGACTCCGTGCAGTGGATCAGTTGTACATGTTTATGTATAGTGGCATGATGAGTCAGCCCCACTTGGGGAAGTTAGAGTGGTGGCGACAGGCATTGGATGACCTGGATGCAGTGATATGCCGACCATACTTGGAGTGTGAGCCATGGGATGATGACGCAGAGGCACTGTCGTATGTCTTCATGACCCAATTCCTCATTGGGAGGACCTCATACCATGTAGAGAGACAGGTGCTCGGGAGAGTGATGAGGCAGTTCCGACGGCAGCAGGGACTGCCCAGTGGATCTGGAGAGTATGCGCAAATGATTTGAGAGAGTATGCATGGGGTCCAGTGCTACCTTATGATCAGGCACTGGTAAAGTTTCAGACACTGCAGGTGAGGCCATGGGACCTACGACTAAGGGTCGTTGATGCAGGGGTGACAGATGAGTATACGCAGTACCGGGTAGCACACCCGATCCCATGGATATCGGATCTAGCAGAGCCGATCCCAAAGTTTGAGGATGAGAGGGGACGGGGCCGGAGGAGGGCAGGAGGTGGAGGAGGTGGTGGAGGTGGAGGAGGAGATGGAGGAGTAGATGGAGGAGGTGGAGGTGGAGGATTGGGGATGCGGAGTCAGCAGAGAGGGAGAGGTGGACTACCTCTATAGATATCCCAGGGACCATTGATACCAGGAGGAGTTCAGCTGAGTGGGAGGGGGATGGAGAGAGAGATCCCGATGGACAGAGGAGAGGGGACTACTGGAGAGGGTGGGGCAGAGGAGGCAGCTATGGATACCGAGGGGGGAGCTACTAGAGATCTGCGAGATCACATGATAGTACGCTTGCAGACCCGGATAGAGGATTTGGAGGCGGAGGTGGCAGCTAGGGATGTGCAGCTATTTGCACGGGAGTCAGAGCTGACGGTGGTGCTGTGGGAGAGAGATACTGCAGTGGAGAGATTGGCAGAACTGCAGGAGAGAGTTTGGGTTGGAGTAGGAGCACAGGGACCTACAGGGGAGGTTATGAGGTAGTTTGGACGAGCATAGGCTGAGATAGAGTACTGACGGGGTTTATATGAGCAGGTGGTGCCAGTTAGTCAGCGAGCTCTCAGTTATACTCAGATGCGGCAGACTAGATCAGAGTGATCGCAGAGGATGCAGAGCAGTGGGGGAGTGATGGGTCCTTTGAGGCGAGAGAGATCAGGGGATGCAGGAGGAAGTGGTGGTTCGATGAGGCCTCCACGGAGAGATGGAGCAGGGGGTGCAGGCACCAGTGGTGGAGCAGGTGGAGGTGTTGGGACAGCATCGGGCCAGAGTGGCATTTGAGAGAGCATTCATGCGTATATGTATTTGTATCATTGTTTATTTTTTGGACTGTATCTTGGATGGCTCTTGGTAGCCGATTTTGTAGACTTCATGGTACTCTGATAAATGAGATGAGATATATGAGGAGATCCCATATTTTGATGATATACATTTGATTTATATGGATGTTGATGCAAGATGATGAGTTTATTGTTTTTTAGATGGATATGTGTATATGTATGCATTTGATGAGATGTTTCCTATATGCATGTTTTTATGATGATTTATGATGTTGGATACTAACATATGAATGCAGGTTTATATATGATTTGTTTTTATTTGTTGATGCAATGCTTTATGTATGTAATGCCATGATGATGATGTATGCTTGTGTTGACTTATGAACAGGATTTTGGTGTTTCCTATTGTAATATAATGATGAGATGATTTATGTGATGATATTAATGCAATGGTCGAATGAATGATGTTTATGGATGAATATGCATCTAGATGTTTGTTAAAATAAATGCAATATGGATAAACAAAATGTAAAGTACAAATGCTTTATATGATAATGCCTAAATGAATATGTATGTAAAATGGATATATATATAAAAATGGTATGAACCAATGTTTAATAAACAAGTGGATTTATGATTCTAAATGTTTTGAATATGATTTAAGTACAAATGATAATATGATGATATTATAACTTATGGGTTTAATAACTGCACCTTAATGCAATTAAAAAGATGATAATGAATGCAATGTGAATGAATCCTAAAATGAACATAATAAGATACTTAGTAATGAATGAATGCACTGTCTTAACTATAATAAGAAATGATAAAGGATGATAAAATGATGATGGATAATTGTCACTAAATGAATGCCTAGGAAAGGACTTAATATAATCAAAGACAATTTGATCTCACGAATGAATCTAATTATTTATGATTGATGCAATGATGCAAATGATTAATGAAAATTAAATGTCAAGAAAATGAACTATATGCAATGTTAAGTTAAAAATGATATGAATGTACTTAATGCAAGATGAAACTAAATGTGATGGTGATATGACCATGAGGAATGCAAGGTTTGTAAGACTTTGCATGATTCATTGATGATGTATCAAAGTACTCGGTCGTGATTGTATCCAAGATCAGTTTTAATGGTCACTTTTGCATATAAAACCTACATATGAATGAATGAATGGGTGATATGCAACGGAATGCAAGATATAAACAGATGAGATGAAATGACGATCCATAGTGCTCTATTTTCATCATTGAGCTTTAAAATGTTGGAAGAGAATACAAGCATCTTGACATAATGATTCAAGATTACCTAAGTATTCCTTTCATGGATTTTATATAGCAAGTTAATACAAATGACTTGATATAAGGGTCAAGCCGACCAGAGTATTGCTTGCGGAACAGACAAGGATTATCTTTGTTCATGCATGACTTGGATCGTCCTCCTTGATCTTAGGCTGATCATATCCTGAGACAAGTGCATACCGTACTAAGAGATAAAAACCTTTATCCAAATTGGATGAGGGGGAAGGAACCAAAGGAAGAGCATTGTTCCTACAAGCAAACAATATATACATAAAGAATAAAGAATAAGGATCCTTGGTAATGGTTCATGCCCATATGGTCGAGGTATATGCTATAGTCAGCAAGCCGTAATGATCTATGACTGCATTTTGCATAAGTTCACGTAGCTTGGTGAACTTCCCACATAGACACCATTAGTACATGCCCCAGAACTTCATCGGAATAATATGTCGAAGATACACAAACAATGCCGTAGGAACCTGATATAAATTACTAGACCATAAATCAACCAAGTATTTGATAGCGTAAACAGAATTTTGTTGTTAAAGAAAATGTCATCTTGTCTTTGTTTTGGTAAGGAAGGATGCATCCTTGTTGAAGACAGTTTTGAGTGTTGATGTTGATTGTGTGGTCGATTGATAAGTGGTCATTTTGTGGAGTATATCACAATGTTTGTTTGGTATCTGTGCGGATGAGTATGTACAATGTGTTGCCATGTTTTTGTTTTATTTTTGATGTTTTTTGATGTTTTTTGATTTTGTGAGACGTTTTTTGAATATTTTTGGATTTTGTGAGACCTTTTTGAATGTTTTTGTCAATGAATCACCAGTAATGTAGAATCCACTTCCATCATCTAGATTTTTTTTTAAGGGTATTGCCCCCAAGTGTAGACATGACTATGAAAAAGTGGGATGCAAGACGCATGAAGTACTATCTTTGATTACAGATCAAATAACAAGCCATGGTTTGGATGGATGGATGTGTGTATGTATGAATGTGATCGCAACAAGCCTGAAAGATACTGGAGCCATTGTCTTTACGAGTGGCGCCTGTTTGCCAGGTTTTCTCCATCGTACTTACCCAAGGTGCCACCGGAGTGGTTGTTCACCATTTGGATGTATGATTTTTCTTTACTTTTTGAATGTTTTTGTATTTCTTTAGGACATTTTTCTAAATGTTTTTGGTATTTTCTGATATGTAGGGGAGCTTGATGCTCTATATAGCTTAGGTATAAAACCGTTTGAGGTGCATGCTGTTAATTGGATCTGCGAGCGGTTCTCCTTCTGAAGTAGCCAATTGATATGCCCCAGACCCGAATACAGCAGTGACAACATATGGGCCCAGCTAGTTTGATTCAAACTTGCCCTGATGTTCTCTGTTTGGTTGGTTGCGAGGATTCTCTTGAAGAACAAGATCACCTACCTCAAATGTACGAGGTCTAACTCGGTGATTGTAGCTTCTTCTCATGCGCTGTTGATAGGCTTTGAGATGATTGTATGCAGCTTGTCGCTTCTCATCAAGTAATTCTAAGTCTTGGAGGCGTGAGACTCTGTATGCCTCATCATCTATTAGTTTATGCAAGGAAACCCGTAGTGATGGTATCTCAACCTTAATAGGTAAGATAGCTTCGGTGCCATAGACCAATGAGTAGGGAGTTACGCCTGTAGGGGTTCGAATGCTAGTTCGATATGCCCATAGTGTTGGATTCAATTGAACATGCCAATCACAGCCAGCATCATTGACTGTCTTCTTTAGGATCCTCAATATGTTTTTATTGGATGCTTCGGCCTGACCATTGCCTTGTGGGTAGTAGGGAGTGGAAAAGCGGTGTTGGATATGAAATTTCTCACAAAGTTCACAGACATCCTGATTTTTGAAAGGAAGACCGTTATCTGTGATGATGGACATGGGTACACCATACCGGCAGATGATGTAATTGAGGATGAATGAGGTGATCTGCTTGCTGGTGACTTGGGTAAGTGGAACAGCTTCGATCCACTTTGTGAAATATTTGGTGGCGGTAATAATGAATTTATGGCCATTGGATGAAGATGGATGAATCTTACCCACAAGGTCAAGGCCCTATTGACAGAAAGGCCATGGTGTCGTGATTGGTTGCAGTTCCGGGGCCGATGCATGTATCAGGTCACCATGAACTTGACATTTCTTGCATTTTCTGACAAAGTAGTAGGAATCCTTTTCCATAGATGGCCAATAGTATCCATTGCATAGGAGTTTCTTGGCTAGTGACGGACCACTTGCATGGGTTCCACAAATTCCTTCATGTACCTCTTCCAAAGCCTTTGTTATCTCACCTTGTTCCAGACATCGAAGAAGAGTACCATCAAGACTGCGGCGGTATAGGGTTTCAGCAATAATGGTATATCGAGCAGTTTGGCGAATGAAGGTTTTATGTTAGTTATTTGATTAGTTGGGAGGAAGGGTGTGATCGCGGAGATAGGTGTAGAATTCACCGTACCATGGGGATTTAGAATTGACAAGGCGACATATCATCTCGGATTCGGGGATATCATAAGCGGGAATCCAAAGTTGTTCTACCAAGAACTCATAGCATGTTGAATTTTGTGGAAGATCTAGGAGAGATGCGATGGTAGCCATAGCGTCAGCAGCTCGATTCTGATCTCTTGGTATCTGCTCAAAGGTGATAGTAGTAAATGATGTATTTAGAGTGTCCACCATTTGGCATGAGTTTATCATCCTTTGTCTGATATTCATCTGTTGCTTGTCGAATGACCAGTTGTGAGTCGCCATATACTTGTATTTCTTGTAATTTCCATTGTACGGCTAGCCTGAGTCCTGTGATCAAGGCCTCATACTCTGCTATGTTGTTGGTGCATGGAAATGTGAGCCTGTAAGACTTCAGGATGCTATCACCTTGAGGTGTGATAAACAGAATGCCTGCCCCCGAGCCATGCCTAGTGTATGAACCATCAAAGTATAATTTCCATGGTGGTGTTGTTGTGATCATGAATATCTCTTCATCTAGAAAATTGGAAATGAGAGGATGATCACCTATGAGAGGTGTGTCGGCTAATTGGTTTGCAATAACCTGCCCTTTGATAGCTTTACGATCTATATACTCGATGTCAAATTCACTTAGAATCATCACCCATTTGGCCAAGGGACCTGTCAATGCTGCTTTGCTGAGTAAATACTTGAGTGGATCAATCTTTGCAATGAGTTGTACTTTGTGTGTTAACAGATAGTGCCTCAGTTTAGTGGCTGCTAAGATTACTGCCAGGCAAGCTCGCTCAATGGGTGTGTAATTAAGTTCATAGCCCACCAGTGTGCGAGAGATGTAGTAAACAGCACACTCTTTTCCTTTTGTATCATGTTGTGCCAGTAGTACACCCAATGTTGTACTTGTTGCTGAGATATAGAGTAACAACGGTCTACTTGGGTCTGGTGGCATCAGCAATGGTGGATTCATGAGATAGTTTTTAAGCGTCTGAAATGCTTGTTGGCATCGGGCATCCCACTGAAAGCGGATGTTCTTGTGTAGCAGGTGTGTGAATGGGTGACACTTATTAGCCAATTGTGCAATGAATCTTTGGATGGATTGAAGTCGCCCTTGTAATGTCCTTAGCTGACTAATATTCTTTGGTGGTGGCATGTCCATGATTGCCTTGACCTTTGCTGGATCGACCTCAATACCTTTGCTTGAGACAATGTATCCTAGAAGCTTCCCGGAGGTTACCCCAAAGACACATTTCTTTGGGTTGAGTCGAACATGGTATTGTTCCAGTCTATCAAAGATTTTATCTAAGACGTGGAGATGCCCTTCTCTGGTGAGTGATTTTGCTAGTAAGTCATCAACATAATCTTCCATCATAGTATGCATCATGTCATGGAAGATGGTGGTCATTGCTCTTTGATAGGTTGCTCCTGCATTCTTGAGACCAAAAGGCATTACATTCCAGCAATATGTACCCCATGGACAGGTGAAGGTTGTCTTATGTTGATCCTCTGGTGCGATCTTTATCTGATTGTATCCTGAAAAGCCATCCATGAGTGAAAGCATGGCGTGTCCTGCTGTCAGATCCACTATGATGTCGATATTTGGAAGGGGGAAGTCATCCTTAGGACATGCCTTATTTAGATCTCTGAAGTCGGTACAAATGCAGATGCCCCCTTTTGGCTTGCCGACAGGCACAATGTTGGAGATCCATTCTGCATAATCAATTGGTCTAATGAAACCAACATCTAGGAGTTTCTTGAGTTCGGTTTTGACTAGCACTACAATCTGAGGATGCATCTTACGAAGCTTCTGCTTGACAGGTTTGGCTCCTTCTGCTACGGTAAGGTGATGCATGACTAAATCAGGATCAAGCCCAGGCATGTCGGCATATGACCATGCAAAGTTGATCTGACGCTTCTGGAAGAACTCTATAAATTGAGGTTGTTCCTCTGGAGTGAGAAGAGATGCCAAATGTATGATATGAGGATTTTCAGGAGTTCCCACATTGTATTCTTTGGTTTCCTCGATGAGAATCATTGATCGTTCCTGTTGTGTACTAGCATGGAGAATGTCAAACCCTTCATCCTCAGGCGCCTTAGAGAGGTTTTCACCATTGGATACACTCTTTCTTTTTACTTTTGTTGGATCAAACAGTGCCACAGTGTGGTTTTCACTGGAAGATCCATGTTTTATTGTTATATTTTTGTAGCTGAAAGGTTTGGCATCTGCCCCGAAGTATGTTGCGCTATTAAGTTCGATGGAAAATCCAGCTTTGTGATCCCTGCTTGGTAGGTTATCCCTTAATTCCAAAAAGTCAATGATGGCCTCATCGTTTTGGAATAAGTCAAGGCATGGGGAATTTGGTTGGTTCCATTCGATGAGTTCAGGGTGGATAATGGGCATTACTTCATTGATTAGGTTAAGTTCGTTAGAGGTATCAGTGAGGGTTAAGACGTTATGGTGAAGGTCGTTAAAGGTACTCTCCCTATCAGAATCAGGCGTAGGATGAGACGTAGGGTTTGTGGAAGTTGTTTCTAGTTCAGGAACCCAAGTGGTCTTTATCTGTGCTTCTCTGTAAACAGGGATGTCTTTGCGTGGTGGAGGTGGTGATGTGTCTTCCTCATCTGAAGTGTTAAGTTGTACAGAATCAAATTCCCACTCATGTGAGTCGGTCTCTGAGTCACGTTCCAGCATTCGATTACTATACCATACTGGGATGTCCTTTGAGTTAAATACTGCAAGTGTGATTGGTTGATGTACCTTTGTAGTGATCGGTGCTACAGGGAGATTGATGGGGATCAATGAATCCAATATGGGGAGTATCGGTAGTGTTGACTCAATGGCTTCTGCTGGAACTGTTGGTGCTATAGATGTTGTTGCGGGCTCTGACACAGTTGCTGCTGGTAATGGTACTATTGATGGGATTACTAGTTTGCTTGGTGGGATGATTGGCATTGGTGATAGTTGTGTTGGGGTTTTGAGCCTTGATGGGGCAGTTGGGATGGTGCTTGATGGTGCTTTGATTATGAAAGGTGTCCTTTTTGCAGTAGGTGGACAAAATGATTTGTTGGGTTTTCCTTTGAATCTGAGCTTAGGAAAGATCTCTTTTTCAAAGCCTAGGCCTGTGTTACCTTTGGGCTTTAATTCTGGCAGCAGAGGTTCATGTCGTCCTTGTTTGCAATATCCCAAAGCACTCTGACCATCATATCCCCTCCTTTGCATAATGAGGAGGCCTTTGCCATACTGATCCGTAGGAAGTGTAACTTGTGGTATATTAGTGATGATGGGATCTTTATAGATCCATTCCGCTAGGTCCTCATCTTGTGTTTCTTCCTCTTGACTCTTTCCAAGAACGAAAGGTGTCAAAGCACATGCTGGCGTGATCAGTGGTTGCTGGAGTACTATTGTGGTTTACCATGTGTTCGAGGGGAAGTGGGCATTTGTCCCACACAAAATAGTTGACTCAAGTTGTATTCCCCAGGACCTTCCTTTGCTACTTTCATCTTAAGCTTTTCTTGCATCGGTATAGTGGTGTTCGAACTGGCAAGAGAGGCTGGACTTATATATGATGTGGAGGAAATGGCTTCCCTATTATTAGGAATAGTAATCTTTGGTTGATGGCTGATATTATGACAGTACGCAAAGGGATTTGCATCGCCCAGGATTGTGATCTCTACACCATTATGTGGGAACTTGATACATTGATGGTAGGTAGATGGAATGGCTTGCATGGCATGTATCCAAGGTCTCCCTAATAATAGATTGTATGGCAGAGGAAGGTCCAGAACCTAACAGATGATGTGCTTTACCACAGGGCCCACTCGGATTGGTAGTACCACAGCTCCTTTGGATGACCGCTCTGCATCGTCATAGGCTTTGATTGTGATCTTCTTATGAGGATCCACTGATTCTACTGCATATCCCAATGCTGTGACTAACTGTAGTGTACAAATATTCAGGCCTTCTCCATTATCGATCAAGACTCGCTTGATCCTGTGTTGGTTGATAAAGCCTTCAATGTGTAGCGAAGAGTTATGAGGTTGCTGGAAGGAAGAGTTGTCACTTTTGGAAAAAGTGAGACAAGGTGATGACTTTAGACTTCCAACCATTGCTTGAAATTGGTCTGTATTCAGGTTTGTAGGGACTAACGCCTCTTGGAGTGCTTGATCCAAGATAGTTTTATGAGATGGCGATAGACGCAAAATCTCTAAAATGGATATAAGCGCAGGGGTTTTGTCTAATTGTTCCACAAGATTGTACTACTTTGGGATGGAGGTGGTGCCTTGTGGAGCTGCCTTTATGGTAACTTTGCCGCGACGCGTAACAACATTGCAATTTGAGTTGGGATTTTTTAAGGTTATAGTTGCAACTTGTTCATTGGCATCATACAGATGATTTACAATGTAATTATACGCAGCCTGTGTATAATCAGTGGTATCAGTGCCTCGCCTAGAAGTGGAAGGACCCCTTTGATCTTGTGATGGAAGTGGATTTTTGAACATCAGATGATCATTATTTGTTGTTTTTGGGTCATGTCCTTCAATTTCAATTTCTCCTCGATCAATAAGATCCTAAATGAGATCTTTCAATTGGTGACAATTACTTGTCTTGTGCCCTCTTCCTTGATGGAATTCATAGTGTTCAGTATCTCTCCACCATGTCGGTTTGACCTGAGGCTCATAGTTTGATAGTTTAGGTAGAGTGACCAAATTTTGAGAAATGAGTTGTCGCAATACTATTTCAATGGGTTCCCCTAAGGGAGTGTATGTGCGTTTTTGTTTTTGCTGATGAGGTCTAGGTTCATCGTGAGATGTGATGCGACCTTGATTAGAAGGAACATTTGTGTTGTTTTGAGGTGGAGGATTTTGTCCTGCAAACCGAATCACAGGTTGTGCGTTTTGGATAGTCCGGGCATCCACAACCCCATCATTGACGATATTCTTGTTTTTATTCCAGAAGCTTGGTTTATCACTATTAAAGGGCAGGCGAGGACCATCTTTTGGTTCATTAAATATTTTGATGAGTCCTTTCTTGATGAGTGCCCGTTCACATTTTAAACCCTTGGTGATCATATCATTAAAAGAGTCTGTGTCTTTGACATCCAGGTGAAATTCCATTTCTTCGTTTAAGTTGGAAATGAATATTTCCACTAGTTCTCGTTTAGGTAACTGAAGAGAACGTCTGCTAGACATTTGGTGCCATCGTTGCAGGAATACTGAGAATAGTTCACCTGGTTTTTGTTTGGTGTTGCACAGATCAGCCATGGTGATGTCGCGTTCAATGTTATGAGAGTAATGAGCGAGGAATTTTTGGATAAGTTCCTCAAATGTTCTAATGCCACCTGGTAGTCGGGAAAACCATGATGTGGTTGTTCCTCCCAAGCTTTGGGGAAAAAGGCGCATTAGGTAGGTGTCTTCATATGCTACTTCGAGACAGGCGGAATGAAATTCTCGGGCATGATCACGAGGATCTCCCTTTCCCCTATATTTTTTGAATTTGGGTGCTTCGAATCCTCGTGGAAAGGGTGGCATATAAAGATTCCTATCAAAAGGATAGGGACAGATGTCATTGAGTGAGAATTGGTTAATCTTGACACCACTATGAAGTTGTTGGGCGAGATTCTCGACTTGTTGCCACAACATCTCCATTTCATTTGGAGGAGGAGGTGGTGGGTTACCTCGAGGAATGTTATATCTGATGGGATCTCTACCTCTTTCTTCTTCATGGCGACTTTGTCTTTCTGATGCTTGTCTTAATTGGGCAAGATTAAAGTCTGAGGGAAGTTTTGCTCCTTCTTGAGCGAGTCTTAAGAAGTGAGCATCCGCATTGCTCCTAAGTATTTCGTCAAAAAGTTTGTTAAAGAGAGGGTTATGCTAAGCCCTTTCTATTGTGGCAGGAGTAGGAGTACTTGGGTTTTCGTCATTTGCATTTCCTCCAAGTGCTTCTTGGAATTCATTGAGATTTTCCTCTTCTTCTTCTTCTATTTCTATTTCTCGTTGCCGTGACTGTGATCGGGTTTGAGCCATTTTGTTTATGAGTTTTTGTTGAAATTGCATGAAAATGATGATGAGTTTTTGATGAAATGAGAAATTGATGATTGGTGGATTGTGTGGTATGTGGATCTCTAACACATTTAAGGTAGATGTAACCAAAATTCCTTCTTTGAATTGCTTGTTTGTTTGATAAGTTTTGATGTGATAAGGTGTAGAGAAATCTGAGATGTGTTACAGATTTAACTACCTAGTAATGAGAGGATTCACTCATGAACTAGTTTTAACCAGCGTAGATGTGTCTCTTAGGATGAGCTTATCCTAGATGTAGAAACAATCTAAAAAGTGATGTGATGTGTTTGATTTCAAGCAATATCTAAAAGAGAACTTGGGACAAGAACCTCTTAATGTTTTGAGAGTTGGGACGGATTGATGATGAAGTGATGATGTATGAGTGAGATGATGGATGAAAATGTTTTCAACTTCAATAAAAACTCTGTGTTACAAATGGGACAAACTCTATCTCTTCCCTTTCGGGTGTTGCTGGTATTTCTCGAGTTGTGTTATATGTGATACAGACATTTGGGAAGAAATTGGGATTAATCTTTCCTCCTTGGTTTTTGTGATAACTCAGAGCTCTATATTGCATAAAAGCTCTGCGGTTCAATGATTCAGAATCAAATTCATTTGTTTTTCCTTGAAGGTAGAGACGCATGTGATGCAGAAAGACTCTATGTGAGACAAAGATTTGTCTATTTATATAGAATAATTTCCTTCTCTTGATCAAAGCCTTTGAGCTCAATGGTCTGCTTTTCAAGTTGATATTCTGATGACGCTTCTTCTTTCGCAAGATGTGAAGAATGGTCATAAAATTTGACTCTTTGTTGTTTGGCTCTTTGTTCTTGATGTGTTTCTTTGTTTTGACAAATGTTTGGTTGGATGAATACTTTGTTTTTGGGAAGTGATTTTCTGATTTTTCTTTGACAAGAAAACAAAGCAAGCACACAAACACCAGAATCTTGCCTAAAAAGGCACAAATGAGTATGGGTCTAGATCAACCCAATCCTTGGACTTGTATATGACCCTTCCTTTAGATGTATTTTAAGGCGTATTTCCAAAGCCTGAAGTCGGCTCAATTTGCACTTGGTCTTTAAAATGAACACACTTCAAACACTTTTTATCCCTAAGGTCAAATGGCCAGTTGTGATAAATTTAGCCCACATCTTGATATTCCTTCGACTTTGGTACTACATACCTTATGAATCCCGCCGTGGTAGGTAAGGATGTGATATACTAAGTCTTGCACGAGTATAACAAATAGATGATCCCTATGATGGGGGAGTCACCACTTTTATCAAGCCACAAGTGACTTTTCAAAAAGCTATGTTTCTACTCAAGGAAATATGTATGGTGAGTATCTTGGCAGCAAAACCATCTATGCTCTTGCACTAAATTATATCTCAAATATCCTCAATCAATAGAATGGGTGGGCTACTACTTAAAGGTGTTTAGTCATGTTCGATGTTTTTGGACATAAGTTCATTCTGCAGTGACTCACTTAAGAGCCTTGTAACTGGTGGTGGGGCCCATTTGTCCTTTTGGCCAGTTACACTGTAGGAACAGCTATACCCAAGGCTACAGCTTTCGCTCTCACCTGATTTTTATAGCGGCTCGAAGGATTTACTGCTCGAGGTCGTTCCCAAGAGTATCGATCCCTTGGCAGGCCTCTCTTAAAAAGATAAAATTTGAGTGTTACTAACACTTTTCTCTTGCACCTAGGACCACGAAAGCCAAGGGAGAGGATAGTGTGTGTTAGAGGTAGGACCACTCGACTGAATTTTTGCACAAGCGTGCCAAACACGTAAAACACTTGTTCTTTTTAATCCATCATTTCAAAATGTGGTCTAACTATTTGGAGATGTTGCTCCAACAGCCATGGTATTCTTTTTAACTTTCAAAGGCAATGTGTTTTGTAATCTAGAATTTGGAAATCCTAGTCAACTTAATGAAAATACACGTTTGTTTGAAGTAAACTTTGTTTGCAAAAAAAAAAAAAAAAAATCAAAACAAATGGATTGTTCTTTTTATGTGCACCCAATTTGAAAGTATGGATTGTAAATCTTTTTAGTTTGATGCAATAAAAGCAAATTTGTGTGTTGATTTTAAGCACCAAAATAAAGATGAATCCTAACTTGCAATGGAAGTTAAATGTTTGTTTTCAAGTGTTTTAAAAGCACCAAAGGAAAATTTGTGAGTTTTAACCTGCACAAACCACAATTTTGTTAGTAAAATCGATGTCCAAGGGGGGGCTTCCACAAGCCTAAGATTTTCAATTTTTCGGTTACAAGGTGAGTTTTACAACATTCTGTTGCAATAGCGCTAGTCTGCGTTTAAACAGAAGCGCTATTTCACACAGAAGTGCTGAAAGAAGGGGTAAAGCCAGAGAGGCAAAAGCACTAAAAGAAGGGGTAAAGCCAGAGAGGCAAAAGCGCTGAAAGAGTTTCAATAGCGCCAAAAGAACAACAAAAGCGCCAAAACAAATCCAAAAGTGCTGAAATTTTAACAATAGCGCTATTTTAGTAACAATAGCGCTAAAATGGAAAGTGTCGGTAGCGCTAGAACATGTTCAATAGCGCTAGAACGTGTTCAATAGCGCCGAAGCGCAACCTGTGTGACAAATTCAACAATCAGACATGTTAGTTTACAAAAAAAAGGGTACTTTTTTGGTGTTCGATTCACATCGGGTTCACCAAATGATGCCTTCCTAAATGGACAAGGTTAGCAAATGACAAACAACACACAAAAACCAAAAGATCATTAGTGTTGGTCAATCAAAAACTAATCTAAAAAGACATACCAAGAGAGACACTAAAAACATGCTAATATATCTAACTAAAGAAACAAAGATAATGAGACATCTCCAAATGCCTCTTAGCATGGTCTTGGCTCCTTTTTCCCTTGTTCCTCTCCTCTCCAAGTTCCAAAATAGTGTAGCTCTCAGCAGCTTTTTGCACTATGGATGCTTATGGAGGATTGAGATTGTAGTATTGTGCTCCAAATCTGAAATGAAAAACTAATACTAAGCTATTGATACTAAAATGATTTATTTTAACCAAAATGACAAGATATTAGTTAATTATGCTAAAAAATTCTCTCTTAAAATGCCTATAGCTTAAATGCATACAAGTTTTCAGGATCTGGATTATGAAGAAATGGGCTCTATTTATAGGGAAAATGGAGCAATGGATGGTTGAGATTGAGTAATCTCAACAAGGGTCAGGATTGAATGATTTCAAATCCATGTGAGGGCTTTCAACCCAATCCCAAGATGACAAGTGTCAATGTGAGATAGGTTGAGAGGAGAGGGAATAAGCATTAAATGTCTGATATGACTTTGGCATTTAGAGTCAAGGTTGGTTGAATGAATAAACTCTTTATTCAAAGAATAAAGCTTTTATCCAAAGGATAAACTCTTGTGCAAATGTGAAATGGATGAATATGGTCAAAACAATAAATGTTTGGGGGGACAAGTTTGAAATAACCATAAATGGTTATGTAAGAGCCATAAATGGTCATGTAAGAGCCATTAGTGGTCTTGGAAGACTTTGGGGGTTAATTTGTTGAACACACAAAGCATTAAATGCTTTTCAAAGACTTTGGAGTCTTTGAGAAGTGACTCCATTTTGCTTAGGAATGTGACAATAATTAGGGGATGGATTAGGCTAATTAGGAAGGGGTTAGAAGAATCTAGAACAGGATTAGATTTTTGCAAGTGGATTTGGTGGGTGAGGGAAAATAGGATTTTATAAAAAATAATTTAATTTATTTCAATAAATGTGTGCAAGTTGCCTTTGTAGGAAAATGCAAGTGGGATGGGGATAATGATTTAAATAAATGTTTTATTTAATTTATTTAAAAGAGGAAAAGGGGATTTAATTAAATAAATAGATTTTATTTATTTAATTGATTGGAATTTGATTTAATGAATTAATTAAAATAAATTGAATAATTTATTTAATTAATAGAAGAATGTTTGGGGAGGAATTAATTAAATATTAATTTAATTAACTGATGGCTAGTGGATTTTTTTAATCAAATAAATAGCGAATATTTATTTAATTAAGTTGGACAGATTTGTGTGACTACAGAAACTATATGACCCCTAATGACACAATTTGGTGTCTTAAGTCATATGGTGTCCTAAGGGGTCATATTGTGTCCTACGACCCCTTACGACACCATTGTTGGCATCTTTGATGTTTATGTTGTGATTTTCATTGATGGACACACACTTGTATTGAGATCCCCTTTGTATGTATGAGCTACAGCTCAACCGGTATTTGTTCCAACCAGTATGTTGTATTCTAGTCTTTAGACTAATGATTTTGCAGAATGTGTTTCCTGGTCTGAAGCGGCATGACGACCCCAAGCGGTTCGTAGATCTCAACCGGTACAAGGGAGCAAAGCGGCACAACACATTCTTACTAGTTTTCATTTTTGTCAAACCGGCAACCGGTATTTTGTATGAACCGGTAATACTCTGTGATGAGTTACCAACCGACATTTTGTGATGAGTTACCAATCCATCGATTGTTTAATGGTGCCGACACATTGACGGTGCTTTTTGTGTTGTGTTACTAAGTATGTCTAGATTCATTGAACCTAGGAAATTGTAATGTAATCCTATTGGACCGACATGAAATCAGATTCCTTTAAAAGGACATCATGTCTAGGGTTTTAAGTTGTTGTTGAAAGGGTTAATGGCATGCTAGGGTTTAAGGTGGTTGTTGAAGTTGTTGTAAGAATGATCTTACCTGTGAAGATCAAGTTGTAACTGAGAGAGAGATAGAGAAGACTGAAGTAATGCTGGAATGCATTAACTGAGAGAAATACTGGATCTAACCAAGCAGTTTGTGCTATTAGATAGATCAAACACTTGTTGATTACTCACATCTTTGACAAGTCTATAGCCCTTAACCAGGTAGGCCTCAAAGCCTTTGTAAAATCCTCTAACAAGGTGGTTCACTCCTATGAATCTAAAATCCTCTAACAAGGTAGTCTTTATTCGGACTTATCTCCTAACAGAGATTGAGATTCCTAACAGGATCTGTTCTGGTGAAGAACATTGTAAGACCTTAACTGGTCTGACCTTAACCGGTCTAGTTTCTATTCTGCAGATAGTGACTTGTGAGTTCTATCTCACCGTGGTTTTTCCCAGTTGGGTTTCCACGTCAAATATCTTGTGTTATGGTTGTATTGCTTTTGTGGGCGAATGCTTTATTTGTATTTTGGTTTGCATGTGTGGTAACCGGTCTGTCTGTTAGATTGTTTTACCGGCTTATCTTCAGACTGTGTAAGTGTTTAAGTATTGAGATTTTTGGCATACTAATTCACCCCCCCCCTCTTAGTATTCATCAACCATATCACCCCTTAAGACACCAAATTGTGTCATTATGGGTCATATTGTGTCCTAATGGGTCATGGAACAAAATATGACACCTAAGGAGAACATACGATCCCTTATGACACCATATTGGGTTTTTATGGGTCTTATGGTGTCCTGAGGGCTCATATTGTGTCCTAAAACCCCTTAGGACACCATATGACCCCTTAAGACACCAAATTGTGTCTTACAAGGTTGTAGGACACCATATGACCCCTAAGGACAACATACGAGCTCTTATGATACCATAGTGGGTCATTATGGGTCCTATGGTGTCCATAGGGGTCAAAGGACACAATATGACCCATAAGGACAACATACAACCTCTTATGACACCATATTGGGTCGTTATGGGTCCTATGGTGTCCATAGGGGTCATATTGTGTCCTATGACCCCTTAGGACACCACATGACCCCTTAAGACACCAAATTGTGTCGCTAGGGGTCATATGGTGTCCTAAGGGGTGACACAATATGACCCTTAAGGACAACATATGACCCCTTATGACCACCATATTGGTTCGTTATGGGTCCTATGGTGTCCTAAGGGGTCATATTGTGCCCTACGACCGATTAGGACACTATATGACCCCTAAGGACACAATTTGGTGTCATAAGGGGTCATATGGTATCCTAAGGGGTCATATTGTGTCCTATGACCCCTTAGGACACCCTATGACCCCTTAAGACACCAAATTATGTTGTTATGGGTCATATGATGTCATAAGGGGTCATGGGACACCATATGACCCCTAAGAACAACATACAATCCCTTATAACACCATATGGTGTCGTTATGATAACATACGGGCCCTTATGACACAATATGACCCTTAAGGACAACATATGACCCCTTATGACACCATATTGATTCATTATGGGTCCTATGGTGTCCTAAGGGGCATATTGTGTCCTACGATCCCTTGGGACACTATTTGACCCCTAACAACACAATTTGGTGTCTTAAGTGGTCATATGGTGTCCTAAGAGGTCATAATGTGTCCTATGACCCCTTAGGACACCATATGACCCCTTAAGACACAAAATTATGTTGTTATGGGTCACATGGTGTCATAAGGGATCATGGGACACCATATGACCCCTAAGGACAACATACGATCCCTTATGACACCATATGGTGTTGTTAGGGGTCATATTATATCCTACGACCCCTTAGGACACCATGTGACCCCTTAAAACACCAAATTGTGTTGTTAGGGGTCATATGGTGTCCTAAGGGGTCGTAGGACACCATATGACCCCTAAGGACAACATATACCTCTTATGAAACCATATTGGGTTGTTATGGGTCCTATGGTATCCATAGGGGTCATATTGTGTCCTATGACCCCTTAGGACACCATATGACCCCTTAAGACACCAAATTATGTCGTTAGTGGTCTATGGTGTCCTAAGGGGTTCTAGGACACAATATCACCCATAAGGATGACATACGACCTCTTATGACACCATATTGGGTTGTTATGGGTCCTATGGTGTCCATAGGGGTCATATTGTGTCCTATGACCCCTTAGAACACCATATGACCCCTTAAGACACCAAATTGTGTTGCTAGGGGTCATATGGTGTCCTAAGGGGTCATTGAACACAATATGACCCCTAAGGACAACATACGACCCCTAATGACACCATATTGGGTCGTTATGGGTCCTATGGTGTCCTAAGGGGTCATATTGTGTCCTATGACCCCTTAGGACACTATATGACCCCTAACGACACAATTTAATGTCTTAAGGGGTCATATGGTGTCCTAAGGGGTCATATTGTGTCCTATGACCCCTTAAGACACTATATGACCCCTAACGACACAATTTAGTGTCTTAAGGGGTCATATGGTGTCCTAAGGGGTCATATTGTGTCTTACAACCCCTTAGGACACCATATGACCCCTTAAGACATCAAATTATGTTTTTATGGGTCATATTGTGTCCTAATGCATCATGAGACATAATATGACCCCTAAGGACAACATAAAACCCCTTATGACACCATATTGGGTCGGTATGGGTCCTATGGTATCCTAAGGGGTCATATTGTGTCCTACGACCCCTTAGGACACCATATGACCCCTCAAGACACCAAATTGTGTCATTATGGGTCATATTATGTCCTAAGGGGTCGTAGGATACCATATGACCCCTAAAGACAACATTAGACCTCTTATGACACCATATTGGGTCATTATGGGTCCTATGGTATCCATAGGGGTCGTATTGTGTCCTACAACCCCTTAGGACACCATATGACCCCTTAAGACACCAAATTGTGTCGTTTGGGGTCATATGGTGTCCTAAGGGGTCGTAGGACACAATATGACCCCTAAGGACAACATACGGCTTCTTATGACACCATATTGGATCATTATGGGTCATATGATGTCCATAGGGGTCGTATTGTGTCCTATGACCCCTTAGGATACCATATGACCCCTTAAGACACCAAATTGTGTCGTTAGGGATCATATGGTGTCCTTATGACATAATATGACCCCTAAGGATAACATATGACCCCTTATTGCACCATATTGGGTCGTTATGGGTCCTATGGTGTCCTAAGGGGTCATATTATGTCCTACGACCCCTTAGGATACTATATGACCCCTAACAACACAATTTGGTATCTTAAGGGGTCATATGGTGTCCTAAGGGGTCATATTATGTCTTATGACCCCTTAGGACACTATATGACACCTTAAGACACCAAATTGTGTCGTTATGGGTCATATTGTGTCCTAAGGGGTCATGGGACACCATATGAGCACTAAGGACAACATAAAACCCCTTATGACACCATATGGTGTCGTTAGGGGTCATATGGTGTTCGAAGGGGTCATATTGTGTCCTACAACCCCTTAGGACACCATATGACCCCTTAAAACACCAAATTGTGTTGTTAGGGGTTATATAGTATCCTAAGGGGTCGTAGGACATCATATGACCCCTAAGGACAACATATGACCTCTTATGACACCATATTGGGTCGTTATGGGTCTAATGGTGTCCATAGGGGTCATATTGTGTCCTACAACCCCTTAGGACACCATATGACCCCTTAAGACACCAAATTATTTCCTTAGGGGTCATATGGTGTCCTAAGGGGTTGTAGGATACAATATGACCCCTAAGGACAACATACAACCCATTATGACACCATATTGGGTCGTTATGGGTCCTATGGTATCCTATGGGGACATATTGTGTCCTACAACCCCTTAGGACACTATATGACCCCTAAAGACATTATTTGGTGTCTTAATGGGTCATATGGTATCCAAAGGGGTCATATTGTGTCCTAGGACCCCTTAGGACACCAGATGACCCCTTAAGTGTTACAAGCTAGGGTTTTCATTGCACCAAAAGATTGAACTATCAATGCCCGATACAACCACTAGACGTATAGAATCCACAAGAGGTTGTTAAACCATGTCACAAATCCCCACGAGGGGCACTAGCCCACTGCCAACAATCCCCCTCCCAGCGTCACTCATCGTGGCCTCTGTGATTCAAACCTGTGGGCAAGCTCCGATACCACTTGTTACAAGCCAGGGTTGTCATTGCACCAAAAGATCAACCTGTCAATGCCCAATACAACCACTAGACTTATAGAATCCACAAGAGGTTGTTAAACCATATCGTGAACCCCCGCAAGGGACACTAGCCCATTGCCAATATTAAGACACCAAATTGTGTTGTTATGGGTCATATGGTGTCCTAAGGGGTCATGGGAAACCATATGACCTCTAAGGATAATATACGACCCCTTATAACATCATATGGTATCGTTAGGGGTCATATGGTGTCCTAACGGGTCATATTGTGTCCTACAACCCCTTAGAACACCATACGACCCCTTAAGACACAAAATTGTGTTGTTAATGGTCATATGGTGTCCTAAGGGGTCATACGACACCATATGACCCCTAAGGACAACATAGACCTCTTATGACACCATATTGGGTAGTTATCGGTCCTATGGTGTCCATAGGGGTCAGATTGTGTCCTATGACCCCTTAGGACACCATTTAACCCCTTAAGACACCAAATTGTATCGTTAGGGGTCATACGGTGTCCTAAGGGGTCGTAGGACACAATATGACCCCTAAGGACAACATACAACCCCTTATGACACCATATTGGTTCGTTATGGGTCCTATGGTGTCCTATGGTGTCCTAAGGGGTCATATAGTGTCTTATGACCCCTTAGGACAATATATGACCCCTAATGACACAATTGGGTATCTTAAGGGGTCATATGGTGTCCTAAAGGGTCATGTTGTGTCCTACAACCCCTTAGGACACTATATGACCCCTGAAGATACCCAATTGTGTCATTATGGGTCATATTATGTCCTAATGGGTCATGGGATACAATATGACCCCTAAGGACAATACATGAGCCCTTATGACACCATATTGGGTCGTTATAGGTCCTATGGTGTCCTAAGGGGTCATATTGTGTCCTATGACCCCTTAGGACACCATATGACCCCTTAAGACACCAAATTGTATTGTTATGCATCATATTGTGTCCTCAGGGATTGTAGGACACCATATGAACCCTAAGGACAACATACGACCTCTTATGACACCATATTGGGTCGTTATGGGTCCTATAGTGTTCATAGCAGTCATATTGTGTCCTACAACCCCTTAGGACACCATATGAGCCCTTAAGACACCAAATTATGTTGTTAGGGGTCATATGGTGTTCTAAGATGTTTTAGGACATAAGACCTCTAAGGACAATATACAACCTCTTATGACACCGTATTCGGTCGTTATGGGTCCTATGGTGTCCATACGGGTCATATTGTGTCTTACAACCCCTTAGGACACCATACGACCCCTTAAGACACCAAATTGTGTCGCTAGGGGTCATATGGTGTCCTAAGGGGTCATAGGACACAATATGACCCCTAAAGACAACATACGACCCCTTATGACACCATATTGGGTCGTTATGCATCCTATGGTGTCTTAAGGGGTCATATTGTGTCCTATGACCCCTTAGAACACTATATGACCCCTAACAACACAATTTGGTGTCTTAAGGGGTCATATGGTGTCCTAAGGGGTCATATTGTGTCCTACGACCCCTTATGACACCCTATGACCCCTTAAGACACCAAATTGTGTCGTTATGGGTCATATGGTGTCCTAAGGGGTCATGGGACACCATATGACGTCTAAGGACAACATACGACCCCTTATGACACCATATGGTGTTGTTAGGGGTCATATGGTGTCCTAAGGGGTCATATTATGTCCTACGACCCCTTAGGACACCATATGATCCCTTAAGACACCAAATTGTGTCGTTAGGGGTCATATGGTGTCCTAAGGGGTCGTAGGACACAATATGACCCCTAAGGCCAACATAGACCTCTTATGACACCATATTGGGTCGTTATGGGTCCTATGGTTTCCATAGGGGTACGACCCTTTAGGACACCATATGACCCCTTAAGACACCAAATTGTGTCGTTAGGGGTCATATGGTGTCCTAAGGGGTCATAGGACACAATATGACCCCTAAGAACAAGATACAACCGCTTATGATAGCATATTGGGTTGTTATGGGTCCTATGGTGTCCTAAGGGGTCATATTGTGTCCTACGACCCCTTAGGACACTATATGACCCCTAACGACAATTTGGTGTCTTAAGGGGTCATATGGTGTCCTAAGGGGTCTTATTGTGTCCTACGACCCCTGAGGATACCATATGACTCCTTAAGGCACCAAATTGTGTCATTATGGGTCATATGGTGTCCTAAGGGGTCATGGGACACCATATGACTCCTAAGGACAACATACGACCCCTTATGACACCATATGGTTTCGTTAGGGGTTATATGGTGTCCTAAGGGGTCATATTGTGTCCTACGACCCCTTAAGACACCATATGACCCCTTAAGACACCAAATTGTGTCATTATGGGTCATATTGTTTCCTAAGGTGTCATGGGACATCGTATGACCCCTAAGGATAACATACGACCCCTTATGACACCATATTGGGTCATTATGGGTCATATGGTGTCCTAAGAGGTCATATTGTGTCCTGCAACCTCTAAGGACACCATATGACCCCTTAAGACACCATATTGGGTTGTTATGGGTCTTATGGTGTTTAGAGGGGTCATATTGTGTCTTATGACCCCTTACGACGCCATATGATCCCTTAAGACACCAAATTGTGTCGTTATGGGTCATATTGTGTCCTAATGGGTCATGGGACACAATATGACCCGTAAGGACAACATACGACCCTTATGATACGATATGGGGTCGTTATGGGTCCTATGGTGTTCTGAGGGGTCATATTGTGTCCTATGACCCCTTAGGACACCATATGACCCCTAACGACACAATTTGGTGTCTTAAGGGGTCATATGGTGTCCTAAGGGGTCATATTGTGTCCTAAGGGGTAAGGGGTCATATGGTGTCCTAAGGGGTCATATTGTGTCCTACGACCCCTTAGGACACAATATGACCCCTTAAGACACCAAACTGTGTTGTTTTGGGTCAGATGGTGTCCTAAGGGGTCATGGGACACCATATGACCCGTAAGGACAACATACGACCCCTTATGACACCATATTGGGTCATTATGGGTTCTATGGTATCCATAAGGGTCATATTGTGTCCTACGACCCCTTAGGACACCATATGACCCATTAAGACACCAAATTGTATCGTTATAGGTGATATTGTGTTCTAATGGGTCATGGGACACAATATGACCCCTAAGGACACCATACAACCCCTTATGACACCATATTGGGTCGTTATGAGTCATATGGTGTCCATAGGGGTCATATTGTGTCCTACGACCCCTTAGGACACCATATGACCCCTTAAGACACCATATTGGGTCGTTATGGGTGCTATGGTGTCCTAATGGGTCATATTGTGTCCTACAACCACTTAGGACACCATACAACCCCTTAAGACACCAAATTTTGTCGTTGTGGGTCATATGGTATCCTAAGGGGTCATGGGACACCATATAATCCCTAAGGACAACATACAACCCCTTATGCTCACTCTCTCTCTCCCCCCCTCTCTCTTTGTCTCCTCTCTCTCTCTCTCTCTCTCTCTCTCTCTCTCTCCTCTCTCTCTCTCTCTCTCTCTCTCTCTCTCTCTCTCTCTCTCTCTCTCTCTCTCTCTCTCTCTCTCTCTCTCTCTCTCTCTCTCTCTCTCTCTAAAATATGAGTAATAAAATCGGATACCAGATTTTATCAAATATCCAATTTTTGTCATTGCCATTAATGTGGCAGCAGTAAAAAAAAAAGCGGCAACGGGAAAAACTTTTGGGACCACAAATTTATACATTAAAATCTGATATCCGATTTTATCAGATATCCAATTTTTGTAAATTAAAAAGAGCCTTGTGGGCAATTTTGTGGATTCCAACGGCCCACAATCTTCACATTTTGTTTTCTGTCGACGATCACTGGTGAACAAAAAAATAAATTTGAAATTTGATTTGCATGCACTGTTTATTGACCCAAGAACCAATCAACCTCTACAAGGCTCTTCCAGGAGGTTACCTATCCATTGGTGCCATCACTAAGGGATAAGGGATAATTTTTGGGATAGGTGGTGGATGGTTTTTAACTATCCTCCATGCAGTAATAATGAGGTCCCACAATAATTTTTGAGGAAACTCTATTGCGAATTTAACTATCCTCCATGCAATAAGATAGGGTCCGAGTTCCAGGGTAGAGGTGGGGGCTCCACACAGGATAGAGTAGGGGCACAACGTTCTCAAAATTTGGCACCAAGACCCCTAGGTAAACCAAATATTGCACATATCACTATCCCTTCTATTGTAAAGGAGGGTGTTGAGGTAGAGACCTTAGAGTCCATTAGCTCACTGACTCAAAGTCTTATATATCACACTAGGCCTCTAGCACAGGGTGATGTGGTTGAGTCTTCTGGGAATCGAGTTCGCCCTCACTTATGTCAAAATTGTGGGTCTCAGTGTGTTTATGATCATGAAGATGGTTCAAATGCACATGGCCATGACACATCTGCAACGAATCAAATTGTCATGACAGATGATCTATTGAATCAAACATTTGACATTGATAGTCAGGTAAATTTGAACAAGTTCAAATTCAATTTATTAAATTTTATTTTGAAACATAATATTAAGTAAATTACTAGAATGATTTTATTTTGAAATCTAATATTAACTAACTTACTAGAGTGATTATAATAAAATTTTAGGGTCGGAGTGTTCACCCCCAGTCTAGTGGCCCTCCTCCTTTTGATTGCAGGATGATGTCAAATCCACAGGTTTGTAACTAGTAAAGAAATTATAAATATAATACATGTGAGTAGTTTAACCTTATGTGAGCGGTAATCTTATGCCTCTCATTAGATGTTGAATAGGTTAATGTTGGGCCTTCAACATCAACACCTACTAGTCAAGGTGGTCATCGAACTTTCACTCAAGTAACCTTGTCTATTTTTATTCATTAATGGTTTGTAAAATAAAGTCAGTTAGATTTTGGCAATTGAATAACATTGTTTCATTTACAGATGCTGACATCAGATGCACCTAATATTCGCTCCACAATGGAGCATGGTGTTCTCTAGCAGTAGCATCTTTGATGCCTTTAACAGTAGTATGAGTCAGATTAGTAAATTTCACATTATATTTGTCTTATTTATCTATTAATTGAAATATTGAATGATATTCATTTGTACTTTAATTTCTATTTTGATTCTTACCACAGGGCTTTGCAACTTCAGATTGTGAGTGTGCCCCTATTACAAATGAATTATTGCAAAAATTGATTGAGAGAGATTATTAGTTTGTGCTAAGTGATTAAGGTCCTTTGTTGTATGCCTATATGACATTTTTTCATATATATTTCCAGATATATGACATTATACGTCTATATTGTTTTTTTGTAAGACTATATGGTTTTATTACATATATTGTACTTTAATCGACATATAACAATGTGTCATGACTTACTCCTGCATGGTATCTATAGAAAAACAATTTAACAAAAAAATGTTGTTAAGAATTTCCAGGAAAGTATGAAATTGTTTTCCTTTCAGAAAATCTAGGTCATATTAGTTTGAAGAATAAGAGATACAGGGAAGATTGAAAATAATAATTACAAGGGGATGCTGCCATCATATTTTTGGAAAGATTGAAAAGAACCTAATTGAATTAATATCATTTTATTTTAGATTTGTCTACAAATTCTTCCTTCCTATGTAGATGATAGGGATACTATAGCTTTAATTTTCTTACAAACAAGTAGATTTGATATTTATTATTGTTAGTATGTTGTTAAAAGAATACGTCATATCCAAGTGGTGGTTGGCACGAGCTTGAATATGGTAAGTTGTATGCATCTTGAGGTTGAATATGATATGTTGTATACATCTTGAAGTTGAACTTTGATTAGACTTTGTCAGCATTTGATGAATCATAAATGTCATTTCATTATTAATCTTGTGAGTGTGAGGTGTAGAAATAAATATCAATTACTTTGAACGTCATGGGTGGTTGTCCTGATATGATAACTACCAGATGGTTATGCCTTATGAAGAAAACATGAACATATAATAACTAATTGAGAACATCAATTGAAATCCATAATATAGAGGATACTAATAATAGATCTTTGTATATTTTATCTGCCTAGTTTTTCAACCACTGGCCTTCATGTATGTTTACATGTTAAGCTATGTGGTCATTTCCTCTTACAGTTTTGTTCAACATCTTGATGTTCTAGGATTAAAATTTCTTTTCTTGGACATTCAAGTGAGTTTGGCTTAGAGAATATCAATGTAGTCTCTTTTGTACTAGCCATGAAATGGCCTTGGGTTATTCTGGCATTTGATAGATATTAAATTAGATTGCAGTGTAGTGTGGAACTTGTTTATTTTTCTAATAATGAAATAGGTACATCTGTATTGAGGTAAAATGAAGCTTTTCGCTCATATGAAGATGTCGCATTGGCCAATTGGTCTTTATTATAATACACAAGACATAAGTAAAATCAAAACGCTCTCGTCAAATCCTGCCAGATGCTATGTTAACTTGTGACTCATTAGTGTATGCTGGGAGAGGGGAGAGTGTGTGGCTTCAGGGTGCAGTTTTGGACTTGAACCATATTGCATAAATCTCAAGGCTTCAACTTGATTATCATTAAAAGTTTCTGATTGTTTACAAAATATCTGGATTTCTAGCTCAACTTGTTGGCCAATACTGCCTATGACATTTATCATATTTTGGAAATTAAAAGCACAATCAGAATGTTAAATGATATACCTCTGTACATTACAAAATTAACAACATAATCTTGTTCTGAAGGCCTTTAGCCACATTGATCAACATATGATGCAGTCAAAAATAGGGAGACAAATTAATGGCAGCCTCAACCTTGAAGCCAAAATCCAAATTTAATACACATATCCCTGATGCATGATAAAGACACAAAAAGCCATAGTTTTAATCCAGATTTGCAAACATAGAAATCATGAGTAGTAACATAGATTGAGAAATTTATGATAGATCTTCAAAAAGTTGTGTGTCATCATTTGATCTCTCTTTGCAAAATCTGAACTCAGTTTTTCCTTTTTTTTCCATGAATCTCACTCTACTGAAAAGAATACCACCCCTTCATTTTCCTTACCAAGAGTATACCTGGTCTTTTCCCTTCAAGAGCTCACCTTTTTCATTATTCCAAAACCAATTGAAAGATTGGTTTTCAAATACTTTGTTTCTTGGCTTTTCACATATGGGTCGACTCTTGCATTTTTCTCTTTTCATGTTCAGACTGACTCTATCTCATTCATGCTCAACATGATCTTTCATCAAAGAGGACTCACTTTGTCCTACCTACCTGTGCCTGTGGAAAATTTAAATTATTTTGGGTGATTCAATCTTGCACTATCCACAGGATTCTCATGCTTCACCTGTGATCGTCGAAGAGGAAAGTTCACTTGATTATGACCATCTATCAGATCTTGTACAACCAAGACATGTTTTTGCAGTTGCTGCACCGCAAGGGAATGAAGAGAGATTAGACTATTGGTTGGCACGATGTGTACAGGGAAAACAAAAGCTAACACAACCAGTGATAGATGATGATGGGTTCACATATCTTACAAGTTCAGTTGTTGTTGTGGGAACTTGGTTGCGAGACACAAAACCATTCTAATGTATTCACACCTTATTATAGCTACAAATGTCAAGTTGTTGAAGAATCAAGAAAAACCAAAGACCAAAGAGCTATGGACAATGACTACTGTTGATCATGAAGCAATACTGGATAGTCTTAAGCAAAGAGATGACCCTTCAGGCATACTTGAGTAGTAGGTCTTTAATGGTGCCTTATTTTTTTAATCATGCATTTCATTTCAAACAATGATCATTAAACATTAATGTTCAAGTTTTTTACATGTATATTAAGGATTTTTTCAAAATGTAGGTCTACTGATGATCGTTCGCAAGTGCCACAGATTCTGAGTTAGGGCCCGTCAAAGTTAGACAATTTTTAGCACTTAGGGTGCTCAAGGGACAACGTCGGTAGGGTATGACCCCGAGCGTTCGACTGAGTAAAGGGGGGGGGATAGGAGCATGCAAAGGATAATAATGCCTAACTGGACATGTTAGAGTTGACGGTACGTTATCACGACGAGAAGAACAAGAAATTGGCCACACGACAACATAAGATGGAATGAGACTAACGATTTTTTCGCCAACCGAAAAAATGCTTCCCTAATAAAACCATAGGGAAACTTGAAAAACTGAGATAGGATTTTGTAGGGACCCCTCTTGTGGACCCGTAGGTTCAAACGGATCATTCGCAGGTTCCACGTATTTCAAGTTAGGGTCCGTCAAAGTTTGACAATTTTTAGCACTTAGGGTGCTCAAGGGACGACGTCGATAAGGTATGACCCCGAGCGTTCGACTGAGGTGGGGGGGGGGGAAATAGGAGCATGAATAGGGTAATAATTCCTAACTGGACATGTCAAAGCCGACGGTTCGTTATCACGACGAGTAGAATGAGAAATAGGCCACGCCAACCGAGAAAATGAGAGTGACAATTTTTTCGCCAACCGAAAAAATGTTGTCTTAATAAAACCGTAGGGAAAATTGAAAAAATGAGATAGGACATTGTAGGGACCCCTCTCATGGACTCATAGGTTCAAACAGATCATTCACAGGTGCCATGGATTTTGAGTTAGGTCTCGTCAAAGTTTAACAATTTTTAGCACTTAGGGTGCTCAAGGGACGATGTCGGTAGGGTATGACCCTGAGCGTTCGACCGAGTGGGGGGGGAAATAGGAGAATGCATAGGGTAATAATGCCTAAATGTACATGTTGGAGCTGACTATTCGTTATCATGACGAGCAGAATGAGAAATTGGCAACGCGACAACATTCGATTGAATGAGACTGGCAATTTTTTTGCCAACCAAAAAAATGTTGTCCTAATAAAACCGTAGGGAAAATTGAAAAACTGAGATAGGATTTTGTAGGTACACCTCTCATGGCCTCGTAGGTTCAAACAGATAGTTCACAGGTGCCACGGATTCTGAGTTAGGGCCCGTAAAAGTTTGACAGTTTTTAGCACTTAGGGTGCTCAAGGGACGACGTCGGTAGGGTATGACCCCGAGCGTTCTATTGGTGCCCAAAACCACAGATTGGAAAACCAAAAGACTTGCCAAATCCTCAAGTAGTCCAATCAGCCTTGGCCAATGAACAGGGACAGTCAAGGACTAGATCCCTCTGCACTTTAGGCTCCACTAAACCTAGGTGGGTGTGCCTCTTCCTCTCAAGCACAAAAGAGGTTATTTATAGTGAGTTTAAACCTTTTAGCAAGTTTACACAACTGACAAATTATTGTTCTACAATTATGCTTTATTATGTGCTTTAACTAAATGCTTTGAAAAGAAATGATTGTGAAAGCATATTGAAAATGAGATTGCTTTCAAGACTTAAATGAAATCTGCATAGATCAGTTCATATAGGATTTGGGAAGAACGTTTCTCTATCAAGGACCTTGAATACATACAGATCAAAACCTTAAAAGATTAATAACACACTAGTGCCTCTATCCAGGGATATATATGACACTGTGTGGACAAAATATCTTATCAACTCAAGAGACAATTTTTCATCAACTATGAAGGTTCAGTATGCGTTACACAAACAATAAGAACTCAATCTTTCACTTAATGCAACGACATGTGATTCACATCATAGCAATTATATAAACAGATTTACCAAGAGGACAAAGATGATCTTCAACACAAAAGTGTACACAATATTTGGAAAAAGAAACATCGAACCTTGTATATTAATCTTCAAGAAATAATTGCATACATAAGCTACACTTGCAGATACTCCATTAAAGATTGCTTGCACAAAATGACACTTCTTCTTCCTATAGACTTCTCTAATACAAAATGATATTCATTCCTTACAGCAGTCGCTTGTTCTTATGACTCCCCCCTTTTTAAATATAAGAATGACTCCCTATAAGTATGTCAATCAAAAGACATATATGAAAGGACACACCCTTTCATTCATAGAAGAGAAAGCTACAGATAGATACATTCCAAAGGACACAACCTTTGGTTTAATAATTAATTACAAATGAGAATCCTTAAAAATACTAAATGATACTTAAAACATATGTCTTTTATTCTCCGCCTTAATAAAATTCCTCGGCAAATATCCATCATCTTCTCATTATCTCCTGCACACAAGATAAGCCAATCAAATTCATTGATTTAAAATTTAAAACATATTCCACCTTAGCTTTTAGTTTGAAAAGTCAATAATCTTTATTTCCTTATACTTGTTTAAAATAATTCATTTAAATCAAAGTATTTCCATCTTTAACAAAATAATGTGCAAATATAATATTCATTGACATAAAATAAAAATATTGTCATATCAAATAAAATAAAAGAAAATACTTCCCTTTATAATGATATCCGTGAATCAATATTATTATTTCGGTCAAGCTTCTTCCCTTAGCGAGCTGTTCACAGGTCCTATTGATTTTGTAGTTTCATCGATACCTTTTATTTTCGATGGGACCACTTCTGATTTATTCGATGAACGTCATGTCGATGAAACTACTGCTTTCGGTGAGTTCTTTTAGAGATCCATCACAGCGTAGGTTTGTTTGATAAGTCATTTTTTGATGATATGCCACTTCAGCTGCTAACTCATCTTGACCGGACCCACCATTTCACTTTGGTTCCTCTTTGTCGCTGATCTGCGATAGGTATTGATCATGCAACTTTCCATAGCAAAATAGCGACAGCCATTGGATTTCTTTCAACTTGCACGGTTGTTATCACACCTGGGTCGCTCACCTCATCTGTTGGGCCCACCATGTGTCACCTCTGGATTGGCTCCAAGGTCTCTGTCCTACCACCTTAGCACAACCTCACTAACTACCAGAATGAAGCTCTCCCTTGTCACCTAGTCGTGATGGATATTCATCATGCATCTCTGCATAGTGGATCAGTGACAATCGTTAGATCTTTTCCAACCTACTCGCACGTTATCTCCTTCGAACTGCTTCCTTAGCGGGCCCCACCACTCGGTCGCCATGTCGCGACGAATAAACATCGCACATCTTCCGATCACGGTATAGCGACCACCGTCGGGACCGTCTGATCTTCCTTATCTGATCGGCCTTTAACCTTGCCTGAGCAGCTCTCTCTTCTCTTTATCCATCTGTGTCGCATGTCACTATTTGGTTTGCCTGCGGATCCACCTACCCACCACTTGGACCTGGGTTCTTCTTTTGTGCTCCGCCACGTGGCACATCCTGATTTGCTTGCAGATCCACCGGGATGACACCTCATCTGCCACTTTGGCAGTCGCTATGTCATGGGGGATATAGGTCGTGCAACTTCCTATCGCGATATAGCGACCGCCGTTGGATGAATCTCAAACTTGCATGCTCGCTAACCTCCCCTTTTCCGCATGTTCTTTGTCACCAAGTCATGGGGATAAACCAACGTGCATCTCTATCTTACGGTATAACGAACACCATTGGATCTTTTTGCCCGACCATTAGATCTGCCTGACTTGCTCGATCTTTAGCCTCCATTCTCACTAGTCTGTCGTAAAACTTTGGATGCCTTGGGATGTGCGCGCACGCAGGGTCCATTGGGTTTATCCTTCTTCACGCACAAAGCCTTTTGTCTTTCGACAGTTATCATACGGGCTACTTTGGATTTAAACGTTAAAAGAGCCTATCCCACAAACAATGTGGGATAAAGGCTTTCCCTCTTCTGACGCAGCTCCATGTTCTTCAGTTATGCTCCTGCAAAATGATTTACTAACATCCGACTGAAAAGTTGTGAATTTAGATTTGCCTTTAGAAAACATATCAAATAATCTCACATGAATCTGAAATTCGAAACGTAGGTCTTGAGATATACATGAAATACAAAGGAATAGTTAATTTGACCTGAAGTGTTGAGATGAAAAAGAATTATGGTTCGAAAAGGTATACCTGGCTTGATTCTGGATTTTGTGAAACATATATATACCTCGAGCTGACCTCTTGATGGATGCATCAAACTTGGTCTCTGCAAGTTAGAATTGAATGAACTTACTTGATTATAGATGTTACACATGATTGAGCTTAGAAATCTGATTTTTGGCATAAATCTGGAACTCTAAAATTTGAAAATTTTAGGGTTCCAACATGTTCGATCAAGTGGGGGGCAAAATAGGAGCATGCATAGGGTAATAATGAATTGTATCAAGTAGTGTTCATTAAATGAATTGTATTGTATTGTTCATTATACAAACAACACTTGCGATGAAATGAAATGAATTGTATTGTTCATTAAATAACCATTATTAACCATTGTTAATTATTGGAATGAAGATTAAAGATTTCCATGATAACACCATGCGCAGATGAGCAGCAATTTATATGATCAAATATCAACTTCTGTATATATTAAAATGTCAAATGATTACAAGTGTATGTCCATACACAAATATGACATAAACGCCAACTCAAACAAAATGTATGTATATATATGTGAATGTATGTCCATATACAAAATATACATGCCAACTAGACATGTAAGCATCCCAAAACTATCTATAACATCCTAAGTTGTTGATGGATCATCAAAATCGATCCTCTTCGCCGCACTACTCGGCTCTGAAGGATCCTGCACAAGAAAAAACAAACCACGATTAAGATTAGTTATATTATATAACTCACATTTGAAAATTTAACATAACAATGAACTATAATTGAACTATTCTTGTTTACCTCATCTCCACGTTTTCTCTTCGGCTTTGCAAGACTCTTGTTGCATGTCTTTGGTAGAGGAGGTATGTTTTCAATATTTTCATACACAACCTGTAACATATGTTCACAAACATGACATTGATATAAGTTAGCATATAATTGTCACTGATAATAACAAACTATATCTACTAAACACAAAATAAAATAAACACATGTACTCGAGACATCTCTTCTTCTTCATCATCTTCAGGTATACTGGGTGTAGTCAACAAGGATGTGAAGCCAAGAATTCTCTGTATATATACACAACAAGTATATGAAACTATCAATCTATGTCTAGACGTGTATAATCACTATAAGTTATTTAAACTATTCAGTCAATCATATTTGCATTCAATTACCTTTCTCTTGTCTCCAACTGCACTACCAGATCCTAAATCACATTGCCCCGCACTCATGTTGCTTGTGCCCTACAAGAGTAAAATAAGATATAAATGCAAGTTACTACATAATCTAATTAATACCAATTTAAATGATGAGCATGTATGTACAATAAAATACAAACGACTAGGTGCAATAATATATGTACCGTCAAGCTATCAAGGCCAAATGAAATCATCGTCAAGGTGCCCTCCTGAATCTGTGTCAACTCCTCCTCGGTCATCAACTGTCAAATAAACCATGTAAATAAAAATTAGTACTTAATATTATTTAGATTATAAATATTCATTTAAAATATAGCATGAACTGTGAAAATATAACTCTTACCACTACATCATCAATGTATGATGACGGTGCCTCATCGCCTCTAGCATGCGAGGACTCCCCAGGGTATCCTCCAGTTTATGTCATAACATCTGGTGCATTGTGCATCTCCTGCACCTCATAATTTGCATTGTCCGCAGGAGGATCAACAGGCTATCCAACTGGACCTAAGCATACGTGCCCACACATGACACAACTATGGGGCACACAAATGTGTGGAGCCGAGAATGACGTGTCAGCGCCACCGGATGCACCGCTATCATCAAAAGTAGGCTGAGCTACTGGCCCAGCCTGAGAAACCAAAAGGCTACTCAAAGAGTGAATAGTCGATATGGTTGTGATGTCCCCTCACAAATGATATCTGGATGCTGCACTAGAGGTAGGGGATCAATAGGAGGAGGGGGGACATATGGGCCCTGGACTACTCTGACTGCCCCAGGTCTATTTTGGGGCATACCTAAACCCACACCCTGGAAATGTTGGATGTCAAAGTAGTTCACATGTTTTCCTAAACCAAACTCAACATACAATTTTTTTTATGAAGTAGAAGGGGACATCAAGATTGTTGTTGGCTAGTTTGTCGAAAACCATCCACCAACTATCCCAAAAGTTTTTCACAATACCATCATTTGTGCACCATTTAATAGAAAGTTTTGTTTTTTGGGGGTCTACGGGTTGACCAGTGCGGGGATTCACAAACAATGAGGCGATAGCGGCTTTGGATATCTTGAGATCCTTGATCTCCTTGTAGGCCAAGCCATCTGCATATTGTTCTCTCATAGAATCTCGCCACAAAAGGGCGACATTGTTCTCCTCAGTCATGGTTTCCATACTCTTTATAATCGATGTGGGAGGATCAAACATTGGGTTTAGGCGAGGGATCCTACGATATACATCTGCAATCCCCCTCGATTCGTTCAAATTTTGTGCAATTAAATCCTGAATTAAGGGGGGGTTTGGCAAAGGAGAGTTTGGTTGTTGCGGTTGTGGTTGATCAATGTTTTCACTGTTATCCCCCATTTTTAACCCAATTGAATGTAAACAATTGAATTTAGTTAACAAATTTAAACAATTTTGTATTTGATTTTTAAAAAACCTAGTTTTCATGAAAAAAACCATATTTTCAATGAAAAAATAAATAAACATTAGAAAAAATACAAAAATTGAATGAAAATGATTTAAAACAATAAAAATCTTACCTTTCAATGTATTTTTTTAGCAATTTTTGGACAAAAAACCAGATATTGGATTCCCAAATATCGCGCAGCCCGTGGGTTAAAAATAACTCATGGGTTGTCACAATCCAAATATATTGTCTCAAAAAATCGGATATCTGATAAAATCGGATATCCGATTTTTATACTTAAATTACTTTAAAATAACATTATATTATATAATAATATAATAATATATTATATATTATATATTATATATTATATAATATAATATAATAATATATTATATAATATATAATATTATATATAATATAATATAATATAATAATATATTATATTATATATAATATATAATATAATATAATAATATATTATATAATACGTATTATATAATATATTATTATATTATAATAAAATATAATATATATAATATAATATATTATTATATTATATAATTATATAACATATTATTAAATTATATATTATATAATATATTATTATATTATATAATAAAATATATTATAATATTTTATAATCAAATATTATATTATATATTATGTATTATATAATATAATAATATATTATATATTATATAATATGTAATATGTAATATATTATTATATTACATTATATATTATATAATTTATTTTTTAATTTAAAACTACAAATAAAAATCGGATATCCGATATCCGATTTGCTTAGGTGTTTACCATGCCAAGGTGTACTGACACCCAGGCCAAGCAAAAAGTCAACACGAATTTTCGCGTTTTTAGGCGAGTGGAGAAGGCTATTTTTTTCACATCGCCACTGTTTGGCCCCCCATGATCCTGCACTAACCCAATTCATTCCATTCAGTTTAGGATATGTGGGATTAGGTATTTCCTTCATCTTATAGGAATGATTCTTTCTCCAATATTTAGTAAAGCCCCTGCCATTCTGCATCGGCCTATGTATATTTCCATTTATGTGAAGGTTGGTGTTTAAGTTGGAAACCTCCCCACCATGTTGAGCACTAAATTTCTTCGATTGGTTGAAATATGGTGGATTGAAACTCCCTCCTCCAGATCTGAAATGGGAGTCCCATGCCATATGACCAACGGTTGATTTAGGAGCACTCGCCGATGGAGACGGTGATTTTTCCCACAAAGTAGTTCTCAGAGGAATATTATTTGGGAATGTGAGCACTCTAGGAACACCATGCGACCTATAAACCCCCGACCCCCAATGCCCATATATGTTTTGTAGAGGAATATTGTTAGGGGTTGTCAGACAACTTTGCTTCCTATCAAAAACCTCAGGGCTATCAATGTAGAGCATGTTTAAATACTCTGAATGATCTTCTTGATGTTGAGGGCTTGTTTCCGTATGGATCTGACTAATCTCATCAGGATGCTTGTCTTCTTCACACATGTTAAATATATCATGTTTCCCCTTGTTCAAATTTTTCGGCCACGTATATGGTTTCCAGTTTGGTTTGGAAAATATGTGTTTGGTTTGGAGTGTTTCGTCGGCCCGATGGATGTTATGTTGTTGATTTATGTCTTATTGTTGTTATCTTATGTTGATGTTAAATTTGGTTTGTTGTTGTTATGTTCACATAAGATAGGTTTATTCATGGGGGCTTCACTTAGTGAACCTGGGTTATAGCACGTGCATTCATGGCATACTAAAGAATCTCCCTATTTTTAAAAAATATTGCCCTAAACTCCTTTTTTGTCACCCCCTCCCAATACACATCCCGAATTAAAAGCCCCCTATTTCCACCAAATATTGTATTTTTTCATAGCCAAAATTAAAAACCCCCTATTTTCATCGATCGGTAATATATTGCACCCTTATTTTTGGGATATTAAACCCCCCAATATGAATGCAAATGATATAATATTTCCTGGCCAGTGAAGCCCCTGCAGGTTTATTAAGCATGGTTAACAAGTTGATTTTTGGCATCATAAAGGAAAATCATGAGGTTTCCACAATTAAGGCAACTTAATTTTCAGATTTGCATATGAGTTTCAGATTTTAATGTTGGTGCTATCTAAGGATTTAATCTCATCCTTTGATTAGTTTATTGGAGAGAGATCAATTTTCACAATCTTTGGTATTGAACCTGTTTATTTCCCAAGAATTTAATTATCTCTATTCTCTTAACATGGTTTTCCTCTTGATTAGACTACCACTTAGGGATTTGAAATTCATTATCACACATTTGAGAAAACTACGATTGTGGTTTAATGGCCTTTGATTATTTAGACTATCATCCATTACCCCTTTGTTATACAAAGACCAGTATGGTAGGGTACATTTTTTTGCTACTATTCCTAACAATCATTAGGTCTCTTGGTATTCACCATTATCACTCAACACCCTTGAAATATGCAAGTATTATTGTTCAATTATATGCTTAAGAATTTTTAGGAAACTTTTAGATCATAATTATCAAGCTTAGAAGCCTCCTTTGGAAGTATCTCGTTGCTCTATTATGGATAGTTATAGTACCTTGTGCCAACTGTATGAGACACATTGGTACTACTTGCAAGCTCTAGCTTCTTTTAGAACATACCAATATCCTTTGAAAACAAGATGTCAAAACTAAAGCTTTCATTATCTTTTGTAAGCTTGGGGAATTCTAGTGGAGAAAACATTTCAAAATGAACCAACTTATAGGTCGAGCTGTTACATGAACCTCCTACTATGCTCTACAAAAAAATCACCCATCCCTAAACAAATGGACAATGCTATTAATGCTTTGAAACGCAAGCTCCTTCAATGGAGTATCAAAGATATTCAAGCAAGGAGAGAACGAGAAGTCATTTTTTTTGGTACAAATAGCCTAAAATATGGTAGATAGGACTAAAAAAGATTGAGTTGCTTCCTTTTATAAGCTTGAGTGGAATACAAAATAGGCTTACATAGACTACAATCTATGAATTTTGTTTCTTCAACCATCTCTATACTCACAGACTTCAACAATAATGACTGTCTTTCCTCTATTTGTGAAATTTTGTAGAAGTTGGAGCCTTTTGCATGATCTCGAACACTAATATAGCCACCATATTCCCACAAAAACAACGTACAAGTCCATGTTGACTATTGTAAAGTTATTTCAAGATTGATGACTTTATGCATAATTTGAGAAAGCTTCAAATATAAACCATCTTTTGATCATTGCTTAGTGAGGACTATCACAAAAAGACCTAGATCATTCAAACTCCTTGAAATATTATTGGAGATGAAGGCTACGATGGTGAAAGGAGTTGCAGGTAGTCATCTTGCGAAGAGATTTAAGAAATTTTATGTTTTGATTTAGAAACTATGCAGAAGGAGAGCAATACTTGTAAAAAGAAAAACTTAAACTTTTGAATGTCACCCTATGTTGATGACACAACAAACGAACTTCAACTTGGCAATTTTTTTCCCAAAATAAACTTCTATATGTGTCCTTTCATGCATATGATACTTGAGCAAATGTATGTGCCAATAGACATGTATAATAATAGTTGTCTCGCTTACCTTGGCACAAATCTGATATGTCCCTTCATTCATACATCCTTAAGGATTGACAAAGTCTCTACATGTGTTCATATTTCACGAAGGTGAAAGTCCGCGACATGTTATCTTGAAAACCCTAAAATAAAGTTGAAAACCCTAACCTTAACCAGGTCTCTTCAACCATAAGTTTAAGACTTTCCACTTTTAAAATAAAAATCTCTATTAGGTTTTGACAAAGCTAAAGATTTTTGATAGAGTTTTACAACATTGAACCTTTTCAAAGATAAGAAGACACATTTTAATCTTTAAAGCATCGACAAGAACATCTTGTTATCTTTTACCTTTAAAATAAGTTTTTAACTTTAAGGCTGAAACCTTGAAATAGACACAAAACCTTAGAAACTTCAAGAATACCTCCTTCAATGGCCATTTGGGCCTAAATGGCAAGAAATAGGCTAACCGTTACCAATTCAAAATCACCACGGTTTGTTGAAATTGTATCTTTTATGGCAAATCTCTTTTGAAAAGAGCAATTTTTCTCTCTCTCCAAATTCATGGCAATAAACAACCATTATCATATAAGCAAACAATTATTGCTAGTAGCCGAAGGGAAGAAGTTGGCATCCCCATGAACAATTACTTGGTAAAGCAAAGCAACTACTTCGTCTGGCCTTTCATTTGCACTGTTTTAACTCCTGGATTTGTTCTTTAAGATGTTTTAATGGCGGATTTTTCATGTGCGGGGTTCCCAAGGTGGTTCCACCCGATTGCGATGTACTGTTGTGCAAATGAGTTGCATGAGAGTCATAAAGATTGTGTGCCACTACCAGAGGATAAATGTAAGGCTACCATCAAACAAAATGGTGACAAAGAGTCCTCCATATATGGAGATGAATTCTAATTTATAGTATAAGATTATCTACAGATGAGCATAAGGTTTAGCGTGGAGATTTTCAAAGTTATTTCAGACATTGTAGACAAAGGCGTTGAGCAGGAAGTAGAGACACAAAAAAGAGAAACCATGTGGGTGGTGGACCTCAACTCGCACTTGGAACTTTTAGTTCCACTGTCCACCCACCTCCTGGACTTGTAAACTGAGCGGGGATTGGGCCAATTTTAAAAGGTTTACAATGCGATATTAAATAGAAATTGAGTTTCCAAGCTTTTGAAATTTTATCATGAACATTTTTTATATGATTTTTTATTCACACAGTCATTTTTTAGCTATTTGACATGATTTTTTATTCACAAAGTCTTGGGTTGAAATATCTTTAGCTAAGAGTCAAGGACCAAGGGTTTTCTATCTCGCCAAATTTGTCTGGGTCACGATCCTGATCTCATCTCTTATGATGTTGAAGCCTTGCACTTAACAAGACATGATCTTTGGTGGACTCATTAAGAGTCATTCATGCATTTTTATGTTCTCCTTTCTATGATATGAAAATTTGTATAAACTTACATAAGTTTAAAACTTCACAATTTGCAATTAGATTATTAGTTCTATAAATTAATTATTGTTTTATGTGATCAATAGGTACTTCTAGGGTTGAGAAGGTGAACAAGTGTAAGTGGATCAATAGTATCAGTTCTTGCAGGCCTAGCATAATGATGTGCTTTATCGGGGCATTTCGTCATGATTTTCAAAGTGATTTTCGAAGTGATTGTAGGCAAATGAGAGTAAATACTTAAATGGGAAATTATATTTATCAAAGTGATTTTTCTACATTTGTTGTATATGTGACACAAGATGAAGACGTATGTCGGGACACACGGTGAAATTGTGAGAAGATAATATTTTCTTTGCACCATTCAAAAAGAGAAATTTGAGGTGAATTGAAAGCAAACTAGAAGTGATGGAGTTTAATTACAAATCTTGGTGCAGTCAATTGAGAATTTTTTATTTTTTCAAACTGGCAAATAAATCTGAACTAGACTTTTCATTGATTTTGTCAAGAACACGAGCTAAAAATAGACAATCGTAGTTTTTCAAATAATTGCAAGTCAATCTAGATCATGCATGCTAGATTAATTTTGATGCTCGACTTTGTTTAAACGTTTATATTTTCCCTATTTAAGGTAGATCATCATGCTTAAAGGAAGGATAAATTATTGGTTTGATTATATGGAATTACAACAATAAAGTTTTCCAAAAATGTTCATGGTTTATTTTCCAGGGTCAAATTTGTGTTGTGAATGTGCATGTATGCATGTTGATTTGAAATTTATGTGCTTCTAAGGAAAATCATTGGTTAGGTTTATTTTTAGATTGATTCAATCATGCGTGACACCATTCTAAGTAGCTTCAGATTAGGATTCTTTCTATTCTTATCTCTTTTGATCTTTCTTTTACAAGTTCTTTAAAATTAGCAAAATAGCAACAAGGTGTTGAAAATCAGCTACCATATAGTGTTTTCAAAATTCATAGCATATAAGATTTGAGATCAAGATACATAGTTTCAGAGTTTTGAGTATTTCAAATTTCCTTATAATCAAAATCTAACCCTCAAAGTCTAGATTCCAAAATATTACTATAAGTCCCTTTTTGAAATAGAAAACAGTGAACAACTAGGTGAACCAAAACCTTAGGACAATCATTGTTTGTATGAATACTTAATTTTCTTTCAAGAGACGTGAATTCATCTCAATTTGCATCTATGTTGTGAGTGTGTCAAAACACCCATCAATAGGTGGGAGTTCTTTGCTAGCCATTGAAATGGTTTGATGCTACAGTGGTGGCTAGGGTTTTGTTCACAGAGGTATATCATTAATTTTTGAATTGTTTTAAGTGTGTCAATGATTTTCTCAAAAGTGTAGTAGTGTCAATTTTTTTCTATGGTATTAATCATCAAAAGTTAGTTGTAGACAACCAGTGATACTTGCAAGATATTTGAAGGTACCGTGGTAGTACATATGTATGTGTAATGTCTCCACAATTATATGCATAATTTTAGGGCATCTCAAAATATTTTAAACTTTCCCTTCAACATGTTTGGTGCTACAAATGTAAGTTTGTCAAAAGTATGTCAACACTTCAAAACATATATAATCTTTGTATTAATCTCCCAATTATTGCATATGGACTTATGCAACTTGATTTTGGATAAATAAGCATGTTTCATTGTGATGCATTATTAAGCTTAGATCAATAGTTCAAGATTTTCCTTTGATTACTTCTTTTCTATCAACTTGACTTTTTTACCTTGTAAAAAGGCACTAGTCTGCAACAAGTTGGCTCACCTAATCATTCAACAAATACATCTAAACTCATTTTAGTATAGTTAGTTAATTGGAACCATGGTTTCACCCATTTCACAGTGAATATCACTCATAAACTTTTGTGAACCATGTATCTTGCTTACACCTAGCAATTATTGCATTGGTGTCTTATCAGCTAAATAGGGGTAGTAAGGTAGCTAGATGCTCTAACACTTAGTGATAAGTCTTTAGAGCATTATCAACAAGTATGTGTTTGGCTACACAATTTCTAAAAAAAAATTCATTCACTCAACCCCTCTAGGAACACCCTCCTAAGTTTAAGTCAAGCTCAAAGTAAAGTAGAGAAAACCCAATCTCATTGAGTTGGGATATAAACCTCCACAATTCTATAGATGAACTAATTCCACTTTCTTCTGAAGACACCCCTAGCCTTTTCAATGAGATCTTGTTCTAGGAAGTGGAGCAATTATTATGAGCCCCAACATCTCCCTCTACTATGTCTCTTGTTGTGGTGTTTATAGGGCACACAATTTCTTTTTGTTTGGCAATTCATGCCAATATTACACTCGTGTCTTACATTCTTTCAACTTATGATATACAATTATTGTATTCTTGTTATTAGTTGTTCCCAATCTTATTTCCTCATTTCCAACCCTAATATCCAAATATTGTGTTTGTGTCAAATGAATTTTAGAACAATTCCCTCTAGCTTTGTTGGTCCATAGCATATTCTCAAGTGATTTGTTCCTTATGTGTTTCTTGGTATTATGGTCTCCTCTAATTTCTCTTATAGAATTGTATTGCAATGGGGTAATTATAAGAATTGTGGTATGTATCCTTGTATAAATCATACTATTTTGTCTTTTTTTGCCCTATAATTTCTTATAGTATTCCCATCTCTCCACACATGAAGTATGTTGCGAATTCTAGGTAGCATGTTCTTCCACCTTGTCCCTAGTATCCATTTCTCATGGAGGCTTCACTTAGTGGAACAGGGTTATATCACGCGTGTTCATGGCATGCTAAAGAAACCCCCCTATTTTCAAAAAATATTGTTGTAAACTCTTTTTTTTCACCCCCTCCCAATACACAGCCCAAATTTAAAACCCCACTATTTTCACTGGATATTGCATTTTTTCATAGCCAAAATTTTTAAAACCCTATTTTTTATCGATAAGCAATATATTGTACCCTTACTTTTTGGATATTAAACCTCCCAATATGAATGCATGTGATATAATATTGCTTAGGCAGTGAAGCCCCTATGCCATTTCTATAGGCACCACAATATCTTCCATTCAAATAAACTCTTTGTTGGAATCAATGAACATTGGGAGGGGGGGTGAATTAGTGTTCTTTAATTCACAAATTTATTAAACTGGTTCTTAAACCACCAGATGCATAAGAATGAAAGTAAAGTGCAGAAACATAAACCAATCAACCACAAAACCATAACATTGAAATTTTTACGTGGAAAAAGTTTCGGGGACATGGACGGAGGGACTTGTACCTGAAGGGAGGAAACGAGTTTCCGTAGAACACTGCTCTTTTATATTAAATAAAAAAATTGAACTATAATAAAAATATTTATTTCCAACTAATAATCTAATCCCTAATAATAATCATCTTTAATAAAACAAAATAAACAGTATCAAAAAATCACTTTGAATTAATTGAAACCATACCCACGAATGTTTTCAGCCTCATTATCAATAAGGAAAAGAAAACTTACATTATACCTTCCTGTCAAAGTTATAAACGGGATGCAAATTTGTTAGCGAAAGAAGCAAATAAAAAAAATCGATTTCTTCCTTTCTGTAAAATTTAATAGTTATATAATTCCTTATACATCCTTCCCATTTTAGACTTACATATCCTTGCACTTTTATATGCTGCAACTGTGTGACGTTACCAATGGTATCAAGGCCATTATTTAAGCTTCCACATCATCCCATGTTCAACTTCAGCTGTGGCAGGTTGCTAATGGTATCGGCGAGGTTATTCAAACTTCCACACCCTTCCAAGTTCAAGTGTTGCAGCTGTGACAGGTTGCCAATGGTATGAGGAAGGCTTTTTAAGCTTCTACACCCTCCCAAGTTCAACTGTTTCAGTTGTGACAGGTTGTCAATGGTATCGGGGAGGTTATTTAAGCTTTTACACTCTGCCAAGTCCAACTGCTGCAGCTGTGACAGGTTGCCAATGGTATGAGGGAGGTTATTTAAGCTTTCACACTCTCTCAAACTTAACAGCTGCAGCTGTGACAGATTGCCAATGGTTTGAGGGAGGTTATTTAGGCGTCTACATCCTGCCAAGGACAAGTGTTGCAGTCCTGACAGGTTACCAATGGTATCTGGGAGGTTATTTAGGCTTCCACACCCTGACAAGGACAAATAACACAGTAGTGACAGGTTACCAATGGTATCGGGGAGATTATTTAGGCTTCCACAACCCATGAAATCTAACTGCTGCACCTGTGACAGGTTGCCAAAGGTATCGGGGAGGTTACATAAATTTCCACACACTTCCAAGTACAGGTGCTGCAAGTTTGTCAGGTTGCCAAAGGTATCAGGGAGGCTATTTAAGCTTCCACACCATTTCAAGTTCAAGTGTTGTAATTGTGATAAGTTGCCGATTGTATCAGGGAGTTTCTGTAAGCTTCCACACTGGAACAAGTTCAAGTACTGCAGATTTAACAGGTTGCCAATGGTATCGGGAAGGTTTGTTAAGCTTATACAACGGTGCAAGTCCAAATGTTGTAGTTGTGCGAGGTTGCCAATGGTATCTGGGAGATTATTTAACCTCGTACACTGACAATTCCAAGTGCTGCAGCTGTGACAGGTTGCCAATGGTATCGGGGAGCTTATTTAAGCTTCCACAAAATCCCAAATTCAAGTGTTGCAGCTGTGACAGGTTGCCAATGGTATCAGGCACATTATTTAAGCTGCCACAACCTCCAAAGTTCAAGTGCTGCAACTGTGACAGGTTGCCAATGGCAGTAGAGACATTATTCAAGCTTTGACACCCTCCCAAGTTCAAGTGTTGCAGCTGTGACAAGTTGCCAATAGTATCAGGAAGGTTATTTAAGCTTCCACACCCTCCCAAATCCAAATGCTGCAACTGTGACAGGTTGCCAATGGTATCAGGGAGGTTATTTAAATTTCCACACTGTGCCAACTCCAAGTGCTTCAGCTGTAACAGTTTGCCAATGGTGTCAGGGAGGTTATTTAATATTCCACACCCTCCCAAATACAGATGCTGCAGCTCTGATAGGTTGCCAATGACACTAGGGAGGTTATTTAAGCTTGCACACCCTCCCAAGTTCAAGTGCTGCAGTTTCATAGTAGGAAGTGAAAATAGGGAGGAAATAGCAATGTTGTCAACGCCAGGGCAGGACTGTAGTTGCATAGTCTTCAATTCCAAACTGGTACCTGCAAAGGAGTGACGTCGCTTCCTTTTTGCTCTGTTAATCCCAATATCAAGCCGACAATCTTCCATCCTCAACCATATCAAATCTGGAGGAAGCATGGCTAGTGTGTCTTTTGTCATGCCTTCAATTGACAGATTCTGCAAATGAAGATAACGAAGACCAGGTCTGAAAAGAATTTCAAGCCTTTGTGGATTGCCTCCATCAATTCGAAGGCGAGAGCAATTGACTTTGTTGGAAATGATGCGTAAATGCGAAGCCTCCCATAGTCGGGTATGCTCTTTTTCTTTTTCAGTAATAATTCGCCCCATATCTCGCAAATGATCATGCATATCAAATATACCTTTTCCATCAATCTTTATCAATGACTTCATTGAAAGATTATTGAGAGCAGTGTCTACCATTCTGTACAAGGATTTCCAGAAAATGATGGGATATGCTTTTTCTTCTCCAATAAAGAAGCAAGCAATGTCAAGAAATATTTCTTTTTCCTCATCCCTGAGAGCTTTATAACTGATATAAAGCCTGTCAAGAATATCTGGATTGAGGATAATGTTGTCAAGAGCTTCCTTCCAGCAACCTAAGTCATTCTGCTTATCATACAAGAAGGATCCAATCACTTCCAATGAAAGAGGATGCCCCTTACAAGCTTCCACAATTCTTTTGGACAGATCTTCGAAACCTGGACTTGGATCTGCTCTCAGAAAAGCGTACCAACAAAATAATTGGAGGCCTTCATTTATCTCCAATCCACAAATCTCATGGATACCTTCGGGTGAGACCTGAGCAACATTGAGAACGTGTTTGTTTCTAGAAGTTATAATAACTCTGCTTCCAGAGCACAGCCAGTTCCCAACCAAAGCATTCAACTGTTCAACAGCATCCACATCATCTAAAATCATCAGCACACGTTTGCTTCCCAAACGATCCCTGAACAAAGATATGCCCTCATCAACATTGTCCACTTTTTCACCATAATTGGTTAAATCCTTGAGAATTTTATTCTGCAATTTTCTAAGGTCTCTAGGTTCTGCAGCAGTGGCGCGAATATTAGATATGAAAGAAGCAGCTTCAAAATTAGTATAAATTTGATTGTACACTGCCTTGGCAACTGTGGTCTTGCCAATACCACCAATGCCCCAAATTCCAACTTTAACCACCTCATCCCCTGAATTAAGATTTAATTTCTGAACAATAGCATTCTTGAGGCTGTCCATTCCCACCGGATGCTTGGCAACTTCTAACGGCACTCTGCCGAGTGTCTTGATCAGGTCATTCACAACTGTTTTTACCAGCCGAGCTTCGTAGCTGCAATGGTCACAGTATGTCCATAACTAGAAATAAAATTACAAAATTAAGATACAATTCTTAATATATTAATATATTGTTAAAAATTAAATAATATATTTGAAAAATCATTATACTAAAGGCTGGGAGGAGGTAAAGATGTTGCTCATTATTTCACAACTAAATAAGCAAAACATTAATATTAGACTATAATTTTAAAGGAAAAAGTTAACTAAAATTTTTATATTATCTTATATAAACTGTCTATTTTTTATTTAAGTATTTTTATAAAAATTGCAAAACTATCTATTTAAAAAACCTTAATTTTTTTCATCCATTACGGTCAGGGCCATGGGGAAATTTTCCATAATAAAGAGTCATTTTAACCTTTTTCCATGGAAGTACTAAACACTTTTGAGGAATACACTTTTGGTAAATTGACTAATTTGCATCAATGCTTCTGCCACGTAACTCCTTTATGGGTGGCTCTTTAGTAAATCAGCGATATGTGATGTAGGCATCTTTTAGAGAAAATTGAAACAGCCTTGGTCACAGACTGGGTGAAAATTATGGACAAGAAATCCTCAATGAGATGAAGCATGCATGATGGTTCCCAAAGATGACTTCCTCTCATGAGAAGAATTGAAAAATACTTACTGGGTAGCCATGTTTAAGTTTTAGGAATATTCCTTGGGAGGAGATATGATAAGTATTTGGTCACAGTTCAGGTATATGAATATCCTCTTCACAACAGTGACATGACTCTTTTTCCCTCTAAAATTAGAAATAGAACTAATAAAAGAAGATAACAAATGTATTTTGAAAATAGTAAACTAAAATAGAGTTAAGTATGTAATAACAGATATATTATCTCTTGTTTATTTATGCCTAGTTTATTGTGCCTCTCATATCTTCTCTAATACATTGTCTTCCCTCAATTGGAGAGATGTTCATTCTAATTTTTATGTTTTCTCTTATGCTTGTTTACTTCTCCCTCATTGCTTTTCTTTCTTGTAGGGCTTCCTTCATGTGTTTTCTTATGCCTACCACATTTGTTTCTCATTGTCTCATTTCTTTGTACTCTTATATTTATCCTTGTGATTTTCCATACCACAATATTTGTCTATTTTACTTCCCATGATTATTCACCTATGCTCCTACCTTTCAAACTTTTTGATCACCATCACAAGCTTATGATACTTTTCCTTGCCCACAAGTTTATGCTATCTTACTTAAATGTGTCTTCTTGTGCCCTTATATTATGCCTAGTTGGCTTCTACATTCATTGCTCACAACTTATGTTGTGATATTGTTCTTTCATTAGTATATTACCCTACTACAATGATGGCAGCATGCTTGCTCATGCTATATTGTGCTTCCATTACCATGTATTTCACCTGATGCTATCCGATTAGATTAGCCCACCTTCTCCACTCCTCCCTTGATGTCATTACTTGCCCTTTTACATTAGACAACATTACATTTTTGCCCTTGTTATTTTTGGATTATTACTATATCTATGTTACTACTAGAAACCAATTGTCCTATCTCAACCATTGTGTGGTCATGTATCAAGTGGGTGCCACATTGGAGGAATACACTTAGACTAGTGTCCTATATATTCATTTAGAGTTCCCACACCACCATTCCATTTACACGTGTTAGGAACAACCTTATTGTTTGATGTCATCTCAAATCCATGTGCTTACCATGCATATCAATCAACATGCTTTACCTACTCATTACACACTTCATTTATTATAGTTATTATTTCACAATATTTACTTATGTACATGTTTATCTTACATTTATATGTAATGTGCTATATTTTACCTCTCCTTCAATTCCTTGTGACCTATTCCTGCAAGCAACTGTAGGAGGCAATATTTTATGGCTAACACTCTTATGTTGATTTGACAAAAAGATTCATTTACAATGTCTAGATGGATCAATGATCATGTGACATGGTAGTGCCTAATGTGTCATGAGTCATGACATCCACACCCATTGTGTCAAGAAAAACATTATTTCTTATGTACAAGAATATTATTTGTAACCCTACTCTCTCCTCATTTCTCTCACATGATTCAAAAATAATAAATTAATTATAGTTGTTCTTATCTTTACAAATGCAATGGAAGCAAGTAATTGTATTTTTTTTGTTCTATAGGTTCCCCTCAAGCACACATGCCAAGGATGCATAGTGCATGATGAGATCTAGAGGGTATTACCCCACATCTGTGTGGGATGGCTCTTGCACCTATAAAATTGACTCTTGAAATTTAAGTGTTAAATTAAAATTTGCCCTCTCAATTAATTTCTTGTTGCATACATTGAAATGATACAAGTTTTACATGATTTATTATTTTCTTTATATTTAAAGTCATTCAGCATGCATCATTTAATATCTAGAAAATCAATGAATATAATTCACATCTAAGAAAAGTATTTGAGGAATGGTTCAATTGAAAGTTAAAGAAGAATCAAATTATGCATCACATAATTATACAACATTTGCATAAATAAAGCGTTGTCCTTAATAAATTCCTAGTTATAAAGTCAATCGTATCAAGAGGGCCAATTCAAGAGAGCATTACAATTATAATCGAAAGATTTACCTGAAGTATTTAAATAATTCTAGTCCTTAAGAATTAGAGAAGAGCAATATTTGAGGAAAGTTAAAAAGTAAAAATTTAAAATTTATTAGATCAAATTCATTACTCATAAGATTGGTCCATTCCCACGTAAATGACCAATATTTGTGGATTAGACCCCCAAAAAGTTAATGAGGTATTCTGACTTAAAGGATAAGTATGAAGAAAGAGGAACTAAATTCTATCCTCAAGAAAGTGGAATTCTAATGCCTTATAAAAGTCATCTTTTGAAATTTAATAGATTAAATTCATAACTGATAGGGTAGGTCCATTCTCACGTAAATGACCAATATTTGTGGATTAGACCCCCAAAAAGTAAATGAGGTATTCTGATTTAAAGGATAAGTATAAAGGAGAGGAATTAGATTCTATCCTCAAGCAAGTGGAAGTCTAATGTCTAATGAGGTATTCCGATTTAAAGGATAAGTATAAAGGAGAGGAATTAGATTCTATCCTCAAGCAAGTGGAAGTCTAATGTCTAATGAGGTATTCCGATTTAAAGGAGAAGTATAAAGAAAGAGGCACTAGATTCTATCCTCAAGCAAGTAGAATTCTAATGCCTTATCAAAATCATCTTCTCTATTTGTTCTATAGTTAAGTGCCCTACCTTGCATGTATTTTCTTAGACTGGCATTTAATATTTTTAAATCATCCATATATATCGCTAGATATTAAATTCTTGGTTGATTCACACTTAGTTGTATGTATATTTCATTTTATTAACCTTTAGGTTAAGCTAGATATTAAATTAATCCATTGAATTACACTTAGTTATAAGCATATTTCATTTGATTATGCCTCTAGTTGAAGCTAGATTTTAAATTAATCTAGGTTGATTTACACTGTTGTATGTGATGGTATGATGAAAAAATAAGTATCTGGTCAACTATTGAAAGGGGGGTGAATCAGTAGATAGAAAAACTGATAATAAACTTCACCAATCAATCTCTCAAAGTAAACTTAGAATAATAACTCTGTCAAGATAAAAACTCATAAGATAAAACGTTTGTTTGTTACAACAAATTAACAATAAACAACTTCTTCATTTCTCAATGCTTCTGGTTATCATGACTTATCAAAATAGTTAAGTAGTTAAGTAAATCAACCAAGAAAACATTCACCACTTGACACAAATATTTTTTGACCTGGAAACCAAAATAGGTAAAAACCACGGTGAGATGAGACTCACGAGATAACTATCTGAACTCTTCTGAAGTTCACCCTGTTAGAAGCCTAGTCTATTAAAGCTTTACAAAAAGTCTTGTTAAAAACTGATCCTGTTAGGAATCACCTGGTTAAGGGATTGACTACAAATGTCTTGTTAGAGGCAATACTCTGTAAAGAGTAACCTCGGTAGAGGATTTCAAAATCCAATCTAATGGACCACCTTGTTAGAGGATTTGAATAGCACCAAACTTGTTAGAGCTTACCCGGTTAGGGGATTTCAATTCTGCTGTAATTGTTAGAAAACAACAGGAGTTTGTTGATCTCTCTGAATAACACTACACTTGCTTGATCAGATCCATTTCATGCTCCTATTTGCCTTCACTCAAACTGCAGATACATCATTTGGTTTGGCAACCACACACTCAACTGAACTGTGTCTATCTCTTTGCCAACTCCATAAAACTAAACAACTTCATCACCCTTAGATACAAATCAATCAGGTCGGTAACACAACAAAGACCTAACTCTCATCGAGATTACAAACAAATTCGGTTCAAGTATAACTGTTGGATTACATAGCAATCTCTGCACATCAATCAAAAAAACCTTGATCGCTCCTTGATCACCGCTTCATTGAACTTAGTAACTCATCGCGCACTTTGCATTAGATGCAATACATTTGCTCATTCTCTAGACAAAAACCGTTACAACAACTCGTCAAAATCTCTTGGAATTGTCTTCATACAATAATCATGTGTGTCATCATCATTACCGCTCATCATCAGATCATAAACCAATATAACCAATTCACCAAACTTAATCGGTTAGGGTTTATCAAAAACAACAGGTAGGGTTTACCAGGTTACAACAATAGATAAAGTTTACACCGGTTACCAATTCACTCCACAAATTCTTTCTACCAGTTACAGTAACAATATTACAATAATATCAACAATATCATTACCCGTTTATTGACATCAATAACATAACATATCATTAATGCAATCTTCATGCAAATGCCAAAAATATGCATTTCTTTGACTAACTTGGATATGTATAGGAAAATGTTATTATCCTTTATAAAAAAAGTAACTTTTGCTTATGGATGTTGCTACCACCAATTTATTGTCTTATTTGGCGGTGCTTTAAGAAACTAGCCTTATCTTTTATAAATTAATTGCAGCAACATTAAGACCATGAAAAAAAGTCACTTGTTATGGAAAGATGATTTTTTTTTAAATAAAATTATGTTGTGTATATTTATACATTTTAAATTTTAATGATTAAATTATAAATTCTAAAACTTTAGATGGGGCAATGGATTTGGTATAGTCAATATCAAATTATTGATAGTTTGCAAGTTTCAAATCTATTATATAGTTTTATTTCTATGACAAAAAATTAGAAGTCAATTCTTTTAAGTCTATTTTCTCATGACTTCATTTTGGTTAAACATACTCTTTTAACATCTAAAGACAAAGCACGTGAATAAATTTTTCAAATAAGAGAGTTTTAGCCCCTAGCATCTAGACAAATTGAACTATTGGGATAAGATTATGATCAAAACATTCCAATTTTTTCTATCTATTTCTAATTTTTTTAATTTTAACTTATTTAATAATATTAACTGGAAAGAGAAAAAATTAAATAAATTGATTTATTTCGACAGTGATTTGTTGTTATAAACCACTTGATTGAATGCAATGATCAAGACCATTAGTTTTGAAGAGTTTATATAACATTTAGGAGCCTCTTTTACATTTGAATTTGAGTTATAACAGTTAAAAAATTAAAAGTTAATTAAGATCTATAATATTTGAGATCAATGTCTATTATCCCACCTTATTAATATTGTGAAAGTTGAATGTAACACATATCTTGTGAAACTTCTACAAGTTGAGTCTACTGTCCTAATATTTCTTATGGCAAGACTGACTTTGTAAGTTGATAAAATTTACAGTAATAGTTTTAATCTTGAGACTTAAATTGAAAATGTCAAAAAAATATATTTGATTCATAATGATTAATCAATGATAATTTCTTTATCTTTATTCTGAAATTCTAACTACAAGAAGATTTAAAAATAATAATTTGAACAGAAATAAATTATTAAAAAATATATATATTTAAAAAATAATAGTAAAATAAATTAAGAACCCTATGCAGTGGCTGTGGAGATACAGATGACATCTATCATCATGAAATAATAAATAGAAAATAACAAAAGCAAGCAGAAAGGGCGGTGCATTACTTACCCTTGAGCCATATCCATGGACCAGCCTGAGCGATCACAGATCTGCAAAAGAGCATTCTTCCACTCATCCACCTCCTCTGTTGGGTGTCGATTTGGATGACTATAATGTTTTAGAAATGACTGCTTATAAGGGCTGTCATTCCCTTGAGGATATCTAACATGAGTTGGATCCACATAATAAAAGAAAGGAATAATCAAGTCATCAGTCCTCAACATTGCGGCGGCCTCCTTGAGACACCATGCTGACTCTGCATAGCCTCTGGAAAAAATAGGAACGCGTATGGCACTGCTCTTGATTGCTTCTTCCAAGCTAGGCCAAATCTCTTCTCCCTTTTCCAATTTTTCGTCATCTTTATAGACGTTCAGTCCTGCTGCGGAAAGGGCTTCAAATAGATGATCGACCAGAGTCTTTCTGACATCTGGTCCCCTGAAACTCAGAAACACATGATACGTCTTCTTGCCTATTAGGGCAAGCTTAGTTGTGGGAGGCCTGTATTGTTGTTCCATCTTAGAGCTGGATTTGAAGAGAGGATAGAAAGAAAACAGAGGATGGAACCCTAAATCTCAGATCTTGAATATAACCACACTAGGTAATGATTCTCTCCGATCTCACATTAAATACTGCAAGCGTGCCTACTTTCACTAACTTCTGCGGCACTGCAGGCGTGCCCAAATTTTCTATGCATACGAAAAGAAATTTTGCGAATGCTAATAGTTAGATTGAAAGTTTCAACGATCATGGTCTACACTAATGGTTATTTCTTAATTTTTTTAAAATTTCTGAATATTCTTTTCTTTCATTTAATTGTAATTAGGTAAATTGAACTATTCTTTTATCTAATTATAATTAGGTAAATTGAAAGGTTCAATGATCATGGACATAGTTTTTAAAGCAAATTATTTAGTGTTGGTGCAGATTATGTAATTGTTATTTTTATTTATTTTTTTTGAAATTTTGGATTGTTCTCTTATTTAATTGTAATTAGGTAGATTGAAAGGTTTAATGATTATGGTCATATTTTATAAAGAAAATTATTTAGTGTTGATCCATTAAATTATGTAATTCTTATTTCTTATATTTTTTAAAAAGAATTGAATGCTCGCTTATTTAATTGCAATTAGATAGATTGAAAGATTCAATGATCATGATCATGGTCTATACAAATATTTCAAAAAACAGTATATAATTTATAAATTTTTATGTTTAATTTAGAAAGATCAATAAATTTCTATGTTAATCATTTTAGTCATAAATTCAAATTGAGCTTATAATTTTATTATAATCCTACCAATATGATAGCTTTGGCTACATTAATCATGCAAGTTAGATTCTATTATAATGTATTTATTATTAAAAGTTTCTAATTTATCATATAGATGTGAATTTTCTATTTATATTATGTTTATTAAGAGTTAAACAAATATTTTTAAAATAATATATATTTTTTAATATTTAGTTTAGAAAGATCAATAAGAATTTTTATGTTAATAATTTTAATCATAAATTCAATTTGGGCTTAAATTTTAGTCATAAATTCAAATTGGGCTTATAATTTTATTATAATCCTACCAATATGATAGCTTTGGCTACATTGATCATGCAAGTTAGATTATATTATAATGTATTTATTATTAAAAGTTTCTAATTTATCATATAGATGTGATTTTTCTATTTATATTATGTTTATTAAGAGTTAAACAAATATTTTTTAAATAATATTTTTTTTTCAATATTTAGTTTAGAAAGATCAATAAGAATTTTTATGTTAATAATTTCAATCATAAATTCAATTTGGGCTTATAATTTTATTATAATCCTACCAATATGATAGCTTTGGTTGCATTGATCATGCAAGTTAGATTCTATTATAATGTATTCATTTAAAATAAAATGTATTGGATGTCAACATTTTGGGTTTCATGATAAATTAAGCAATAAATTTTATTTCGTTGATTTGTGTTTGAGTCCTAAATGGGAGGTATACTTTTATTCTAATTTTTTTTCCTAAATATATTTTATTTTAAACACAACATATTTAATGTATATTTTTTATATGATGAATTGGTATAATAATTATTAGGATTACAATCAAATTTTAACACTAGCCCTAACCTTAACTAATTGAAATCTAATTGAATTGTAATACTAAATCAAATCCTTATTCAACCCTAACCCAAATAATATTCCTATAATGGTAACCATTATTATGACCTAACATCAACCCTAACCCTAAATAATCATAATTTAACTCTAACCCTAACCCTAAACCCTACCATAATCCTAACCCTAAGCTTTAACCCCAACCATGTGCCTAACCATGATGTAAACCCTAACCCTATCCATGATCTAAACCATAGCCCTAAACCCTAAGTCTAACCATAATCCTAACCCTAATTGTAACCCCAACCATGATGTAAAATATAATCATAACCATAATCCTAACCATAACCCTAAATCCTAACCCTAATGATAATCCTAACCCTAACCCTTATCCTAATCCTAATCCAAACCTAACTGGATAACCCTTATAATAAATCTTAGTCCTAACCTTAACGCTAATCATGATGTAGAGCCTAATCCTAACCTTGATGCTAAATCCTAACCCTAACCTCAATCATGATCTAAACCTAACCCTAACCATAATCCTATCCCTAATTATATCCCTAACTTTAACCTAACCATTACCCTTAACCCTAACCCTACCAATAATCCTTAGTCCTAACCCTTCAACCTAAACCATAACCCTAACTCTAACTTTAAACTTAAACCCTAACCTTAAGCATGATGTAAACCTAACCCTAATCATATCCCTAACAATACTCCTAATCCCTAACCCTAACCATAATAATAACCCTAACCTTAATACTAACCCTAACCCTAAATATGATGTAAACTCTAATCATAATCCTAATAACCCTTACCCTAATCTTAACCCTAACACAAACCATGGCACTAAACCCTAACCCCAACACTAACCATAACATTAAACCCTTACGGTAACCTTAATCATAACCCTTACCCTAAAGCCTAACCCTAACCATAATTTTAACTCTCAACATGTATGTAACCCAAACCTTAAACCTAACCCTAACTATAATTCTAATCCTAACCCTAATCCTTAACACAAACCATAACCATTTAACTCTTACCATAACCCTTACTATGATGTAAACATTAACCCTAACCATATTTCTAAGCCCTAACTCTAAACATAATTCTAACCCCAACCCTAACCATGATGTAAATCCTAACCCTAACCCTAATCCTCTCACTAACCATTATGTAAACCTAACCATGGTGCTAACCCTAAACCTGACCTAACCATGATATCAACCCTAACCCTAGCCATAACTCTAAATGTGTGCTCAAAAAGTGTGGAATCTGCAAAAGAGAATCAAACAACATCAAACACACACATGATAACATTATGTTAGAGTTAGAAATCAAAATATAAACTAAACTAAGTTAGCTTCAAAATCAAGAACCCCAAGCACATCTCATGTTCCTCTACCTCCAAGGATCTTCAAGATTCAAGGTGGCTCTCACTTGGAAGAGCACTTGATCTTTTAGATGTCAACCTAAAGAACGAGATTGAAGGATATGCCAAGATCAAAATGAATGCAACTAAGATCCTAGCTAGATGATCAAATGATATGAAAAGATGGAATGCAAGATATGAGGCTAAGATTGATTCCAAATTGAAAGCTTAGGTGTGCTAATTAAACTAACATGGAGATTGATATGAAATTGATATACAATGGCTATGAATTAAGCTAGCATGATACTATCAACACATGATGAAAGCTAAACTAGTATGCAACTAAGATGATCTAAGTGCTTGAAGATGACAAATTGAGCTCCTTGATAACCTGCAAAATGACTATAAGTTCGATGCAAAAGATGATCGATCCTAAGATTGAAGAAATGGGCTTTATTTATAGAGAAAATAGAGAAATGGATGGCCAAGATTGAGCAATCTTAACAAGGACTAGGATTGAAAGTTATCAATCCATGAGGGGGATTCAATCCAATCCCAAGTTGACAAATGTCACCTTGAGATGGCTTGAGAGGATTCTTAGCAAGCATTAGATGCTGAGTAAGCATTAGGGATAACCTCAAGGGATGACATCATTGGATAATGCTATTATCCAAGGGAGCATGCTATTGTCCAAGAGGTAAACTCTTGTGCAAAGTTGAGGGATGGCCAAAGGGACAACCGTCATGGGATAGGGTGATGTCTTGTAAGAGGCATTAAATGCCTTTGAAGACTTTGGAGGTTAACTTGTTCGAAGGTAGATAACCTTCAAAGCTTTTGTCAGAGCCTTCAAGTTTGGAAGACTCAACAAGTTAACTTGTTGAAGAAGGTAAAGTCTTCAACACATTTTGAAGACTTTCCCCAAATTTGGAGAAGTGACTCCCCCAAATTTAGGGATGTGACATGATTACAGGAATTAGGCTAGTTAATGAGGAATTAGAGGGGTTCTAGAAGAATACTAGCATGCTAATAGAAAATGTAGGAGAATGCAAGTGGAGGGAAATAGGCATTTTTAGATAAAATAAAAGATTTATTTTAGCCAAAAGGGGTGCAACTTGCATTTGTAGGATTTTGCAAGTGGGGGGACTATTCACAAATAAATAATGATTTATTTAAATGCAAAGGGTTTTTAATCAAATGTAAATTCAATTAAAACGAAAAAATGGGGTTTTAATTAAATAAATAAGATTTATTCAATTAAATGGCTAAAGGGTACTTAATCAAACCTTAGTTTAATTAATAGGTTAGGCTAGAAGAAAAGGATTTTAATCAAATCTTTAATTTGATTAATAGGTTGATTGGAAGAATAGGGATATTAATTAAACCTTATTCTAATTAATAGGCGAATAAATGATGACTAAATGAATAAAATTCATTTAATTAGTTGCGCAAGTTTTAGGTGTCTACATTTTGCCACTCTTTGAAGTGACGTGTGACCACATGTTGATTCAAAGAAAACTGCTCGATATGTCACCAAGATTCTTGATATGGTGTTGATGTCAAAATTGTCGATATGAAGCCCTGGATATGAAGAATTGATTTGATATGAGATTCGATGATAGAACTAATGTCGATATGGAATTGATATGGAATTGATGTCGATATGCCCCCTTGGGAGATAGATTGAGAAAATTATGATTTTCAATGCAATGTCACAATGCATGACAATTTTTGAAATTTTTGGATGATTTTAGATTTTTTGAATTTTTTAAATTTTTTTATGTTTTGGAATTTTTGGAATTTTTTGATTTTTTTTGGAATTTTTAAATTTTTTGATATTTAACTATCAATAAATGTTATTAAAAAGAATAGATTAAAATGATGAAGAGACTAGGTGGGCATAGCGCGTACATGCCCCGCACGTCCACCGAGGCACCACAGTCGCCTGCGTCGACATGGGCTATATAAACCCTCAAGGGCCCATTTCCACTTCATTTGTGCACTTGGCATTTGGAGAGTGGAGCTTGGAGAGGAGAGAAGAAATAGACCCCCCTATCACAAGCATCGATTTGAGCGAGTTCAGCGCTACCAGCGACCAGCGGAGTATGGCCCACCAGTGAGTTCGATCTTCTAACCCTCTTTTCTGAATTTTTAGCTAGATTTTCATGTTTTTAGGTTAGATTTTTCAAGTTTTTTGCTGTTATGATAGTTTTTTTTCCATTTTTTTTTAATGTTTTAGCGCATATGTTAGGTTGCAAAGCGCATTTGCCGTACGGCATAGTGCATTTGATTTTTCTCGTAGATGTGCAAATTAGATTTTTGGGTTCATTAGGATGTTTTGCACCTTGTTGATGTGTTGAAATTGGTCGATTGCATCCATTGAGATGCGATATTGTTGAATGTTGGTCTATAGTCGATATGGGTCTTGATTCAATATGGGTCGAGATGATATGGTTGAAATTCGATATGGGTCATGTTGGTATGGATCTTGATTGTCGATATGAGTCAAGTGTCGATAAGGTTCAATAGTCGGTATAAGTCAAACTGATTCAATATAGGTCAAACTGATTCGATATGGGTCAAACTAATTCGATATGGGTCAAACTTGTCGATGTGGGTCAAACTTGTCGATATGGTTCAAACTTGTCGATATGGGTCAAACTTGTCGATATTGGTCAAACTTGTCGATATGGGTCAAACTGATTTGATATGGATCAAACTTGTCGATATGGGTCAAACTTTTTGTTGATAGGATGCTTGATATGTGTCATGGACTAATTGATTCAACTAATTGCGATATGATACTTGATTTGATATGATGCTTTGATTTCGATATGATACTTTGATTTTGATATGAGACTTTGATTTCGATATGATTCTTTGATTTCGATATGATACTTTGATTTCGATATGAGACTTTGATTTCGATATGATTCTTTGATTGTGATATGATACTTGGATTTCGATATGAGACTTTGATTTTGATATGATTCTTTATTTTCAATAGGATACTTTGATTTCGATGTGATACTTGGATTTCGATATGATTCTTTGTTTTCGATAGGATACTTTAATTTCGATATGATACTTGGATTTCGATATGAGTCTTTGATTTCGATATGATGTGCAATGTCGATATGATAGGTTAAAGTAAACCCACTTAGTTGTCAAGAGTGTTTGATTTGGAACTCTTTGTGTGATATCATGATTGTCGTCACTTTGATAGGTGCCCCTTTTTGATTGAGTGTTGATGCTTGATTGCTTAGAATAGATAGAACTGATATGGTACTCATGTGTTGATATAGGCAAACTTAGGTGTTATCCAGCTTCGAGAGCGATATTTGAAGACACTCTCCATGCAAGGACGATTGACTAATGATGATTGAGCGGTGCTCGAGGCTTGCGGATTGATACACCTGCTACACATGCCTTCCTCCTAGAAGAATAGAGCACTTTTGATGGCATTGGTTGAGCGATGGCACGGTGATCATAACACCTTTCACTTGCTGATAAGAGAGATCATAGTCACTCCTAAGGATGTTTATCGGATTCTCTGGATTCCAATCACCAGCGAGCTAGTAGTATATGATGTTGAGGAGGTTAGCAGGACCGACACACTGCAAGAGATCATTTTTTATGATCCCCACATTGTTGGACATTCAATGGCTTGGTAGGATATGGTAGAAAGATATGCCCCACTCCCCTCAATTGTAGTTGTATTGGTAGGTGGTTTCCTTTTGCTAGGTAGGAGATCACATGGGTTATCAATTGGATGGGGCCATGTGCTTCGGTGGATGGTGCGAGAGCGGACCCATTATGCATGGGGGATATGAGTTTTGGCCCACTTGTATCATGATTTACACCAGATAGTATATGGCAGGGATTGGGGGTCTAGTCTAGCAGCAGGTTGCTCATTGCTTCAAATTACGATGTGGGAGCATATAGCTATTACTCACCCCATTATTCAGAGATCTCGAATAGTTGGGTACCCATATTTGTACATGTACAGACAAACAACTTCTCAGCCTATGCTCAGGAAGCTAGAGTATTGGAGGCGTGTTCTAGATGACATGGATGTAGTGGTCTGGCGCCCATACTTGGATTGTGAGCCATGGCCTGAGGATGCCACAGAGGTTCCAGTTTTTCTACACAGAGGTTCCAGTTTTTCTACAAAGCAGATATTTGATTGGGCGGATGCCCTATGTAGTAGAGAGATTCCTCTTGTCTCGAGTATATCAACAGTGTGGTCGACCACAACCGATGCCACAGGGGACAACCTTGTACGCGAGAGTGTACAAGGAGATAGCAGAGTGGGGGCCACCATTAGATTACGCCACAAACTGTGCAAAGTTCCACTCTCTTCCTTTTGTTGTTTGGGATACGAGGTCGACAGTGATTGATGTGGGAATGCACCAGGATTATGCCCTATATTTGACGAGCCATAGTTTCCCTCGATTGACAAGGCTAAGAGAGTCGGTACCACCACTAGAGGAGGTTGATGATGGTGATGGTGATGGTGATGGTGATGGTGTTGGTGCTCGTGCTGGTGCTGGTGGTGGCGATAGAGGATGACGAGGGGGCCGATGGGGCCGAGGTGTAGAGAGAGGGAGGAGAGGCCGAGGGGGAGATCGGGGAGTAGGCCGAGGCAGAGGACAGTTGGACCGAGGTGAGGATGGTGGCAGGGATGATGTGACTAGGTGGTGAGGGGTAGGGGTGGTGGTTGGTGACAAATGCTAGGTCGAGGAGGGCCTATACAACCAGAGGTTGTAGCAGCAGTTGGAGGCGGGGATGAGGAGGAGAGCTCTAAGGGTGAGGGATCTGATGAGGAGACGGAGTCAAAGGAGTTGGGTGGTGGGATGGTAGGATTGGGTGGCATGGGATTTGATGTAGAGGAGGAGAAGGAGGAGGATGTTCAGCCTTTGATACGACGGAGGAGGATAGAGATGCCCCCGCCAACCAGAGGACAAGCGAGTTCCTCATAGGTACCAGCAACACATGACTCGCAGCTGCCACGACCTCCCTCGGTTTGGATTACAATTCCCTAACACCAACAACAGGCACAGATAGCAGAGTTACAGTCCTTGGTGGAGATCTTGCAAGCATAGTTGGTAGAGGCATAGAGTCGGATAGATCGGATACAAGGAGTCCAGACTCAGCTTGTCCAGGCTTAGGGACAAATTGCTCATCTACAGCCGCAGGATGCTCAATTGACTACTGAGCGAGATATAGAGATACAGTGGCGGGGCCGTGCAGAGGAGCTTTCTTAGTCCCTATAGCAGACTGTGACATAGGGTGCCACTACTGAGAGTATTAGGACTCTCGTTTATCAGACTGACAGGGCAACATACTACAGGACTTTTTACTTTCAGGTCGTGCCCCCGAATCAACGTGCCCCTAGCTATGATGCCAGTTCTCAGCGTGGGGGCTCCCAAAGACGAGGAGCCAGCGAGGGTGTCATGGGTCCTAGGAGAGATCCTCCTAGTGGTGATGCAAGTGCAGGTAGTTCTTGGGCCAGGCAGACAAATTCAGGAGGCAACCACTCTTAGCCTCCTCCTTGATGATGGTGTACCCTTGATGTACTTTGTTATTATATACACACATCATTGTATTTTTTATGACTCCCTCAATATGTATATTATTGCATTTTGATTGATTTGATATGATACACATTGATCAATTTATAGATGTTGATGTCTCTTGATTCATGTACCTTGTTATTGATGTGATGTCAAGGGACTTTGGACATTTATTGTTTCACTGATGATTTGTTTTGACTTATATCTTTGATTTTCCTTTGGATCAGCATGGGTCACACATGTGCATGATGATATGATACTAGATATGCTTCTACATGTTATGGATGCCTTTATTTGATGAGCTATATGATATGCATGATCTATATGACTTTTGCTTTGATAATGCAGATGATTGCCTATGTGATGTGTGTGATGATGTGATTTTATGACACTATGATCGATATGTTTTGAAGGTGATATTCTTAAGATGTTTTGATGATTATGCTTAACTATATGTTTTGCAGGTGATATGCTTAAGATGTTTTGATGATTATGCTTAATGAATGTGTTTTATGATTTATAAATATGATGAATGTATGCCTTTTATTGTGTTGCTAAATGCAATGCATGAATGTACATGGATGAATATGTGAATGCATTTAACATGTTTTTGTTCTTTTTGTATGTTTTTTATTTGATATGGTAATGTTCATGTATGTGAATGTACTTTGATATGAGATGATAATGATGATGCATCTAATGCAATTTGATTAGGATATGATAATGATGTAAAATGTATCTTGAAAATGAGATGTAAAATGAAAATGATAATGATAATGATATGAGACTATGTGAGATGTATATTGAAAATGAGATGTAAAATGAAAATGATAATGGTAATGATATGAGACTATGCGAGATGTATCTTGGAAATGAGATGTAAAATGAAAATGATAATGATAATGATATGAGACCATGTGAGATGTATTTTGAAAATGATAATGATGTGAAAGTGCAACTAATGCAATGCTTAATATGGTAATGGAACTAATGAACTCTTTAAAATGATATGAAAATGTACATGTAACTAAATGTGATTGGAGCATGATATGAAATGAGCTATGGTAATGTAATGCAATAAAAAGGAAGTCTAATGCAATTTTAACTTGATATGATAACGATAATGCAACCTTAACATGATATGAAAATGATAATGATAATGCAATCTAATGCAACCTTAACATGACATGACAATGTAACTAAATGCACATTAAAATGATAATATGCATGAAGATGAAACTAAATACAGATTAAAATGATAATGATAATTCAGCTAATGCAAAGCTTAATATGAATAGAGCCAAAAGCAATATCCATAATATTAACAATTACAAGAATAGATAAGTCAAACATGAGCCAAATTTCTCTAGCAATAATGCATTCGAAAAAGATGTTTGACAGATTCCTGTCACTTTGCAAACACTACAAATATCATCATTGTGTTGCTCCTTCCTGAAAGGCAACCTATTAAGAGTAAATAGCCAATTGAAACACTTCTTCTTGGGAGCCACGGGGCTGCTCTTCAATATCATGAGCACTTTATGCCACTGTGCAATAGAAAGGTTAGCATGCCAAAAGGAATTGATATGCAATAGAATAGAATCATTATATGCATACCATTATAAACAAATTTAACCTTAACATTAGCAAGAAGAGTACCATCGGACCAAGCAAATGTAAGAAATCTATCCTCACAAACAAAGCACTTTTTTTGGAATCTACAAATCATGATATGCATTTCGAATCATATTATAGGTCCTCTTATTGGAGGCTGGGAGATAAAATTAATTAGAAAGTTCATCCCAGGTAATAAGACAGTCATTAGTAATAATATCTTTAAAACAACATATACCTTTATTAACCCACCTTTTGGCAGAACAACCTTGAGTAAGAGCAAGGGGTTTCGAATTGTGGTAAATATTCCACCAAATAGATCTTTCTCCACATATGAGATCATAATTGTTGGCCCTACTGTTAGAAATCTTGGTCCTAACAACTTCCCATGCTCTCCAAATGGATTTGAAGACAGAGGAGCTCGAGACAAAGACTAGGAAACCACCAACTACTAGGTTGCAAAAGGGGAGGGATTTCTAGGTTTTGGACCCTATGGGAACTGTCATCTTAATGTTATTCCTGATAAGCACCTTCCATGGCTCATTGCCTTCTAGAGCATGGAAGGTCCATTTTTTGCCAAGGCAATGCCTTGCAGTCTGAGGTCCTTCAACCCCTACCTTCTTCTCCATACAACACCAGTCCCACCTCACAGAATGCATCTTCATGTTACCTTTCCCATCCAACCAAAGAAATTTCTTGATGGATTTTTGAATCTCATTAACCTGATAGTTGTCGAACATCCAAACTGATGCATAGTATATATTATATGAGGACAATATCTTCTAGCAGATCTGTAATCTTCCTGCTAAGGACAAATAGTGCTTATCCCACTTATTCAACTTGCCCTCAATATTCCCTCTAATCCACATCCATGTCTCTTTCAGGCAATCAGAGACCAAGAATGGGATTCCCAATTACCTTACCAGTTTTTTAGGTCCACCCCATTGATAGCCCTAATGGTTCAACCGATCAAGTGGTTCATCTTTCCAACCCAGCAAGGTGGACTTGGTTTGAGAAATTTTATCCCTGGAAGCTTCACCAAAGAGTTTGATCTTAAAAACCAAGGATTCCATATTCTGCTTGGAGGCCTATCAAGGAACAATGCAGTATCATCGACAAACTGTATGTTGATCAAATCTAAGTTATCCGGAAGAGAGATTCCTTTGATTCTGGGAGAGAGGTTATTATCTCTCAGTAAGTAGAAGAGAGCATCTGAAGCAATAACAAACAAGGTCGGAGCCAAAGGGCAACCTTGTCTAATGGACCTTCCCAGTTTGATATCTTGTGTTAAGGAAACATTAATTTCAATCTGCGCAGAGGCATCCTTAAGAAGGACTTGAACAAACTAACAAAATTCCTTGGGAAACCCAAATGCCTCTAACATCGTCAAAATAAAACCCCATTCAACTCTGTCATAGGCTTTCTCAAAGTGAAGAAGGAACATAGAAGCATCCTGGTTGGAGATCGTGGCCCACTCCATAGCTTCCCAACTAGTGATAAGGTTCTCAAGGATGTACCTACCCTTTATGAAACCGATTTGGGTGGGGCAGATAAACTTAGGAAGCACATTCTTGAGCCTATGTGCTAGAACTTTAGCTAAAATCTTATATGAAACATTAAGGAGAGTGATGAGATGCTAATTCTTAATTAGAGACTTATCACCATCTTTGGGGAGAAGCTTAATAATGCCCTTATTAATGTCATTGCCAAGTAAACCCTTCATAAGTGCTTCTTCATAGATTTCTAGCAGGTCGTCACATATCCAACTAATGTTAGCCTTGTAAAATTCTATTGGAAGCCCATTAGGGCCCGAAGCTTTGTCATCTTTAAGGGTCCTAATAGCCTTCTCAATTTCCTCCACCAAGATAGGCTTCTTAGGAGCCAAACTATCTTCTTCAGAAATTCTCTTGGGGATAAGGCTCCTACATGTCTCTCTAGTAGTCTAGGAGGAGGGCAAATTTTTAGAGGAGAACAACTTTTGATAGAGTAGTAGGAACTCCCCTTTGATACCATCTAACTAAGAAACTTCTTTACCATCAACCCACAATCTATCTACTTTTTCTTTGCATTGCTTATGTCTAAGTAAGTTGAAGAAAAATTTAGATCCTTTATCATCTAGCTATAACCATTGTGTTTTGGCTCTAACTATAGCAACCCCCCCCCGCACCTTAGTCTATAGAAGCCTCCTCATATTATCTCTAGCCTGCACCACTGAATGAGAAAACTCAAGGTCACTAGGTTTTTTTTGGATCAACTCCTCTGCATTATGTAGCTTTTCAGTGAGAAGTCTTTCCTCATATCTGTAATCTTTTGCTTTTTTTCTGACCAACAGTCAAGTAAACATTGCCACCCATTGACATTCTTAATCCATCTGCTAATGTGGGACTGTGAGTCTTGGTTCCACCTATTGATCTGCCTAATAATGAATATGGCTGCTAGAATATCTTGGCCTTCTAGCAACCTAGTGTTTACCAAAAAGCTATCATGACTACCACTCTGGGGTAGGGTGCAATCTCTCAGACAGATTGCACTATAATAGGATGATGGTCAGAGAGAGACATCAACCACACCATCACTGAATTGCCCTGACTATCCGATGTGAAGGAGAGGAAATCCTTATCAACATAGAACTTGTCAAGCCTGCAATAAATCCTATTGTGTCCTTTTAGATGGTTACACCATGTGAACCATATACCCTTGTGGATATGTTTCAATCCTTCCAAGGGGTCAAAGAACCTCCTAATACTATGTGAATACTCTGCATCCTATTCTAGTGCAACCTCTCACCACCTTTCCATTCCATACCAACTCCCCCCATCTTGTCTACCTGGTTCTCTATCATGTTGAAGTCTCCCCCATAATCTAGGGGATATCTGGAAATGTGAATATCCATTTCCACAACTCTGATCTATCTCAATAGTCATTGGGAGCATAAACAGAGAAACCTCCAAAAATGGAGTTATCGAGCTTAAAGGAGACCCACACCGCTCTATTACATGGGGAATGTCCAAAGTTGAGAATGGAGTCTCTCCATTTAGCATTGACTAGGAGCACAATCCCTCCTTTCCCTTTGTCATGCTTGGTAAAAAAATTAACATCTCTCCATATAAAGTCTAGATTTACCTCAAGTGTGAACTTCACTGCTTTAACTTCTTGCAACATGACCAGATCAGCATCTCTATGTTGGTTGAGGAGCCTCCTAATGATATGCTTCCTGTCGGGGGGATTCAATCCCCTAAACGTTCCATGATATGAGCTTCATCAACAACAAGAGAATGATTTTAGCTCTTTGGCAGTTCTAAAGTTGTTAAAGCACTTAGGGAGCTTAGTTTTCCCATCAACCTTTTTGGGAAGGGGAGAGATTTTGTTTTCAGATCCCCTAGGTTGTCCCCTTTTTCTCCTAGGTTGAGGATTAGGCCCATCGTTGTCCATATGTTCCAATTCACCTCCTTCAATTTCACAATCATACAAGGAGTCATTGCCCTAGTCAATCTCCCCAGTTGCAACTGAGAAGTTAGAGGTCAGCTCAATCTCAGCCTCGGATTCCCGATCACCCACATTATTAAGATCTTCAAAAAGACCAAGACTGAAGAGGGTCGAGATACTGTTAGGGTTAGCTTTACCAATAGGGGGGTCAGCAATAATGATCTTGAAAAAACCAGAATCTGCATAATCAAAAATTAACATGAGAGGATGAAACCGTCACATCAATGGGAGGAATGGGGAGCGGAAATCCCTCTTCCCTACGGGGGTCTAGAGTCTTTGAAGGCTCACCTGACTCTGCTATTATTATTGGAGACTCTACTAGGAGATAATATTTATTAGAGACCTTAATAGAGTTCGGATCACCGAGGGAAGGGGGGGGTAGAATCCCCCCCCCCCCTACCCATCTCATTGCTATGGCGGTCCAATCCCTCGAATTCTCAAACCATAGATTTAACAAGGAAGTTTTGTTAACATTACCTCCAAATTTAACCTCAAGCGGAGCGTCGAGCACATCATCATCCATGGGGGTTGCGATAAGCTCTTGCACAACGAGATTGGTAGCGAACTTATCCTCTCTGTGCTTCACGACATTTCTAATTTTTTCAAGAGCCAATTGTTGGGCGTTCTTCTTTTTATTCCTCTTGGCTTTAGGCACAATGAATTTGAAACCGTCATTTTGGGCTTCAACCATTTGAGAGATGGCTTCAAACACAGTGTAGTGGGGGGGAGGGTTTGCAATAAAGGTGTCAAAATCCACATTGATGTCCAGCATGGGAAGCTCTTCATGAGAATCGGAAATCACCTTGTTGGTTGTCTCCCTTAATGAGTCCAATTTGGCAATCAAAGGGGAAGAGTCTTTGGAAATGGGGGTAGAAGGAGGAGGGTCCTTCTTTTGGCCATTTGAAATCATCTAATCATCCTTAGGGATTCTCAAGGCACCTCTTTTGGAGACCAAGATAGGGCAATTCCTCTAGATATGCCCTTCCCTTCGATATAGGAAACAAGCGTTGATCCCGCCTAGGGTTTCAATGAGGTAGGTAATCGGCTCCTCATCGATTTTAATATCAATGAATCTAGGAATGTCACAACCTGGGTTAATAGACACAAGAACCCTGACATCCAAATGAGGGATGAGGTTGGGATAGTTGTCTATTTGGATGACTCTCCCTATAGGTTAGATAATTTGAGGAATGAAGTTCCACAACAGAGGCAAGAAATTTTAATCTGCAACCATCTAGGGCATGAAAGATCCAAAATCTCATCACTAATTGCATCATGAGACCAATTTAGGGCACGAAACGTACATTTACCAACCGCCTAGAATTATTTCTTAACGACCTTTGCCTGAGATTTATGATCCTTGAAGAAAACAATAAACAAACCTTTCTGGATCATGTGACAATGAAATATGAAACCCGAGTTTTTTTATTCCAAATATTCTTAAACCAATCATCTAAAAAATTTCTAGTAGGACATTTATCAACATTAACAATGGCAAATAAAATTGCTATATCCTTTAACCTACTCTTCTCCAAATCGATTGCTTTAACCATTAATTCATTAGGAACGACAGACAAAGAGCCAAGGGAGGGCTAGGGCTCTTACCTCGTTGCCTTCGTTCGCCATCGCACTCTGAGTCTGAAGAACTTACTAGCACAAATTTAGCAGCGTCTAGAACAGAGAATGATGAGTCTATTACGGCTTCTTTGAACGATTTTCCATTAAATTCATTATCATCCCTCTTGGATCGTCCCCCATTGGGGCTCATGTGCGGTCACACGCGCAGACTGCAAAGAGCGCACAAACAATGAAATAAATGCAAAAAAATATGTGGAGAGGAAAAAAACCTAGGCATTACAGACGTGGAGGAGGTCTTACCTCCTCCTCCACAAATAGGGGTCGACCCCTCACCAAGCCCTAGCAATCGAGTGTCAGGGAGGAGTTGCAGTCGTTCTTTCACTATGCAACCTATTTTATATATATATATATATATATATGCTGAGAGATATCCTTCTCGAGGCGCCTATGATCAATTTTATATCCAAAGTCAAATAGGCACCTCAAGAAGGATGTCTCTCGACGTATTTTATATATGATATTAATATATATAAACTTAACCCTAATTGAACTCTAATCCTATTTTATCTCTAACCCTAACAATGATGTAAACCTTAGCCTTGACCATAATAGTAACCTTAACCCTAACCCTAAACATAAACTTAACCCTAACACTAATACTAACACTAAACCCTAACCCTAACCGTTACCTAACCATATTCCTAACAGTAATCCTAAATCCTAACCCTAACCATAATTCTAACCTAAATTGAAGCCTAACCTTGATGTGAACCCTAACCATAGCCATAATAATGATGTAAACCTTAACTCTAACCATAATACTAACCTTAACCCTAACCCTATCTGTAACCATGATATTGACCATTATATAAAGTTTTATATTACCATCAAATAAAGTCTAATATATCTTACATTTTAGTATATGCTTTAATTTTGCAACACATATATATTTATTTAAAATGCTCTAAATGCATATATAAAATTCATATATCTTTGCATAATAATATTATAATATTATAATAATATAATATAATTCAATTCAAGAAAAAGATACTATATAATTATATATTGCATTTATTTTATGTTTTTCATGTCGTGCCACGCAACTGCCACTAGCATATATATCTTAAATTTTAATTTGATCCATATAAAATACGCCGAGAGATATCCTTCTCAAGTGCCTATTTTTAATCAATTTTATATCCTAAAGTTGAAAATCTATATAACCTTCATAAGCAGAAGTTGGAAATTGAAGCCTCCTCGTGGCAGATGTCTGGCCTTGAGGACATGGATAGGGGTGCTCCACTTATAATAGATACCATTACCAATGCCTCTAATCAGGGCCTTGAATTGTCTGCATGTAGGGGTCCTACTGAAATTAAAACTGATGAGATCTATCATTCTACCCTAGATATGGAAGCCGGTGGACTTAACCCTACTGTGGATGAGATCTTAGTAGATCCTCTAGGTGCATCCAATGGCTCAGAGGCCTCTCGGCGAGACCCTAGTAGTAGTACCTATTGTACTTCTAGCACCCTTATTGATGCCCTAAATGCAGAGAAAACTGTTACACAAGACAAGGGGATCAACATGGACCCCTTCACTCCTGGATACACTAATTTTGAACGAGGCTCGGTAGAAACACAGGAAGGGTTTACTATGGTCAAACATAGGAAGTCTAGAAGGAAGAGATCCCCCAAGAATAGTAAAGATAGTGCCTCTAGGAAGGAATCCCTTGGCCCCGAACAGATATCTGAGGCAAAGAAAAAGAGAGGTAGACTCTGCTCCTCTATTGCATTTGATGCTAGCAATATCACAAATAAAGAGGAGTGGCCTAAATGTTTTGAGGGATTTAAATCCCAAACAGACCCTACCCAACAAAGTGAGCCATGCTGAAAACAATCTCTTGGAACATCAGGGGCCTTGAGGCTCCTGATAGGAAATATATCATCAAAAGATTCCTTAATGGACATAAAGACGTGGATTGCCTCCTTCAAGAGCTAAAAGTTGTTGGCTTCACCCTGCAAATTGGCCTTAAATGTATTTGGAGGGAGGCTACATCCTTTCATATTGATCATACCAATGGGTAAAGGTGGTACAACCATATTACTTAGTCCTAGATGGGATAGCAAAGTGATCAACTAGGGGCAATCCCCCTGTGCCAGGGCTATCTGGGTTTCTATTCAGCTAGATGACCAAAAGTTTGGAATCTGCTATGTGTATGCCCCTAATGACTATAGAGAGAGGGGGGAACTGTGGAACTAGCTAGCGGGATTGGAAGACGTCCCTTGGATTGTGGGGGGTGACTTCAATAAGATTGAATTTCCCAATGACAAAAAAGGAGGCAACAAGTTTGAATGGAAGGGTTTGGAAAGGTTGCAATGGGACAGAATGATCAATAGACTACATCTTGTTGACCCCATTCCTGGAAGGAAAGGCCAACTGAACACTGTATGGTTCACCTGGTGTAATTACCAACAATTGAATAAGAGAATCTATTGTAGGCTGGACAAACTTTACTTCAATAAAAACCACTTTGGTATTGGTAAAGGAGCTAATGGAGATCACTACTCTGACTCCCCATACACAATGTCAAACCACCACCCCATACTAATGGGAATAGACCTCTCCCCCTCTGGTCACCCCCCCTCTTCAAGACCTCCTTCCTTCACATTAAACACTAGGATCTTGGAGGATGAGGATCTCTGCTCTTCCCTGGCCTTCATCAGACTTTTTAATATGAAAGAGCAGAACCGACTCTCTAATATTGATAAATGGAATTTGAACATTAAAAGTTAGACCACCCTCTGCCAAACAGTGGGGAAAAAGAAAGCCAAGGATGCCAAGCGGGTTGAAAGGATGCTTCAGGAATATCTTTGTAATGCAGAGATAAATCTTCAAAACTCGCCTAATGATGAAAGCCTTACTAACACCCTAGTGTCAATCAAAAACCACCTTAGGAAGATCCAGAATGAGAAAATTAGAGGGTTGAAAACCAGGACCAAATTAAATTGGTTGGACTCGGGAGACAAGGGCTCAAAAGTTTTCTTCCAATTGCTTAAGGTCAAAGAGGCAAAAGAGAACATCAATGCTATCTGGGATAACAATACCCATATTACAGACTCGGAGGAGATCCTAAAGTGCTTCACCCAGTTCTACCAAAATTTATTCACTGTAGAAAAGTTAAATGATGAACATAGGGCTGCCAGAGTGCTCATTAAGGAATTGATCCCACATAAGCTAATGTGGAGGATTACGAGTTTGTAGGAAAACCCATCTCAAAAGAGGAAATTGAAAAGGCCATCTCCTCAATGGGCAATGACAGATCCCTTGGACCAGACGGCTTTCGGTGGAATTTTACAAAAAGAACATTAGGTGGATTGTTGGTGACCTCCACAACCTATATCTGGAAGCTATTAATAAAGGAACCTTGGGCAAAGAAATCAACCAAGGGATTATCAAGCTCATCCCTAAGGAGGGGGACAAGACATTGCTAAATAATTGGAGGCCTATCACGCTATTAAATGTCTCCTATAAGATATTGGCCAAAGTGGTGGCTAATAGGCTGATTAAAATCCTTCCAAAGATAATCGGCCCCACCCAAACAGGATTTGTTAAGGGCAAATATATCCTCGAAAATTTCATAACCTGTTGAGAATCTCTCGAGTGGGCTAAGGACTCAAGACAGAACGGGGCCATGTTGTTGATTTGACTTTGAAAAGGCATATGATAGGATAGAGTGGAGCTTCATAATTCAGATGTTAGTAAGTTTGGGATTTCCAAAGACATTCTGTAGGATAGTTCAAACATTACTCTGTGAGGACAATGTTGTTGTTGATGTAAATGGAAACAAATTTGGTAATATTGTTCTTTCCAAGTCAATAAGACAGGGCTGCCCACTTGCTCGGGCCTTATTTGTGTTGGTTGTTGATGCTATGCACTATGTTCTTAAGGATTGCAATATAACCCCCAGGGTCAAAGGCATCTCTCTACCTAATAAAGAGAAAATCATCAATGTTCAGTTTGCTGATGACACAACTATTATTTTAACCTTGGAAGAGGAGAACTTATCCTCTTTGTTGTACAATATTGAAATATTTTGTAAGGTCTTAGGCAACAAAATTGCTCTCCATAAATCTACCTGGCTAGGATGGACTGATTCCCCTCCTAACTAGATGACTAAATTTGACTTGAAATGGGGAGGACCGAACATGATCACTAGATATCTGGGTATCCCTTTCTCTGTCTCCCCGAATCTGAAAGAAATGTGGGAGTGGTTCAGGAATAAGGTGGATAAAAAACTCACCAAATGGAACAGGAACTTCCTCTCCCTAGCAGGTTGGTTTTAGGTCTATCAAAAAATCTTGTCGTCATTAACATCCATTGCTCCTCAGCCTGGTTGTTCAGTAATTACCAGCTCAATTATCTTCAAAAACAAATCAGGAAATTTCTATGGTCGAATGGGAAGGGGAACAGGAAGCAGCATGCTGCAAAATAGGAGTGGTGTGTTAGATCTAAGATGCAGGGGGGTATGGGCCTCAAAGACCTCAAAATTCAGGGCATTGCCCTAGCTGTCAAGTGGATTTTTAAAGCCCTTGATGGCAATGAACCTTGAAAAGTTCTGATCAAACATAATATACAGCGCTCCACCCCTAAAAAGGCAAAGAATTGGAAGAACTTGCCCATGTGGGCCCTGATTGCTAGTAATTTTGAGATCTCTCCTATGGGATCAGAAGTCTTCAAGTCTATATGGAGGGCTTGGAACCATGTCATACAATTCATCAGTAATAGGGGCATTGTTGATAATACGGGTTCTCTCAACTTGGGCAGATCTACATGGTGGAATACTTTACATAATGGAAAGCAGCTAGCTTGCCTTCAAGGATGCTCTGCCTTGAAGTGGCACAACTTAGGACTGGTTACTTTTGAACACATCCTGAAAGACGGTTCCCTGATCTCTTGGGATGCCCTTAGCTCAGAATTCAACCTCCCCGTTTCCCAAGACAGAACCTACAATGTCCTCAAGACTGCACGTGAACCCATCCTCGCCTCACCTGCCCCTTCTTTACTCTCCCCAATCTCCTCCCTTTGTTGGGGCGATGGCTCTCCCCTCCCTCTAATGAAGGCCAAACTGATCTACTCTGCCCTTGCTGACTCGGAAGATATCCTAACCCATCTCAACAATATCTGGAACCTCACCTGGGATTCTAAAATGTTGCACTCTAATCTCTTGAGATTCTGGTCTGCTCTGACTGAACCAAAAAAGAAGTTCTTTGCCTGGAAACTTTTGCTTCACAAGCTCCCTCTTAAGGACAATAATGGCAACCCCCTATTGTGTAAATTGTGTCGTCTCCCTGAATCTGTGCTACATATTTTTTTTGAATGTCATTTCGTCAAAGAGGTGTGGAAATTGTTTGGTTTTTCAGTTGATAATAAATGTCTTTCTATTGATGAGGTGGTACTTGGTTATATTGAAGGTGGCAAGAAATGTGCTAATCTCTTTTGGTCTATTCTCTCTTTGGAAACTCTTTGGATCATTTGGAAATCTAGGAATGATGATGTGTTTATTGGAAAGGGTAGATACCTCATTGAGTCTCTTAGGAGACTCATTCGTTACCTTGTTGCTATGCAGGTCACTGTGGTTCTACGACTTGACGAGGACAAATTTGACAGATGGTTGAATGATGGAACAACACATGTCTTCATCCGAGAACTGTCCCATGGGTTCACTTGGGACCGAATGGGAAGCAACAAGTCACTCTTTGAGCAGGTGCTAATGAGATTTATGCAGGAGATGGAGGCAAAACAACAGAGAGAAGATTTCATTCAGATGGAACTAGAAGGACTGCCTACCCGCCCCTATAGAGATCAGTTTGTCGAAGGAAATGTACTGGTGTGGTGCGAGGGAGAGTTAGGATGGACTACGTGGCTCCCCCCCTTGGGAGATAATATTGATCCTGACTCCTTCCTCTTTAGTTAGTTGACAACATGTTTCCTCCATGATATATTTTGTATATGGGACATCCAACTCTATAATTTTGTGATTCAGCCGCAACCTTGTGTATAATGGTCACATGATATGGCCCGTTGGCCTTCCCACCATGGTTTTTTGTCACTATGAGATCTATCTGCCAGCTAGCTATGTGTTTTCTAGCCTAATCTGCTGAATTTTGTAATGATATTTTATGATACTTAATACAAAAAAATAATCTATATAATTTAAAGCTTTCTATTAAAAGTCAAATTAAAATGAATGTTATCTTTCTATGAATGCAGAATTTTAGCATTGAATTTTCTTCGCATTTTTAACTTGTATAGAATTTTAGTATTATGTTCATTGACAAGTGTACTCGAATATTTATGCCCTAATAGAGACATTGCAACAGTATCTTTCATCAAATAATGAAGATGAAGAGGGGTCTTTGTCGTTTGCGGATGTGATGAATTCAAAATGTATGAGTTTATAGTGAAGGGGAAGAAGCCATGACTAGACCAAGTGCTCCTTTCCGCACCTTATGCGGGCAAGACCCACGACAATTTCATTATTTGGGCACGGAGGTACCATCGGAATTAATGCTGGACAATGCATAATGACCCTACATGAAATACATTGAATCATATATAAATTTAAAATTTTGTTGAAAAAAATTTAATTCTACGTTTTCATTGGTCAAATTAATTAGAAAATAGAATATTAATAAATGAAGTCTCCAAAGAAAGAACTAAAAAAAAAATTTATTAATTGAAACTATTTATGTTACCAATGTTTTTAGGCATATAATATCTTAAATTTTGACATACAATAAATTGAAACTATTTATGTTACCAATGTTTTTAGGCATAAAATGTCTTAAATTTTGACATACATTAAGCAACTGACGGTGGTCATTTTCAGTGAGAAGGAATTTTTTTATAATACATCCGAGTCAAAATAATTAACCGAATGCACTTTGCGTGGAAAGAGACAAATAACTAAAATATACTTCATGTACTTCAATTCTTTGTAAATTATGTAAAAAAAATTTATAAGTTTAATTATATCATTACAGCTCAGTTTTTTTAAATTTTAGAAATATATTTAACTAAAATTTATACATCTTTTGTCAATAGTATTGGGAAAATTAATTAAACTTATATAACCCTCTCAAGTTCAAGTGCTGCAACTGGGACATGTTGCCAATGGTATTGGGGAGGTTATTTAAGCTACTACACCCTCTCAAGTCTAAGTGCTTCAGCTGTGATAGGTTGTCAATGGTATGCGGGAGGTTATTTAAGCTTTTACACCATCCCAAGATCAAATGCTGCAACTGTGCCAGATTGCCAATTGTATTGGGGAGGTTATTTATGCTTTCACACCCTCCCAAATTCAAGTACTGCAGCTGTAACAGGTTGGCAATGGCATAGGGGAGGTTATTTAAGTTTTTACACCCTGCCAAGACCAAGTGTTGCAGATGTGACAGGTTGCCAATGGTATGGGGGAGGTTATTTAAGCTTTCACACCATCCCAAGTCCAAGTGCTGCAGCTGTGACAGGTTGCCAATGGTATTGGGAAGGTCATTTAAGCTTCCACACCCTCCCAAGTCCAAGTGTTGCAGCTGTGACAGGTTGCCAATGGTATCGGGGAGGTTATTTAAACTTTTACACCGTCCCAAATCCAAGTGCTGCAGCTGTAACAGGTTGCCAATGGTATTGGGGAGTTTATTTAAGCTTTTACACCATCCCAAATCTAAGTGCTGCAGCTGTGACAGGTTGCCAATGGTATCAGGAAGCTTATTTAAGCTTTTACACCATCTTAAGTCTAAGTGCTGCAGCTGTGACAGGTTGCCAATGGTATCAGGAAGCTTAATTAAGCTTTCACAACATCTCAAGTTGAAGTATTGCAGCTGTGACAGGATGCCAATGGTATCAGAGGGGTCACTTAAGCTTTTACACCCTTCCAAGTCCAAGTGCTGCAGATGTGACAGATAGCCAATGGTATCAGAGGGGTTACTTAAGCTTTTACACCCTCCCAAGTCCAAGTGCTGCAGCTGTGACATAGTAATAAGTGAAAATAAAATAGAAAGGCAGTCAACTCGATGGCAGAACCGTAGTTGCATAATCTTCAATTGCTTAATGGTACCCACAGATCTAGAGTGTCGTTGCTTCTTTATTGCTCTATTTATCCCAATATCAAGTTGACAACGTTCCATCCGTAAATATCAAATTTGGAGGAAGCATGGCTAGTGTCTTTTGTCATGGACAGATCCTCCAAATGAAGATAGCGAACATTGGATTGCCTGTACAGCATTTCTAGGCTTTGCGGATACCCTCCATGGAGTCGAAGGCGAGAGCAATTAATGCTGTTTGATATGGTGCTTGAATGTGCAACCCCCCATAGTTGGGTACCCTCTTTCTCTTTTTCAGCAATACTTCGCCCCATATCTCGCAAATGGTCATGCATATGAAATATACCTCCTTCGTCAATCTTTATCAATAACTTCATTGACAGATTAGAAACGGCAGTGTATACCCTCTTGTACAAGGATTTCCAGAAAATGATGGGACGTGTTTTTTCTTCTCCAATGAAAAAGAAAGCAATGTCCAGGAATATTTCCTTTTCATCATCGGTAAGAGCATTATAACTGATGTAAAGCCTGTTGTGTATTTCTGGGTGGAGGGTGATGTTATCAAGAGCTTCCTTCCAGCACCCTGTGTCATTCTCCTTATCATACAATAAGGATCCAATCACTTCCAATGAAAGAGGATGCCCCTTACAAGCTTCTGCTATTTTTTTGGACAGATCTTCATATCTCGGACTCGGAGCTGCTCTCAGAAAAGCGTGCCAACTAAATAACTGGAGGGCTTCAGCTATATCCAATCCGCTAATCTCATGGATGCATTTGGATGAGACCTGAGCAAGATTGAGAATGTGTTGGTCTTTAGAAGTGATAATAACTCTGCTGCGACAGTCCAGCCAATCCCCAATCAAAGCATGCAATTGTTGAACAGCATCTACATCATCCAAAACAAGCAGCACACGCTTTCCTCCCAAACGATCTCTCAACAGAGATATGCCCTCATCAACACTGTACACCTTTCCATCATATTTAGTTAACTTCTCAAGAATTTGATTCTGCAAATTTGTCAGGCCTCTGGATTCTGCAGCAGTGGTGCGGACATCAGCTACAAAGGAAGCAGCTTCAAAATCAGTATAGACTTGATTGTACAATGCCTTGGCAACTGTGGTCTTGCCAATACCACCAATACCCCATATTCCAATTTTAACCACTTCATCCGCTGAATTGAGAATTAATTTCTGAATAAGAGCATTCTTCACGCTGTCAATTCCCACCGGATGATTGGCAACTTGTAATGGCACTCTGTCCAATGTCTTGATGAGGTCATTCACCACCCTCTTTACCAATCGAGCTTCATAACTGCAATGGCCACAGTATGTTAATAAATATTAAATATTGAAAAAAAACAATTATGTTGAAAAAGTAATTATCATGTTATTTTTGTGGGTTTGGTTTTATTATTTTTACTTTCAATTGATTTTCTAACGGTCATTATAAATTAATCAAATCTAATGGTCATTATAAATTAATCATATCAAAATTACAGATAGAATAAGAAATTAAAATTTAAGTAGTAATTTTTAAGATATAAATATATAAAATTTAAATTTATATAATTACATTTCAAAATTTGTTCACTAAAAATTGAGAGGACGTATAAATGTTATTTATTATTTATTAATTAATCAAATAAAAAATTACAATTAGACTAATAATTTTTTGTCAATTAAAAAATAAATTATTTTTAAAAATTTAATAAAAATTAAAAATATATAAGATGATATAAACATACAAATAAATTTTAATTTTAAGAAGTTAAAAATTTTAAACAAAGATGAATTTTGTCAATATCTTTCAATGAGTAATAGATTTAAAATAATAAATTGTATCTACAATTAAGATATGATTAATGAAATGAAATAGACATAGACATATAAACATTGTGTAAGGTCAAATAGTAATACTAATCCATTTAGATTTATTTGTTGTTTTATGAGCTTCCTTATAATAGACTATATACTACATACTCATATTTTGTAGCTTCCTTAAATACTAAGCAAGATAATATTGTCATGCTTATTGTGCCTTGTTTGTTGTGCCTTTCCATATCTTATTGCATACATTGATTTTCCCCACATGGAGGCATATTCCTTCTGATCTAACCATTTCTCTTATGGTTTTTTACCTCTCCTCACTGATTGTTGTGCCCTTGCATGCATTCCTTATTCTTGTGTTTTCTCATACCTTACCACATCAATATCTTACCATTATCTTTGTCTACTTTTATTCCCTATGATTATCCACCTATACTCCTATCTTCCATATTTGATGATGATCATCACATCCTTATGCTACTTTATTTTTCTCACATGTTTATGCTATCTCACTCGTGTGCCTTCACATGCCTTTATCCTATGCTTAGTTGACTCCTATGCTCATTGCTCACACCTTTTGTTGTCATATTATGCTTTCATTACTATATTATCCTATTAGATTGGGGGCACCATGGTTCCCCATGTTATATTGTGCTTCCATTGCCACATCTTGCCCTAGAGCTATCCTACTAGATTGAGAGGCAACTTGTGTTCCCTACTCCTCCCTATGATATCATTACTTACCCTTTTACATCAGACAACATCATGCTTTCCCCCTTCTTACTTTGAGATTATATCTAGATCTGTGTTACCACTAGCAGCCTATTGTCTTACCTCAACCATTATGTGCTCATGACTTGGATGCCACAACGGGGATATATGCTTAGCCTTGTGTCCTATATACTAATACGAGTATTTTTTGGCCATTGAGTGCCACATCACAATTTCCATTTGTTCGGGCAATCTTATTATTTGATATCACCTCCAACCAATGTGCTTACTCATGAGGAGTCTTAGGCTTAATCATTCATAAGTATTTTAATAATCTTGAAATAAGGTTTAATATAATGTCATATAAAAAAAGTAATAAGTGACTTCCTTTGCTAGTTATTCAATTGTCATTAAATTTTAAATAAACTTTAATATCTCTCAAAAGCCTTTTGTAGTTCAATTGATTGAGTACAATTGATGAAGATGATGGTATATGATATAGAAATCATCCACCAAGATTCAAACACTTAGAGACTCTATATAAAGAAAGAAATATCGACATCTATGTATTTCAACCTGTTTCCATATATTAAAAAAATAAAATAAAAAATCCTATTTGAAAGAGTGTTGGAATTCAATTAAGACAAGTCGATCACATTGAAGATGCGAAGGTGACCTTGCTGCTTCTATGCATGGCACGTTTCAGGAAGAGTTCACATACATTGTTCCTATGTATTCAAGCATCTTCAGGAGTGCAAGTTTTACAGGGGTTAGACTCTGCAATGATCTATTAAAGGAGTCTCACAGTTGGGCGAAAATTTTAATCAAACTGTTCGACAGAGTTTCATGCAATAGTAAGAAGAGTTCAGCTGGATTGAGATCAAGGAAATAATTCATTGATTCCTTTTAGGAGATGTAGTACACCCTGAAGCAGAGAAAATTTACGCAATGTTGGAAAAGTTAGATCAGTTGTTGAACGCAGTAGGGTATATTCCTGATACACGCTTTGCCCTACACGATGTATGTTTAAATAAGGCAGATGTGTTTGCAAGTGGCAGCGAGATGCATCCCATATCTCGAGTTTTCGGTACATGCCTTTTGACAACTATCCATCAGATATTACAAGGTAGGAAACAACAGTATGAAATCTCTTGTGGGCACTGTGCAGACTCAAGAGAACTCCATATAGTTAAGCACCTGTTCATTCAATGCAATACAGAGATTCCTGGGTTGAGATGTCATGAAATTTGTGAGCAGCAGAGACTTCATGAAGTTTGTAGATACCCTAACCAGTATTGTAATGTTTGAGAAGTATAAAACCTATTCAAGGCACAGAACCATGAAACCTTGGAAGGGTTCAAAGATTTAAACTTGTGGAATACCCTAACCAGTATTGTGAGGTTTGAGAAGTATAAAACCTATTCGAGGCACAGAACCATGAAACCTTGGAAGGGTTCACACTTCAAAGACTTAAACTTGTGGATACCCTTGAACCAGTATTGTGAGGTTTGAGAAGTATAAAACACAGAACCATGAAACCTTGGAAGAGTTCAAAGATTTAGACTTGTGGAAACCCTGCACAGCTATGGAAAGTCACAAAGACTATGTGTCTGGTCTGTGAAGAAGTACCTAGAATAAGCATACAATAGAAGAGGTTACAAAGACAGTTTTAGGGGACTCCCAAACCTTGCAAAGTCAATGAAGTCTTCTAAAACACCACCAAGGCTTGCATGATTCATTGATTAGTTTTGGTGGAGACCTATGAACAGGCAGAAAGTGTAGCAACGGTATGTTGATCAACCACAAGGAAATAACCAGATCAATAAATCACTTGCTCACATCGGCACACATACTCTCTTGAAGAGCTGCTTTATTTATGGATCCATTGAGAAAGCAGGGCATGGTTTCTCAACTCAAACTTTGCATGATATAGCAGCAAGGGCACATGGAAATCCATCTTTATCGGGGTTACCTGCAATTCTGTAGAGTCGTCTCAGATTTTATCATTCACAGTACAAATCGTATTGGTGTAGGACAGATGAGAAGTATGGATCTATCCAGGAAAATACTAAATTTGCACATTCCATTCCAACCCTTCTACGGTTTTCAAAATTTAGGAAGAATCATTGGTGACCACAGAATTCCAAAGCATTTTTTTAATGACAGAAAGTCCTGGCATGGCTTACAATGCTCAAGCTGAATGGAGGAGACTTCCACTGGTGCTGCTACGGATGTCCTACAATTTTACCAATCAGTAGGATGGCTCGTGCTCTAATATTGGCGTGCTTCAAATCACAACTTGCCCCACGAATCTTGGCTCTGATAATTTGGGAAGCTTCCTGGGCACATGCAAATTTTGCTACAAATGGTCAAACACTCAATAGACATGGCACTTTTGTTACAAGTTTTTGGTCACTCTTGGAGGGAATTGTTTTGATAGTAAGGGTTCTTTATTTGATAATTTCATTCAGTTCAGCTATTGTTCTTGCTCCATTTGCAGATATATCTGGGGGGAGGAAACAGCTGTGGTTGCAGCTTGTTCAAAAAACTTTGGAGAGAGCCGGGGCTGCGCTTATCAAGTGAGGCCAATGGGCAGCTACAGGTCCAGATCTTTTTCCGAAAGATTTGTGAAATGAGTTGAAAAAACTGCATACACAAGTACCAGCACTGGCACATAGATTCTTATATACACGTCAAACTATAGAAAAAGCTCTTGGCCGTAAGATTGATGAATTTTTTTAAGATTTTGAAGAGGAACCTGTGGCTATTAAATTTCGATATCCTGGTCAGAAGGTAAAGCCTATGATGTGGAAGGCAATGAATACCCAAAGAGTTATAAAGTGCACTCACCCAAATTGTCAGATGAGAAAAACTTGAAAAGCTCTCATGATGGACAAATAACAGAGATTTTTCTATAAGGTTAAAGAGTGTCCACGATCACCCTAAACATCGAACCAGTCGTAGATCAGCAATAGGTGCTATGCATGTAAAATAGGATGAAGAAGAGATAAATGAAGGCTTTAGAAGCATTGTGAAAATTGAAGATCCATCATTAACAATGCAAGGACAAACCTCCAATCATCCAGAGTCAACAGGTACCCCAGATAATGGTAGGGTAAAGGTAAATCATTGGAGAAAGAAAGGAAGCAGTTTGAAAACGAGTCTGATTCAAAGCACAGGAAAAGACTTAAAAGGAAACAGTATGAAGAGGAGTAAGTTATATTAAGGCAAGGTTTCTATAAGGAAGCTATGTATATCTCATCCTTTGGGAAATAAATGGAATCTGTTGAAAACGTGGAAGAATCTAAGTGAAAGAAGCCAGAGCCCCTTCAGCCTCCATCATGTGGCCAGCAATCTGTCCAAGAAAGCCAACAAGGCAACAGAGGTCTTGTTGTAGAAGGCATGTTTCCCTCCATTACCGAGTTCTCATTTGGTGCACCTTCTCAAACTGGTGATGCACATAGAAATAAGGCATCATCAGTTTCTAGATATGAATCAAAGCTGTATATTTTGTAACTCAAGTTGTAAATTCCAAGCATCCTATAGAGACAAAAGGGTTGTATGAAGACAATTCGATAAAAATAGTTATAGAGACCAACTGCAATCTTGAAAAAGAAAATAAAACACTGAAAGAACAAATTTTAAATCTTCAAATTAACATGGAAAGGGAACAACAAGATTTGGTTACTCTAAAACAAGAGTTAGATCGACTAAAAGCAGCTGAAAACAAGGAGCCAACAATGGAGGAAGGAGAAAACTTAATGCAAATAAAGGTGATAGAAGAGGCCAAGTCATGGACACAAATGGTAAGTGGACCAGCAAGTGAGCAGAAAGGAATCATTGAAAAATAAGTCAAACAACTAAGGGAAGAAAAAGATAAACAAAACAAGGCTGCAAACATTATAATTAAAGGTTTGAGGGGCCATAGTTGAACTACTCGCGACTCGGCTCGACTTGCCAAGCCCTTGAGAAAAAAAATCGGCAAAAACTCGGAAAAACTCAGCGAAAAACTCGGCAACATAAAAACATGCTTAATTTTAATAAAAAATGCATTTTTTTTTCAAAATTTAATGAAAAGATGCATCCAATGAATCAATAAATGATAACACAAAAGAATCAAGCTGATTCTAGATATATTTAAATGCAAAGTGTCTACAAAATCGCATCCTCATGAGGAATGCTGATGGCTGGAAGCAAAATAGTAAATAGTTTTTGTAAAACCAAAAGTAAATACATCATTACAAATTACAATTACAACTTCCTCTTCCCAGCTCTAGCTAAAACTATTTACTATTCCTCTTCCTCTTCCCAGTGGAGATCTTCTCAATTCTGAGGGTGAGAAAAAGAGGGGTAGAGAAATAGGTCTAGATCTTGGTGGAGATCTACAAACGCGCAATATTTGAAATTTCATCATTCATACTGATAGTTTCAAACTTTCAACTCTAAAATGTATAATACCAAGATTTCTTCAATGCTAATTATGTTGTTATATGGAGCCTAATCAAATTCGGAGGTTAAATTTTCCCTACTTCCATCAACGCAGTTTCCCCCTATATTTTTCGACGGGGGTTTGGGGGCAGCGCCCCCAAGTTGGGGTCAAGGGGCATCGCCACTTATACTTTTATTATTTTATAAAGGCGTTGGGTGTTATAAAGTATAAGAAAGGAAAAAGACATATTGAAATGCCACTTATACTTAAATGTTATATTTCATGTGTATATTTTGATGAAGAGAATGAAACTAACCTGAAAAAACAAAAATTGATAATTTTTTGACATGTTTGGGCCTTTTTTTAAAGAAACTCGCCGAGTTTTTGCTGCGAGTTAAAGTCAGAAAAACTCGCAGAGTTTCAAAAACTCGTTTTTTGCAAAAAACTTGGCGATTACTCGGCGAGTTTTTGCTGCGAGTTAAAGTCAGAAAAACTCGCAGAGCTCAAAAACTCGGCGAGTTTTTGAAACTCTACGAGTGTGCCATCTATGTGAGGGACTATGTGAGAAAGAGAGAACTATTAAAATAATATTATATCTATTCTATAATGGTCATCTTAGTTGTCGACTTAGTTGGCTTTTTTAGTCCCTTTAGTGTAACTACTACTTTTATTAGAAGGCGTAGTTAGCTTTTTAAGTATTTTAACTTTTTAGTTTCGTGTTGAAGCTTCAGTTTAACGGTTCATTCTTTTTTGAACACCGTCTTGTAAACGTCTATATATACTATATTCGTAAATATAATCATTTAATTATTTTTCATGGTATCAGAACAAGTCAATAATTATAGAGTTTGGCAAATTTAAAAAATAAAATAAAAATCAAGGCCTCCTTCCTGGAATTATTTCCAAAAAAAATTTTAATCAATTATTTTATTAAAATCGTTAGTGAAAATTTTCAAATGTTTTTTTGAAGGTTTTTTTATCTTCCAAAAAATTGTGTGCTAAGGAATCGCATCGCAAGCTCCTTGAAGGGTTGCTGAATTGTGCAAGTTTCTTGTTCTACAAAATCGTGGGGTTTCATTGCAGACTCGAGGCAAGTTGCTCAAGTCGCAACCTATTGTTTTCCTACGTGAAGCCTTCTCTTCTACCACACAAAGGTATTCACAGATTTGTTAACTAGTTCGCGCGATTGTATTTTTTGTGATTTTCTGGTGCAGAATCGATGGGTTCGTGTTTTTACAAACTTTCTAGGTTTTTTTGAGTGTCATGTCCCCACTCTAGCTCAGTCTAGCAGAGACATGTGAGTCAGCTTATTATGGAGTCTTGTAGGTTGACAGGGTTGGACAGAGACCGATATGGTTATTCAGTGTTGGAGACTTGGTGTTCTAGCAGTTATTGATCAGTTGGGAGACATTCCTTGTTTTTAGGAGGCAGTTCCTACTTTTTAGGAGGTTTGATCATGCCCAAGGTTGGGTCTCCATGAGATGCCTCTTTGGGTTCAGTTTCAGAGAGATTGGGCTTGTTTCCTAAATTTTAGGAGCATCCCTAGATTTTAGGGATGAGACTAACAGTGAATCCTTGATTTCCGACTTCAGTCACAGACAGGTGACAGGATGATTTTAGGGTTTGTAATGTCAGTTGGGCATTTTGTGGCTATTTGGGTTATATTTTTAATATTTCCTAAGTTAGCGTTTAATAATTAAATAAGGCTAAGTTGTTAGCCATTTTGGAGTAATAAGGGGATTTTTGGCCTCATCTGGATGCGCATCCTATTGTGTGATAGCTCGTTGGAAAGATCTTGAAATTCTTTAAATCTTTCTCTTTGGTCTCAGGGCAATTCAGTGAGCGGATTTCTGTCTATGAGGAAAAAGGTCATTTTCTAGTAACATGACCACTTTAAAATAAGAAATTATAACATTTCCACTAGACCACACCACTTGGAGACAATTAGGGTTCGATTTGCAATTGAGAGGGGTTATAAGGGGATAGGAGCTTCATTCTATCATCATTTTTTGCATATTTGACAACTTGTATGAATTTGCTCTGGAGAGCAATTTCTAGACTGGGACGCAAACCCCAGGATTAGGATTGGCTGGGACGTAGCCCTCAGCAATCTTTGGCACTGGACTTATAAGGCATTGTGCGTAGTGATTAAGGACAGAGGCATCAATTCTCAGTAGGGTTTCAGCGTAGCCTACCATCTTTCTAGTGGAGACGTGGTTCATTGCAGTTGGAGGAATGCCATTTGCAGCAAATACACCACGTGGTGTATAGGGTATTGCTTGTATTCACTTCCAGTGTATGTGGGGTTGGAGAACATTCTTCATCTTCCAGTTTGACTTCGAATTTGTATGAGAGCTTGGGAAATACATTGGATTCATTGTTTGGCTTTGTAATTCAGACAAATCTGCCTGGTACGATTTGCAATAATTCTGACTTTTGCTGTATACCTCATTTATTTCAGTATTGCTTCATATTTGCTGTTATCTATTCCTTCCTATGCTATAAAACAATCAAAAACACAAAAACAAACAACCCTTTCTGCACTTCTGTCTAGTTCTGTAAGAAAAACTTAAATAAACAGGAAAACAAAATTAAAAATAAAAAATTACAGCAGGTTAACAGCAAAGATCTATCAGGGATCTTTCATTGAGCCACGACATCACTGTTTCGCAACGAGTTTGCAGGTCGTGTGACGTCTTTTTTTTTTGTTTGTAGGCATCTGATTTGAGGGTTTTGTTTTTTTGATTCGCATGTTTTTGGTTTAACTGTTTAGGCGCTCGTATTATTCCTGAGATCTAGGTCTGCATTTGTGTTTTTTGGCGGTGCCTGTTTTTGGTCAAAATTGCAGAATATGTACGTGCAGCGTTTTTTAAGGGCCACAATTTCTGCTACACCCGCGATTTTTCCGCCCAATCCAAGTTTATTTTTCACGTGGCCTTTTTCCTGCAAAATCGTGAGTTTTGTATTCGAGATTTCTATGCAGAGCATCTAAGGATTTTTATTCCGCCGGCAATTTTTTGGTTTTTGTACAATTTTTTGGCGATGGCATCGGGTTTTCTGACTATTTCCACTCATGACAACTCCATTTTTTGTTTGTCCCATCTCTGTTTGGGTTTCATGGGTTTTATTTCTCACGACGGTTTCTTTTTATTTGTCCACGACCATGGTTCTATTCTACGCGATTTCTGGGTTGCAATATGGTTCTTTGCGTCCTTCAAATCAGTGACCTCCTATTTGTGGGTGTCTACGCCCTTCAGACCCGTGTTTCTTTTTGTTTTCGAGTGCTGGTGCATGCCTTGCATCCTCCGTTTTGTTATAGACTTTGTCAGCTCATGGGAGGTTTGTTTTTGCACGATTTTTAGATCATGGTAATGTTTCTAGGTTTTTATGTTTTTTTTCCACAAAAAGTTTTTTAAGGTTTTTAATATTTTTGGAGATTTTTTTATTTTAAGCCATTAAAAATCATGGGAGGATTTTAATATTTTTTTCCTCCAAAGTTATTTTCGAGGTTTATAATTTTTCCATTTAAAAAACTATTTTGGGTTTTCACGATTTTTTCCTGAAAAAATTGTCTGAGGGTTGTTTTCACAATTTTTTCCTCAAAAATTGTTTGTAGGTTTTCACGATTTTTTCCTGAAAAATTGTCTAAGAGTTTTCACGATTTTTTCTTGAAAATTTGTCCATTGGTTTTTTCGATTTTTTCCTCAAAAATCATCTGTAATTCTCCAAGTTCGCATGGGATTTTGTTATTTTAGTGTTTTACCATTTTTTTCCAAAAAAACGATGATTTGTAACCTCAGTTTTCAAGGTTTGACAGTTTTTTACACAAAAATTGTGCTTTGTTGTAGTCAGATTTGGGTTGCACCTGGAGTTGCTAGGGCGAACATATGCAACCATGGTATCTTAGAGTCTGTTTTGGAGTTGCTAGAGCAAACAATGCTCGATACTCTTTTGCAAAAGTTTTTGCTAAAATCGTGTTTATTGCTCTTGGGAGGATTTGCCGATTTTTCCTCAAAATCGTGGTTTCAGGCTCAATAATTTGCGTGTGAGAGTTTTATAATTTGTGTGGGAGGGCTACATCAGGTTGAACCAGAGATTAGAAAATCGCCTTAAACTCGACAAGTCGGAGCCCGAGACATGCTCACCGAGTCTCTCGAGCTCAGACTCGAGCTCAGTCGAGTCTGGTGAGCAAACTCGCCAGACTCACCGAGTTGGCGAGTTTGGCATAAACTCACCAAACTCGGCAAGTCCCAAGCCTCAAACTTGGCCAACATTTAGCTTAAAGAAAGACCAAAAAAAAACATTTTTAATAGATTTTTCAAGTCCGTTTTTTTTGTTTAATTATCTCCTACCCCTAAAAGTGAACTTCATTTCATTCACTTGCAAAAATAGTAGTAAAGTGAGGTGGGAAGAAAAACAAGGGTGCATAGAAGAAAAACCAGCAAGGAGGAAGCTCAAGTTTTCTTCAATTTATCACATCGGGGCTGCATTGTGTTTGGATTTGGTGCATCAAGAGTTGGATAGGAAGAGTTTGCAGCTCATTTCAAGCTTGTTGTAAGAGGTAAGATTTATTTTTTGAAGATTTTTTTGTTTCTTGTATGCAAAAAATTCCATTTTCTATTCATTTATTTTGAAAGTTTTACATTTCCTTCCAAAATCTTTTGTATGTTTGTATGTAGTATGTAGTATTAGTTGTACTATGTAGGGTTGTATGTAGGGTTTGTAAAAAAAAAAAATCAAAGGTAGGGTTTGACAAACCCTACAATTTTATTTTTTTAATTTACAAACCCTACCTTAATTTTTTTGAATGTATGTATTAATTTCATTTTGTATTTGTAATGTTTTATTGCAGCAAACTTTATTTTCTTATTTGCCTCAACTTCAAGTTTCACAAAACTATCCTACAATGTCTACTTCAGCTTCTAGACCCCCCATTAGAAAGGACCCTGCTTGGAAATATCACGAGGATTTTCTTGGGCAAGGAAAGGGGCAAACAAAATGTACATTTTGCAAAACAATATTCCATGGAGGTATATATAGACTGAAATACCATATATTTCTGGTGTGCGTGGACGTGATGCCGAACCATGCCTAAAAGCACTCCCTGAGGCTGTACGTGATTGTTATGTAATGGTTGAGGAAATTGAAAGGAAAAAGAAGCAAAAGGAGGATTGAGCGGCCATTGGGAGAGAGGCAACTTTAGGAAGAGGGTCACAGTTAGGTTGTGTTGGAGGCCCTTCTTCCTTACCTCCATATCGTCCCACTCAGTTTGCTACTGTTGGTGTTGGTGCTTCCGCTTCTACTTCTATAAGTGGCAGTGCCACTGCCACTTCTCATGTTCCTAGCACTAGTAGTTGTAGTGGGAGTGTTAGCATTGGACCTAGGATTCATAAATATAGGTTGGATACCTTCTTTGTGCCTCGCACCCAACTGTCGCTTGAGAGCATGGGTTGGAACAAGGAGGTCCATGATGCTGTTAAAATGGCAGTTGGCAGGTTTTGGGTCTACAACAGTGTTCCATTCTTTGCAGCCAGGGGAATGTTTTATGTTTGATTGTTTTAATTTTTATACTTTGATTCTTCGTTTTATTTTTTCTCGTATATACTACATAGTACATACTTAACTTATCTCATTTAATTTATTTGTGACAAGTCTCCTTATTGGCAAGAAATGGTTGATGCCCTTACCATATGCGGGGCTGGGTTCAAAGCCCCTTCTGAGTCTGATTTGAGGGGACCCATTTTGACTCCATTGATGAATGATGTGAAGAAAGAATTAGGTGAACAACGCCAGATATAGAGCACTAAAGGTTGCACCATCATGACTGATGGTTGGACGGATAGAAGAAATATAACTCTCCTTAATTTTCTTGTTTCTTCCGCAGGTGATTGATTGATTTTAGTTTCATTTAGTCTTTTAATTTTTTATTTTTTATTTAATGATTTATTGAATGATCATTGATCTTGCTTTATTTTTTTATTTCAGGGGGCACCGTTTTCATCAAGTCCATTGATGCCTCCGCCCATTGCAAGAATGCCACCTACCTATGTGAGCAGATAGAGGAGGTGATCGATGAGGTGGTTGAGGAGAACGTGGTACAGGTGGTCACAATGCAACAAATTATGTTGCTGCAAGTAAACTTTTGATTACAAACTAATTTTGTTTGCAAATTAATTACTATTTTGTAACTTCATTAATTACAATGCAACAAATTATGTTGCTGCAAGTAGACTATTGATGGAGAGGCACCCATCTATAGTTTGGACTCCATGTGCTGCCCATTGCATTGACCTCATGTTGGAGGATATTGGAAAACTCCCATGGGTCAAGAGATGTGTAGAAAGGGCGAGAAATGTGTGCAAATTTGTATATAATCATTCATGGGTGTTGGCTCTTATGAGACAATACACAGAGAAGGAGTTAGCTTGTCCAAGAATCACAAGATTTGCCACAAACTTCATCACATTGCAATCCATGCTTCGTTGTAAGTCGGCCTTGAGACATATGATTGTTGGTGAGGAGTGGTCTTCCTCATCCTATGCTGTCACCCCTGCAGGGAAAGATATGGCAAACTGCATTTTTTATGAGGGAGACTTTTGGGTCCCTTGTGATGAGATAGTGAAGGTAAATTTTTTATAAATTCTACAATTGAACTTTTTTGTTTTATAACTTATTCATCATAATCTCTTATTTGCTCATTTTTCTAAATTACACAATATTTTCAATTTTGCAGTTTGTTAAGCCCTTGGTGGTTTTGTTGCGAGTTGCGGATGGAGAAAAGCCCGCAATGGGCTACATATATGAGGGCATGGATAGGGCGAAGGAAGACATCAAATCCGTCTATGAAGGAGATGAGAGCAAGTATGGTCCCATTGGGAAATCATTGAATCATTAGCTTCATTGGCCCATCCATGCAACAGCCTATTATCTGAATCTGGCATTCCATTTTATTCCTTCTTTCAAGGCTGATGTGGAGGTCCTTAATGGGCTATACTCGATCATGGAGAAGATGGCACCTATTGGTACTACTCAGACAGAACTTATTCGAGAGCTACAGTTGTTCTCAAATGCACAAGGGGAGACCTTCTCTCGTCCTATCGCCAAAGACAGTAGGACAACTATGATGCCAAGAAAAATAAATTGTAAGGCTTAATTTTAGTTTTATTGTATATTGTTAAATGAGTTTGAGTGAGACTGATTTTATTTATTTTTCTTATTTCAAACTCAGATAATTGGTGAAGCTTTTTTGGCCCAATGACACCAAATATTCAGAAGTTGGCCATTCGCATCTTGAGCCAACCATGCAACGCATCTGGTTGTGAGCGCAATTGGAGTATGTTTGAGCACATACACTACAAGAGGCGCAATAGATCAAAGAAGCAAAAGTCAGCATGTCGCGATTAATCGTGAATAATCGCGAATCGTCAGAAATGCCGATTTTTTCCCCAAAGTCGAGCCAAAAAATCGTTGACTATCAATCAACGACTTTGGTCGATTAATTGCGGGTAGAACTCTGCAAAATTGTGTTTAAATCGTGTTTAAAAATTGCGAAATATCTGCTCGGCTAAAAAAATGACATAAACCCTAAAAATCACCTATGAAAATAGACAGATTGTGGGTATAGTTTGCATGGAATCAGTTAGGGTTCGAAATTTTTGTCCTTAATTTTTCGTCGGACGTTTTGACCTCTGCGAAACCTTAATGACTTTCTGTATCGCTGAAAATTGAAACCTTAAATATTTTTGTTTGCATTTTGAATAAGAGTCTCACCTTGTCTCACTGTTTCACCTGGGAATCATAAATAAAAAATCGGAAATAACGTTTCTGCAACTGATAAAGCTTGAGAAATACGAGAATAAGCTTTCCGTCGTTTCCTTATTTTTGGTAACTTTATATTATTGAGAACTTTAAATTAAAATCTGAACTCTAAATTAGAAACTATGACATCTAATTTGGGGGATTATAAACTTTATATAGGTATTTATAAAAAAACTTATAAGCGACAATCCTTACATTCATTTATATTATTGTTTACTATATGTTTAATATATAATTAAAAATAATTTAATAATTAACATTATAAAATAATTTGTAAATTAAAATTATTATACATTATATTAGTGTCATTTATTAAAATATATAGAAAAATTATATAATTTAATAAAATTGTAAATTAGAAATATAAATAATTTAAAAATTATAAATTATAAATTTGTATCTTTATAGACCATTAATAAATGTAAATATAATAATATTTATTTTTAATTTATAATATATTATTTAATTTTTAATATATAATTATATAAATTAAAATTATTATATATTATATTAGTGTGTAATTTATTTTATTTTTTTGATCGGTAATTTTGGATATATTGATTTTCAAGAAAATAGCTACAATCTACAAGGGCCAAACGGATATCAACATCAACCCAAATTTAGTTCAAACCTACTATGCAGAGTTCCAACAAAAACAAAAAAAGAAGTAACACAGTACTGTGCATTCATGCACGAAATATTACAGTAATCCATAAAAGTTTTTGTTTTTAAAAACCAACGAAGGCAGAAAGCAAAAAACACAGATTTTTGCACCGTGACCGCTCAATCTAAGTCACTCTGGTTCGGCATCTTCCTCTCCTCATCATCGATATCCGCCAAGGCTTTCCCTTTGGCCGCTTCAGACTTCATCTTCGGAATACAGTCCAAGTTCCCAAAGTCTGGGTCACCTTCCAGGCTAGCTAGGAACTGTACCGCTCTCCCCTCCTCGAATCGGTCCCGGAGGTCTCTTCCCACCTCCATGCACGCCACCACCTTAAGTGCCTTAAGGACCTCGTCTATTTGTATCAACTTGACACAGAGCTTCATGGCTTCCCAGCCAATGCGAGCTCATTCCCTGCATTGCTCCTTTAAACGACTCTCTAGTCCCCTGACAAACGGTAATATCTCCTCCTCTGCTTCTCCTTCCCGGATGTGAATTCCTGTCTGGGGGATCACCCATTCCAGGATGGAATCAAGATTAATTAAGTAATCCCCATCAACAAGCTTTTTCATTGTTAGCTTGACTTTCTCCACTTCGGGCTCGAATTCACTCGCCTAGGCCATTATCAAAGAGTAGACCTCCATATTTGTTCTGTACCAGAAATGGATATGCACCAATTCCTCCCCCAGCATTAACCGAGCAGCACTCCACAACTTATCTTCCTTGTATTTGAAAAGACCTTGCAGACACTTGTCCGAAACCAGGAAAGGGGCCAATTTCTTCTCTGTTCGAAGCGTGAAATTAGCCTCCATCGAACCTGCTTGCAACCTGTTAAACCAGAAAAACTAAACTGCAAAGACACAAACAACCTTCATTAATCCGGTTTTTGGCGAATACATTGCACAAATTTCAAATTAGTTATAAATCCGCCGTCGTTTGCGGCTAGGTATAAATGCATGATCTGTGAAATAAATGGAAAGAGATTTCAAGGCAGACTTCCTGCCCACCGCCATTGTCTCGAACCAAGACTCTGTGCTTTTGAACTGCCACATTAATTATTATGCCAGTGATAGTGATTACTCGTCCTTGCGAGCCGTCTAGCGTGCTTACTGGTTTGTAGCTTCACGAACTGCATTAATACCACTTCCATACACTACCATTACCCTTCCACCACTTGGCCACTTGGCATGTCATATCACATCCAGCATTTGAGAGGAGGTCCACCACTGCGTTTGCACTTCCCCTAACATGGGAAACCCAAAAAGCTTCAAAAGAGGTGAGTTTTTCGCGTATTATCTCCACCCAATGAGATAATTTCCATGAAGGGGTGTTACCTTTTGCTATTGCGTTGATAACCACTTGGGAATCCCCTTCCAAATGTAATTTTGACACTTTCATGTTTATGGCCAATTCCGTAGCCATTAGTGCCGCCCGTGCTTCCGCTTCGTTATTTGTCCCATTCTGTAGTCGTCGAGCCCCCTTGAATAGGATAACCCCTTTATCATCTCTTGCAACTACTCCCACTCCTGAGATACCCAAATTTCCCCTAGAGGCCTACTGATGTGTTTTTTATGCACATAACAATACAGAATAAATTACCAAAGTAATTTACCCTCTCTTGAACAAAATCACCTCAGATGCTAAGAATGAGATCAACTAAAATGATTCCAAGGTTTCTACATGTCAGGTCTGGACGAGTGGGTAAGTTCAGTGGTTGATGTGAATTCCTGTGTTCCACTTTGGGGACTTACGCAAATGTTTGGATTATCATGAATGATGCGGAATAGGTGTGCTGACAACTTAAGATTTATCAATAAGGCTCTGGATTTACTTCTTACTAAAAAAGGGGGAAAAAGAATAGGGTTCAGGAAATCTATTCTATACCTAGGAATGTAGGAAATGATGAATGGATCTAGTGGAATCAAACTAGGCAAGGTCTCACAATCAAGTATTGACACAAGCTTAGTGCAATCATCTAAACGTATACTTAATGATTTTCAGACTATTACCATCAAACCTAGACACCATCCAAGTTGATGCTTGTCAACGGACGCATAATAGTTGAAGTTATGCTTACTCAAAATCCAGTTGACCACACAAGGCACACTTACCAGCGGCAAGAGGCTAGTGGTATGGATTAAGGATTCCACACAAATAAATTCAACAAATCTTCCACTCAATCTAACATACATGAAAATAAATTCTAATCTAACTTGGAGGAATTGAGAACCATGAATGCAAATACAACATTTGAAGAGCAAAATCACCAACAATTGAACAATGATTAGGATTCAAATAGCTGCAGCATATACCAACAATTCTACAAAAACTCTTTCTTACAAATGAGAGACAAAGGGGCATATATAGAGTCTCTTACAAAAATGGATGGCCCAGATTGATCTAAGATCAACGGTCGAGATCATGCCAACAAAACCCTAGAATTGCCCTAATTAGGGTTACATCAAAAATGGTGCCACCAACATATGGCCCAATGAAAAGATACCTAGTCATCATATAGGGAATCTTCTAGAAGATTCCTCCCTACATCTCTCTCTCTCCTAGCATACTCCAAGAATCTAGTCAATATTGAATCTAACTCCTCCATGGAAATGCTAGGCAAGGTATCCTGTTGTAAATCAATCACATCCAATGAGTCTGAGTAAGCATTCAAAATGTTCTCCCATTTAGGCATGAGCTTCTGCGAATTATGAACATGAATCAACAAAGAGACCAAGTCATCAATCTGACTCTTCTTCAAAGAGTCCAACTGGCAAAAATACATAAATTTCATCTTGTCTCTTAATTCGGCTAGGTGTAAACCACTAGCATCACTTACATCAACACCCAATAATTCCTCAATCGAGGCAAGGATCTTCATCTGAATGTCCTGAATTAATCCTTCCATCTCCATACAACTCGATTGGGCGTTCTCATAAGCTGATTTCTTCAAGGCTAATGCACAATAACAGCCATGGAAATCGTATTTGTCTCCACTATGCACAATGTTCTCGCTGACCAAGGTGGAATTAGGAACCTTCTTCAATGCCAGGAGGCGTGGAATAGTCTTGTCTTGAATAGGCCAAAATTCTTCCCAAACTCCCTCCAAATACTGGATTCTGAATACGAGCGTTGTTGTCTTATCATATGCTTGGACAAACTAAGTAAGGAAATCATCTGCCTGCTTCCTTGTGCTTTCAATCCACTTTTCCACCTCTGAGTGTGTACCTCTCACTACCTCGCAGTGTGAATGTATTCCATGGTCAACTGCAATAGGGGAAATAAGGGTGGGATTATCACGCCTTGTCCCTACAATATACTCTCTGAGTCTAATATTTTCTTCTCTGTACCTTTCATTTTCCACAATCGCTTCGTCTAACCTTGCATTGATTGACTGGAGGTTGTCACCAATCTCCTGAAATTCCTACCCTGCGGATGGACGACCAAGGGCGACTAAAGTGATTTGGAAATCCATGGGAGTAGCAGTGTCCGCTGTCACGCCGACTCTAGGAACAGCAATCTGCACAATCCGCATTCCTGTCTCATCTCTAGCTATGTGCGACAAAATCTCCGCTCTCTTGGGCTCCTTCTTCTTAGCACTCCTAGCTAGGTAGTCATCAATATTATCAATAGGCTGTACTTCTATCATTTGTTTACTTTTTTCCATGCTTCTCCTTAGCCATTCAGGAATAGCGGCCATTTCCATACCATCATCAAGACATACTTTTCGATCAAGTCCTTTCAATGCCGAGATAACATCCTCATTATCATTAGGATTATTCCTGGTCCAATCATATACCTCATTTCCCAAGCTAGCTTCCAAAAGGACAGTAGGGGATTCCGACTGATCATTATTCTCATCAGGAGGTGCAGATGTCACTGTGGCATGGAATTCCTGAATATTCTCTGGTAATATCACTGTGTTGGAACACTGTTGAGTCTCCTTATTCTGTTTTGTTACTTCAATCACTTCGATTGATGAAACACTGGGAGGGGGTGAAGGAATGATAAGTGGAGGAATGATAGTCTTTTGTTTCTTCTTCACTTCCTCAATCTTCTTCCCTTTGGCCTTGACTTCTCCAGGCATGTTCTTCCTTCTCTTGGGAGCTTGACTCTCTTCGTCTGCATGAATCCTGACATCACTGACAATCCTCTGATCATCCTCAGAAGTAGACTCTTCCGGCTTCATCCTTTCATAAGTGAAGGGAACACCCATGTCAACTAATTTATTCATTTGTATATCTACCCATGTGCGGGAGAAATTCAAGACCTCTCTCATCAATACATTCAGGTCAATCTCTTCTGACTCTGACCAATTTGGCAATAGGATTGCCTTCTTCATTTCATTCTCATAATGTGGGTGTGTATGATCTCTATCATCTAATACCCGATCAGGAATGAAATCTTAAACTCTGGATAAAATCCAGTCTTCAACAGTTCTTTCCTTTCCTTGTATCCTGACTTTGACATCGCACCTGTACGAAGCTCGAAGTTAGACTTAAGAAAATATTCGTAATAAAATTCCTGACTTTCTAAAGATTTAGTTAATTTAGAGCATGGAGTCAGGAAAATAATCCATACACTTGGTAAATTTTAGCAATTACGTTCAAAGTGTGACAACACTAAGACATGGAAGCCTTCCATAAAATTCATTTATACCTCCTTATGCTTAGAAAATATGCAAGCAAAAAATGCAGAGTATACCGGATAAGTGATGACTAAGGAGAGGTGTGAAAGGTTGTGTTTTCACACAATGAATGTCTGAAGACACCTTCCGCAGTCAATAATGGAGGTCAAAAATTCTGAAGACAACCTGAAAAATCAAACTTTTAAAACATGTTGTAATCTTCAAAATGTGCATGAAATCAATAAAAATCAGTTTTATTGATGAAAACAATCATTTTCTGGAATGCAAGTATGGCTGGTAAAATTTAGTTTTCGGAGGGACAAGTATGAAAATCGAATACTTCAGACTTACCAGCACCTTGCAAAGTGGTTTAAATCCCTGAAAATGATGAAAATTTGCTAAGGAAACAGCCCCAAGCAAGTTCGCCAAAGTTGGTTAAGTGGCTGGAAATGAGAATTTCTGAGGACAACCGCCTAACAACGGAGTTTCAGACCTGCAACAGTGATAAAATGGTCTAAAAAGTGCACAAAAAACTCCATAAAACATCTCTGAATGCTAAATGTTTAAGTTGGAATTGGTTGGGCAATAAAAACTTAAGTCTGAAAATTAATGGCAGCCATTAATGGAGGTCAAAATCTGAAGCAAACCTCAGATCTGAAGCCAATCAGCAGGCTGGAAATGATGACAGCCAACAAACATGCATGAAAAATTCACCAAAATGTGGCCTCCAACCAAAATCGAAATTTTCCCAAGTCTTGCGCCAAAATGGAAAATCTGAAAATTGATGTCAATGGCAGCAATCTACAACAATGAAGGTCTGAACAGCAGGCACAAATGGTGGAGGAAAAATCGCCCAAGTCTCCAATCATGAATTTGCCAACTTTCACATAAAAATGCTAAATTTGGAAAAAAATCACCAAACTTAGCAAAATCGAAAATCTGAAACTGGTCTTTAATGGCAGCCAAGGAGGATAGATCAACAAGCTGGAAAAAAATAGAGGAAAATAAATCCTCAATCCCACACTTCACAAAAACGCCTTGCTAAAAAAATTTGCCCAACTTGAAGAAAAATCGTTTTCATGGAGACACCTGGCAGAAATAATAATAAAATAACGCTGAAGTTCCTCTCATATACTTGCTTTCACCTCCAACTTTCACCACACAAGCAATGTGGGATAAAAAACACTTGTATAAATACTTGTTTGGTGAAACCCTAACTTGCTTCTAGAAGGTTCAAACATTTAATAATTATTGCAAGTTATTAAATTTGCTTTTAAATTTTAAAGTCATTTAATAATTATTTAAAAGCAATCAAAATGGGGCTTATTTATTAAAATATTACAATTTAAATCCAAAATAAAGCCTCCAAGGGAAAATCACTATAGGTTGGGATTGAAAAATCCCTTCAAAAATCACTTAAGTGTCAAAATTCGCCCCATAGGGGAAATTCGACCCATGCTTGGATAAAAATCCATGCTCAAATTCATCAAAATGCACATAAAAACCATCCCAGGGGAAAATCGATGCGAGTTTGGACAAAAATCCAGACAAAAAATGCACTCATTTTGCAAAAATCACCCCCCAGGGGAAATTCGATGTGTCTGGACAAAAATCCACACTCAAAACTCACTTAACTTGGAAAAATACCTCCCTGGTGGAAATTCGACCTTAGTCTAGATGAAAATCCGGACTCAAAACTCTTCATAATGTTCCCAATGGAAAATCGATCCCTGTTTGGATAAAAATCCGGACAAAAATGCTCAGGGGAAAATCAATCCCTGCCTGGATAAAAATCCGAACAAAAATCTTTACAAAAATGCTCAGGGGAAAATCGATCCCTGTCTGGATAAAAATCCGGACAAAAATCCTTACTTAGTTGTCACAAAAATCCTGGTGGAAAATCGACCCAGGCATGGAATTATCCTTGCACTCCAGTCCGCACTCCTAGGGGAAATTCGATGGCAGTTTGGATAAATCCTGACACTTAGCCAAATTTTAACACTTCCAGGGGAAATTCGACTTAGGTGTGGATAAATAGTGGGGGAAATTAGTGGCCAGTATGGATTTCAAGGGAAACCCATGTGTAGTATGGATTTTGAGTGGGGGAATGGGTTGGGTAGTCTGGAATGTGAGGGGAAAATCACCTCTAGCATGGATTTTGACCCTTTAACCCTTGGAATAAGGATTTCCCTTAGGATTTTATCATTTTAACCACTCAAAATCACTCAGTGACTTTAAATTTGATTGGACTTATACTAATTTTCCAAAAATATGAGCGAAACACTAGGAAAATATTGGAATAAAGTGTGAAACCAACTTAAATAATACCTTAGGAGAGAGAAAACAACTCCAAAAGGTCTGTGAATACCTTGGCACTTTAAAATCATTTGATGCGCGTGTTTAAAAACACGTTAACGTTCAATAGGTCTAACACTTAGACAAAACTTATGATCATTAAAATATCATCTTTTGCAACTTGATCCTAACACTTCAAAAACTCTAGACAGCACTAAGCATGATCAAAACTCCGAGACTCGAGCATGGGAAACGCAAAATTGCTCACTAAGCAGCCAGAACCCTAACCTAACAACACAGAAAGCTGGCAAAGAGGGGTCCCCGTTAGCAATGGGGCGATGTGTGAAAAGGTCACAACAAAGCCCCATCAAAATTAATTTTAATCCACTCCTTTGTTGGCGGTTCCCATTTAACCTTGTTTTTTGTTGGTTCTGAAAGGGGACTAACCCTCCAGGACCCATTAACGGGTTGGCAGTTCACAAGTGGCCAGTTTGCTTGGATAAAATTGTCTTCACTGGAATAAGGATATTTTGTTAAGTTATGATTTCTAGCTACTGTTGACATTGATTCTGATATTGCTCTTTCAACCCTTGATAACAAGCTCGCCGACGATTCCTCTTTTTCTTGGAATATCCTTGTGTTCCTTTCCTTCCAAATCTCCCATACTACAAGGGACGACGCCACTAACTAGACACTGGAGAAGACTAATCTGCAACTCGGTATATTCCAGCTAGAGAGAAATTCAAAGACTAAATTAGGAAGGGGAGTTTGCCAGCCTAACTTCCCTAACAAGAAATTCCATACCATTTGTGCTTCCTCACATTGTAAGAGCAAGTGGTCCAGGGATTCCTCTGCCTTCTTACACATTACATATCTAAAAGGGCCCAAGAACCCTAATCTGCACAATCTTTCGCCTGTTAGGATGCGCTTTTTCAGAGCAAGCCAAGTAAAGACTCCTGCTTTTGGAAGAACTGGGGAACTCCACATCAGCTTTAGAGGCCACTCCTTTTTTTCCTCCATTTTGACGAGGATATTGTATCCAATCTTTATCGAGTACTGTCCTGATTTTGAGCCACACCATCTCATAGTGTCCTCCTTTGTGGATAGCATGGGGGTGTACTCCTGCAAGATTCTCTTTAGAATCTCCTTCTGATTTGCTGGTAAAGGGAGATTTTCTACCTCTTTCCATTCACACACATCCACCCCTTGCACTCTCTTCTTCAAGAGAAAATCTCCTACCTTCTCTCCCCATTGATAGTTGGTCACCTGTCTAATGTTCTCAATATCTTGCCTATCTGAAAGAGTTGGTCTCCCTTCCCATGAATCTGTCCAGAAATTGGCCTTTGACCCATTACCTATTTCCCATGTGAGATGTTCAGTGATAACATGTCTGCATGAGGAAATAAAATTCCATATGGCTGAGCCTTTTGGTAAAACTGCACTTGTGAAAATTCGTTCCCTGCTCATCTAGTCTAGATATTTATGCTTTAGTATTTGAACCCATTTCTGGTTTGGCTTAGCATAGATCTGCCAAAGCACTTTTGCCCCCATAGCTTCATTTAACAGTTTCCAGTTTCTCAGTCCTGCTCGCCCTGCCTGTTTGTCTTGATAGACTTTGTCCCAAGCTACCAAAGGAATTTTGTCATTTGCCTCTTTGCCATTCCACAGAAATTTTCTCATTCCCCTGTTAATAAAATTAATCACTTTCTTCGGAATCTTGAGGGCTGTCATGGAGAAAATGGGAAGAGCAGAAAGAACCGCTTTCAACAGCAAGATCCGCCCAGATAGCGAAAGCCATTTGCTCTTCCAACCTTCTAATCGGTTTGCACAAGCGTCAATGAGATTGTTCCACAGCTCAGATTGTTTCTACCACCAAACAGGGGGGTACCCAAAAATTTTCCCAGAAGGGTCCCCATTCTAACCCCTAAGATGTTTGAGATTGCTTGTTGTCTGCCTATTTCTATATTAAAGAATATAGCTTCCGATTTGGACCAATTAACTTGCTGTGCACTTGCTTTGCAGAAAATATCTAGTGTCTTTCTCATCACTCGGGCCTCTTGAAGTGAGGATTGTCCACAGAGTAGAGTATCATCCACAAATTGCTGATGAGTCACTGGGTCCATCCCTTCCGCAATTTTGATGCCTTTCCATCTCCCTCGCCGTTGCTGTGATCGAATTAATCTTCCCAGTACTTCTGCTAGAATAATGAATAGGAAGGGCGATAATGGATCCCCTTGCCTAAGTCCCCATGAGGTTTGAAAGAAGCCTTGGGGGCTACCATTGACCAAAATAGAAGTCCACACCCCCCCTATGCAAGCCCTTATCCAACTAATCCATTCTTTAGAGAAGCCAAACCTCTGCAATACCTGGATAAGAAATTCCCTATCCACCATGTCGTAAGCTTTTCTAATATCTAATTTAATCATCATTCGATCCACCTTCGCTTGGCGGACTGTGTGAATTGCCTCATGCACGATGATTATCCCTTCCATAATCGAACTGCCCGGAACAAAGCCACTCTATTCTTCTGAGATAATCAGGCTTAATAAAGGTTTCAATCTATTTGCCATCACTTTAGAAATGATTTTGTAGATGGTGTTGCATAAAGAGATTGGTCGAAATTCACTGAAACTGGCAAGGTGCTCCACCTTAGGAATAAGGGCAATGAGCGTGCAGTTAAACTCCTTTGCCACACTCGCCCTATTCCGAGATTCCTCCACTACTTCCCAAACCTCAAAACCCACAACCTCCCAAAAAGTTTGAAAGAAAAAGGTCGGGAAACCGTCTGGCCCTAGCGCTTTATCCCCTTCCATACTAAAAACCGCCTTTCTCACCTCCTCAAATTGAATTGGTTTCATTAGTGTCTGATTTTGTGCATCTGTTATCAACTCCGAGATAACATTCAGCCCTTCTTGCTGCTGCTCCAACTCGGGATCATTACCCTTAGATAATAAAGTTAGAAAGAACTCCACCACCTCTTTATTGATATCATCCACTTTGTCTAATACTACATTCTCTCTATTGAGGATGGTCGTGATTTTGTTCCTAGATCTTTTCGCCTTAACCGAATTGTGAAAGAATTTTGTATTTCTATCCCCTTCCTTAAGCCAACACTCTCTCGATTTTTGCCTCCAAAAAACCTCCTCTCGAGCTAGCACCTCACTATATTGTCCTTTGAGTTCTCGTTCCTGCAAAAATTTCTCTGATGTCATCCCCATTTGAATGATGTCTTCTTGCAAGCTTGCTAATCTGTCCTCCAGATCCCTTTTGTTAGCAAAAATATTGTCAAACTTCACTCGGTTCCACTCTTTAATTTTAGACTTGATGAACTGCAGCTTCTTAACAAAAACAAAGGCCTTAGTTCCACTCACCTCCGGACCCCCTGACCACCAATCATTGATTAAATCCCTCAAACTTTGATCCCTCAACCACATTTTTTCAAATTTAAAGGGGCATCTGATGGGGGAACCATCGAAGGTCATAGATAGCTCAACGAGTAAGTGGTCAGAAGCAGCCGTTGGATGGATATTTGAAGAGAAAAGAAGATTAGTTTCTGCCCAGGGCCCACCTAAGAAGAACCTGTCCAGCTTCTCTGCAACATTATGTCCAGAGATCCTTCGATTTGACCATGTAAACTGGCCTTCCTTGGACTTGATTTCCCTGAGGCCATTTTTTGTCACAAAATTTTGAAAGTGTGCAAGGTTCGCGGGAATTTCACCCTGTAAAGCGGAAAATCGAACCCTAGGTGTTCCCCCACTCCATGGAGAGAGAAAGGAGGTCACTAGGATTGACGGTTTTCACTTAGGAGAGACTTTACATTCAAAAGAGGGGTTGAAACTCACAAGATCCAATCCCACACAATGCAAGATTGAATTCTAAATGAATTTCAAGGGTTGAGATAGCAAGGATACCCTCTTTTGTAAAGAATGTAGATAGAAGAATTGAACTAGGAGTGTATGTAAAAGTAAGAAAGATTCGCTTGTAGCCGGAGATAGGGACACGGGATGAAGCTACGGACCTGAAATTAGCAGTAAAATGTCGAAACAATGTTGTCCTGCAATTTTGAGCGAAAGTTGACGAGACGATGGCACCCGGAGTGCACACGGTCCTCCGAAAAATCCGCGAAACGAAGGGGGATCTGATCGTCTCTGCACAAGGATTCCAGATCTTCAATTACAGCCGCGTACCTACAACCTACACACAGAAAAGAGAGGACGATTGGACGATTGGGGGGTTAGGGATTAGGGGTTTGCCTTCAGGTCAAACCCCGATTTTGGAATTAACCAAGAAATGAGAATGTTGTAAATGTAAATGTTTGTAATGTAATCAAGTATTGATGCCTTGTTGTAAGAATGTTTGTATTCTTATATGCGAAGGTGTAATGATGTTGTATGTTGTAGGTGATCTCCTCTTCAATGGTTGAATCCTTGTCTTGAATGCAACACCTGGCCTTGAATGGAGACCTAGAATGCTCAATTGCTTGAAGGAATGCTTGAATGCTTGAATGTTTGAATGTTTGCCTATCGCTTCCGCCTCTTGCATACCTATGTTTTTTCGCCCCCTTTCTGGAGGGGAAATGTAGTTTATATACCTGTCAATTAGGGTTAGGAGACTGATTTTTCCGACCTTAGGCCGACCTAGGAGCATTATTTTCCAAATTGCAAACTTGAAGACCCGATGCCCAACAAGAGACCGGGCCCAAAATAGGGCCAGGGACCAGGGCGCTGGGCGCCATGGTCCTGAGGGACGCGCCATGGTCCTGAAGGACCAGGGTGCTGGGCGCCATAGTCCCACCTCCCGAGACAGCAGGGTGCAAGGAGGATTAGGCCAAGGTGCAGAAAGATGCAGTTTTTGATGTCGTAAACAGGTTTTGGGGTCTCCATTCAGGTTCAACGTTGCGCTGCCATCGTGAAGACCCAAATGCAGTTGAAATTGCAAGTGTCGCAAATTTACGACGCTACATTTAGCCCCCACTTTAGCGGGAGTATAAGCGTACGCCCATACTTCTGATAAAGTACAAGGAAACAACATTGAAAGACTTTCACCACGTCAAGGAGGCAAGATACACCAAGCCCCCAGTGGACTAAGGATCTTACGACTTCGATTGACAAAGTAAAAGGGAAGATCACGAGGGAGAACCATGACTGTCAGTAGTAAGGTTCCCTCACTATGAGTCATGCAAAAAAAATACCAAAAATTTTCAAGGCAAAGCTAAGTTCGCCAAGAAATTTTCAAGTATCTTGAAGAGATATGAACGGAGTGTATGCCCCCTACGTTAAAGCAATCGCACATGCCTCATCGGGGGTGATTGCTTTAAGGTAGTGATACACATAAGAAATGAGAAGGGAAAGGAGCATGTTATCACAAAGATTTAGCCCCCAAGTGTGAGATAAACCCAAGGATAATAGACACAAAATACAAAGCACGAGGTGACTTCGCTTTCCTTGGGGTCAGTATGCTGTATGATAATTCATGTATATCATATGTATGTATGCATAATTGTTCTTCATTCCCCAATCAAGGAAGGTCACCTAGAAGGAGGGAACACGTGTCTTTTGAGTCAACATGAGAGAGACCAAAAGAGATCTCAATGCTTTGCATCGTCCTCAAGTAGACAACACTAAGGACAACAAATAGAAGAATGAGAATAACACATAGAAGAAGTAACAAAAGAGATCAAGAGAAGAGGAGAGAGTCTACTATGCTAATGAACTAGTCTAGCACGTCATCCACCCCCCGATCTTGCTGATCAATATTTCGGGAAGGCAGGAAACACGCTAGAGGAGGAACATCCAACACAGCAGATGGAGCTATCACAAGATCCAAACAAGGGCTATGTTCATGTTCCAAGCCACATTGTTCTTGCCTAGGAGCTAGGATAAGTGCTTTAGAAAATTCGTTAGATAAATGGTTATCAATATCAACATATTCATATTCACTATCAAAAGAAAGAGGAGTAACATTTTCATCATGAATAACATTTTCATCTATATCATCATCAAGATTTATAAAAATAGGATCTTTAACTCGCACAGGATCAAAACCATCATGCATCTTATGTTTAGGAGATTTTGGCTCAATTTTCGGCTGAGGAGAAAATGGAATAATACTAGCTGAAGGTGTTTTTGGGGATTGCAAAGTTTGGGAAACGGCTGCATGAGCTCTAAGACGACGCTTTCGTCGGCGTTCACGCGCAGAACGATTTCGTCTAGTCTTAGTAGGAAGTTGAGAAGATTGAGGAGGAGGAATGTTCTCATCCTTATCACTTGGGTGTTTAGGTTGTGGTCTCTTAGGTTGGACAATAGGAGAAGAGGAAGGTCTCTTCTCTCTGTAAGAGGAAGGAGGAGGAACTGCTCCATATAAAGGAGGAATATCTGGTTTAGGAAGGAGACCAAGTCCATCATGATGAGGAGGTATAGGTCTACCTTTAGAAAGTTTATTAGACAGAGACATAGTCACATCCATAGGGATGGGTTGGGAATCTTCTTGAGGAAAGACATTAGTTTTATCTTTCAAAGGAAGAACTTCCTTCTCAAGAATGATAGGAATATCAAGTTTGGGTGTTCTAGGTTCACTTAGAGATAGGATCATATCTTTTTTCCACTTTTGATAAGATTTGAAAAGATGATCATTTCGCGGTGGAAGAGATTGAAATTGTTTAGGCCAAAAAAATCAATAGGAACGCTAGAAGTTCTTTCAGCTGGTTTAAAGAGACTATGATTGACAGTAACAACTTCACCATTATGGGGAAATTTCAAACACTTGTGAATAGGAGAAGCAATAGCTTTCATGGAAGATAGCCAAGGATAGCCTAGCTTCACACGAAATTGTTCGGATGATGGAATAATAGCAAATCTCACATCAAGGAATTTGTTATGGACCTCAATAGGTAATGTAATAGAACCAATTGCAAGAGAAGAAAATGCATCAAATAGTTTCACAACCACATTTGTTTTGTCATAGATCACTTGATTCAATTGCAAAGTAAAAAGAGATTCTTCAGTAATGACATTAACCATACAAGAAGGATCAATAAGCACTCCACGGCAAGGTGTATTCTTGACTTTTGCAACTATATATAAAGGACCATCAGGTGCCTTGATAGTTTCACTGGAATCAAATGTGATGGAAGGTTCTTTAGGGATTTTCTGCTGCTCCACAAAGTTAATCACATTCGGAGTCATAGACACAAGACCATCAGGTGAGAAAGAGGAATCATTAGTCTCAATCACATTAGAGGTATGAGAAGGTAATGGATCAGTAAAAATCTTAAGATTTTGGTTAGGAGGAGCTACAGATGTGTTGCCTTTATCATTCACACCTGAAACAAAGATAGTATTATTATCAATCAAATCTTGAATTTTACCCTTTAAAGCAAAACATTTTTCAGTATCATGCCCAGGTTGACGATGAAATTGACAAAAAGATTTGTTATCAAAATAGGGTGAATTAATCTTTGCAGGATCTATTTGCTTTATAGGAGGGAGGGTAAGCACATTTTGTTCCAATAACTTATTCATAATACTATGCAATGATTCATTCAAAGGAGTAGCATTCACATTGTTGTTGGTGATGTTTTCATTGAACTTAATGAACTCTCTGTTCGGTTTAAACTTCCCAAATGGTTGTTGACTACTATCACCCTGATCACTCGGAGCCATAGGATTTGCTTGTTCCATTTGACTCACAGTCAGTTGATAATTGTGAAGAGTTGCACACAACTGTTGGAAAAAAGTAAACTCAGAAAACAGAAGTTTTTCTCTAATATCTTTTTGTAAATTAGAAATAAAGATTCTTTGAATATCATTGTCAGGTACTGGAAAAGAAATTTGAGCACATAAATGCTTATATCTACCAATGAAATCAGTCACTTTTTCTTTAACACCTTGTTTACAATGCATTAAATCAATCAAAGTAACTTTAGGACTTATATTGTTTTGAAATTGTTGAATAAAAGCATTTGCAAGTTGTTGGAAAGAAGTAATAGAATAGGAAGGCAACGAGCAATACCATTGTAGAGCCTTATCTCTTAATGTTCTAGTAAACAGTTTTGCAAGCAACCTTTGGTCATGAGCAAAATCGCTACATATTGTTTGAAAGGTCTTAACATGTGTTAGAGGATCACCTTTACCATTATAAAGTTCCAACTGCGGGATTTCAACATGCTTAGTGGGGATAGCTCAAACAATGTCAAGAGAAAGTGGGCTCGCAACATCAAATGTGGGCACACTAAACTTAGATTGATTCATACAAGCAATTTGTTGCTGTAAAGAAGAGACAGTTTGTGCAAGATTGTTAATGGTCGCTTCAGTCGAAAAGTTCATATTAGACATGTTAGATTGTGATGGAGGTATTATGTTATTGAAAGAAGGTATTGATTGAGAGTAAGGTGGCGGGACACTATGATGGTTAGTCATAGGAGATGATTGGAAAGAAAGAACACTACAAGGAGGAATGGAATGGTTAAATGAATTGCCCCCTTGTGTCATGTTCATTTGTGGAGATGTAATAGGGACACTCATTGAAGGAATGAATGAGGAAGTCGGATTGAATTAAGGAAGAGGGTTGATTGAAGAAGAAGGATTGCCCCCATGACTGGTGATCATAGGTGGAATGTTTTGTATTGAAGTAGTCATTATGTTTGATGTAAAAGTGGGTATACTAGCAATAGAAGTTGTCAAAGGGGTAGAATGATTGACTTGAGTAGGAGGTTGTGTATAACCTAAAGTTTCGGCACAACTCTTCATAGGCATCACATTCGAATCCACGATGTGTGCAATACTACGCAAAATATCAATTCCATTCTTATCACTTTGAACCATACGTTTTAGACCCTTAATTAATGAAAGAGCTTGACTGTCGGGTATTCCTGAGACATCCATTGCTGAAAATCATCAAATTGGTTATCCAATTTCGAAAGTTGTTCTACAGAAACCTCATGGAGAGCTTCTTCATCATTAAGAGGATTAGAGGAATTACCCATGTCCTCGTTAAAAAGGCCATTCAAATTAGGTTCCATCTCCTCGGTAATTAAACCTTGGAAAGACTTAATTCTAAGGCTTTGTCTAACGGGAATAGTGTAAGTAGGGCTTATTGTTGTAAAACTCATGCACTAGAGAGAGAGAGAAGATTTTGAATTTTGAAAATAAAGTTGGCGAAATTGAACAATGAGATAATGATTATCCAATTTGAACTTTGTGAAAGAAGAGGGAAACACAACTTCCAAGAAAGGTAGGCACAATTGAAAATTAGGGCCAAGGGGGTAGCACTTAATTTTAATTGTTATCTAGAAAATTGAAATCTTGAATTTTGAATTTATTTTCGAATTTAGAGGTAGCAAATTTCAATAAAATCAGCCAATCTCCTAGATTTAAGTTGTTAAATGCAATCATGACAATCTCTCGAAGTTTCAGAAAAAATGTCGGGGACCGTGGCGAATGGAGTGCACACGGTCCTCGCAACTTTTTTCGAAATTTTCAGGGAAGCAAGTTATGATGATTTTAAAGCTAATCTGAAAAAATTGAGTGATTTTACGATCTGTAGATAGGCCAAATTAAAGTTACAATCTCAAAATTGAATCCTACCAAGATTGTTGAAAAATGCAAAATTTGAATTTTGAAAAAAAGAGGGAAACTGAAATTTTGAATTTTATATTTTTTAGAGGCAATACTAAAAGTAATGCAAGCTTTGAAATTTAAAAGTTGACTCAGTTTCATGCAAAATTCAATTTTGAAGGCGGAAATCAAAGTTGTTGCAATTAAACACTTAATTTCAAAAGTCACAAATTGCAAAAAATTTGAATAAAGCACTGAAACTTTGAATGAATGCCAACACACTTTTCAGATTTAGGACTGTAAGAAACACAATTATAACACAAAATTTCAATTTCAACAATTTTTGAATGATTATAAGCCTTAATCCAAGCAACTACTAGACCAACTTTGACTTTAATTTTGAAAGTGTTAGAATTGATGAAATCAGCCAAGATTCTGGATTCTAGCAGAAAAATACAGTAAGATCTAGCTCTCGAAATTTCAGAAAAAATGTCAGGGACGATGGCGCTCGGAGTGCACACGGTCCTCGCAACTTTTTTCAAAATTTTCAGGGATGAGAGATATTATGATTTTGTTGCAGAATCCAAAGTTACAGCCGAATTAGAGGTGTTTTGATCAGTGAAATCATCAGTCAAAGGTTGAATCAAGAGGGCTTTAAAAATTAGGGTTTTGACACTTAACCATTTAATTTTCAAAATTAAAGCACAAATATGATTTGACAATTTGCAATAGAAGGGTAGATCTGAAACAAGCATTAACAATTAAACATTTCACAAGCTCAATTACTAAAAAGAAAATTTAGGGTTTTTAAGCAATTAACCTCTAAAATTTGCAAAAGATCAAACATGGAAATGTAATTAAGGAAGCAAAAAAAAATTCAGATCTAACCATGAATAATCAGAATTAGGATGTTCACGCCGGGTTCACCAAAATGTAAAGCGGAAAATCGAACCCTAGGTGTTCCCCCACTCCATGGAGAGAGAAAGGAGGTCACTAGGATTGACGGTTTTCACTTAGGAGAGACTTTACATTCAAAAGAGGGGTTGAAACTCACAAGATCCAATCCCACACAATGCAAGATTGAATTCTAAATGAGTTTCAAGGGTTGAGATAGCAAGGATACCCTCTTTTGTAAAGAATGTAGATAGAAGGATTGAACTAGGAGTGTATGTAAAAGTAAGAAAGATTCACTTGTAGACGGAGATAGGGACACGGGATGAAGCTACGGACCTGAAATTAGCAATAAAATGTCGAGACGATGCTGTCCTGCAAGTTTGAGCGAAAGTTGACGGGACGATGGCACCCGGAGTGCACACGGTCCTCCGAAAAATCCGCGAAACGAAGGGGGATCTGTTCGTCTCTGCACAAGGATTCCAGATCTTCAATTACAGCCGCGTACCTGCAACCTACACACAGAAAAGAGAGGACGATTGGACGATTGGGGGGTTAGGGATTAGGGGTTTGCCTTCAGGACAAACCCCGATTTTGGAATTAACCAAGAAATGAGAATGCTGTAAATGTAAATGTTTGTAATGTAATCAAGTACTGATACCTTGTTGTAAGAATGTTTGTATTCTTATATGCGAAGGTGTAATGATGTTGTATGTTGTATGTTGTAGGTGATCTCCTCTTCAATGGTTGAATCCTTGTCTTGAATGCAACACCTGGCCTTGAATGGAGACCTAGAATGCTCAATTGCTTGAAGGAATGCTTGAATGCTTGAATGTTTGAATGTTTGCCTATCGCTTTTGCCTCTTGCATACCTATGTTTTTTCGCCCCCTTTCTAGGAGGGGAAATGTAGTTTATATACTTGTCAATTAGGGTTAGGAGACTGATTTTTCCGACCTTAGGCCGACCTAGGAGCATTATTTTCCAAATTGCAAACTTGAAGACCCGATGCCCAACAAGAGACCGGGCCCAAAATAGGGCCAGGGACCAGGGCGCTGGGCGCCATGGTCATGAGGGACCAGGGCGCTAGGCGCCATGGTCCTCAAGGACCAGGGTGCTGGGCGCCATGGTCCCACCTCCCGGGACAACAGGGTGCAAGGAGGATCAGGCCAAGGTGCAGAAAGATGCAGTTTTTGATGTCGTAAACAGGTTTCGGGGTCTCCATTCAGGTTCAACGTTGCATCGCCATCGTGAAGACCCAAATGCAGTCGAAATTGCAAGTGTCGCAAATTTACGACGCTACACACCCTTGCCCCCCAATTTCTCACTTAGTTCCAAAATAGCATTGAAGTCCCCCTCGATGATCAAGAGACCCCCCTCCAGATCCTGAATGAGGGAGGACAAGGATCTCCAAAAACCTTTCTGCAACCCGGATTTACACAATCCATAGATATTGATTATTGTGAAGCCAACATTTAGAGGGTAAGAGTGTAACTTACATACCTACCACATATTGGAGGCCAAACCTTCCTCCACCTTATGAATATTTGCATTCCAGAGGATACCCAATCCTCCCGAGGCTCCTTCCGAATCCACAAAGACCCCCGACCACTGCTTGCAAGACCCCAAAAGAGACTTCTCTTCCCCATTGTCCATCTTTGTTTCTTGAAGAAAAACAACATCTGGCCTTAATTAATCCAACCCTCTCTTGATCAATCGACGTTTATCAAGGGCATTATAGCCCCTGACATTCCAGGATAAGATTTTCATTGTCCTTCAGGAAGGGTGACTCCCTTCCCTACTGTCAATTTACTTTGGCCTTTCGCACTACCAGCCATTGCAATTTTGAATTGGTTTGACTTTCTGCCCCTCAATCTCTTTTCTCCTATTCGTATCTTAGTACAAGTCGGTTTCGATTGCTCTATGGTTCGTATTTCCACAATGTCCTCCTCGTCCATCCAGCCCCAATCATCATCCTCCTTGGCTCCCTCCAACTCTCTGTTATCTTTGACTTCCTCACAATCCAACCTCGAGCCCATTTCCTTCTCCGAAGGCTGATTCAGCTCCACATTGGTACCTGCTTCCGCAAGAGAGGCGGCCCTGGCCTTAACCTCATCCAGAATATTCACTGCTTTCTCAACTCTTGTAATAGCCTCTTCCACCCATCCTGCCACCTCCCTATGCTTGTTGAGTATATCATATTCGATAACATTCTCTTCCGCTTCCAAGGCGGTGATGATGGGGGCCTTCGAAACCTCCCCCTGCAATACAGGGTTCTGATTGGCTTGGATCTCGTCCTCCAAGGGTCTCATTCCCTTGCTTGTGTTGACCTTACTTGCAAAAAAGTTCACCTCATCTTCTATCGTTGTCTCCACCGCTTTCCCTTTTGGGCCTATAAGGCATGTCTCCTCCGAATGTCCTTTTTTACAAAGCTGACAGGTTTCGTTAGACTCCATCTCTATTTTTTGAAGCCACTGTCCTACGTTTGTAATGATCTCCACTTGTTCAGGAAGCGGGTAGTGGGGTTTCCATCCAATATATATTCATGCGTACATGCTAAAGTCTTTGGTCTCAATGGCCTCATCCGCTCGAATGAAGAACCCTAGTTTATTACCCAATGCTTGAAAAAACTCCTCATTCCAGTATTCTCTGGGTAGATTATATAATCTGAGCCAGACAGGTACCATTTCTATCGGGGCTAGCACTGGGTTGAAATTTGGCTCCCAATCCCTAATGTACAAACCCCTTCCACCCATGAAAAAAGGTCCATTATTCAATATTTCATGCTTATCCTTATTATCCTCTGTTATTACCAAGAAAAAACCATTTGGAAGGGTTTTAAGCTCGATATTGCATTTCCAGGTTTTAGTGCAGCAACTCTTCATCTTTCCCACCGCCAGCCAATCCCCAAAGCATTTGACAAAAAAACCCCTCTCCCGGAAAAAGGAAACCGAGTCGTTCCAGCTTTTGTTATCTATCATCAAAGATATTTTCTCCATTTTCCTGCTTTCATTTCTATCTAGAGACTTTCTCTGCTTCTGAGCATTCCTTTTCGGACGCCATTCTTTCTCTTGACAGTGCTACCAAATTGTTTTCGGTCCATACTCTGTTTTGCAATGTCATCGGTTTCTGAGTCCCCCATTTCTTAAATATTTAGGACTTCTGTCTGCAACTTCATCCCCCCATTTCACGTGAGAGTGAAAAAACCTATCCTGATCCTCCCAAACCTTTTTTGGGTTTTGCCAAGGTCGCTTTCCAAGCCGTGACTGTGTGGAATTCTGTGGTGGTCCCCAGTCTGCAAATTTTCGCTTCTGAAAGCCATCTTCCTGAGATCGAAACCCCCGGAAACCCTGAAAATTTTGAAACTCCCTCGGGCGAAGCCCTAGTCTCCTCTTCCTCCGCTCCATTGTTTGTGTGTAATTTATTAAACTATATAGAATAACTATATAATTTAATAAAATTGTAAATTAGAAATATAAATAGTTTAAAAATTATAAATTAAAACTTTGCATCTTTATAGACCATTAATAAATGTAAATATAATAATATTTATTTTTAATTTATAATGTATATTATTTAATTTTTAATATATAATTAATATATATAAAATAATTTGTAAATTAAAATTATTATATATTATATTAGTGTCATTTATTAAACTATATAGAATAATTATATAATTTAATAAAATTGTAAATTAAAAATATAAATAATTTAAAAATTATAAATTATAAATTCGTATCTTTATAGACCATTAATAAATGTAAATATAATAATATTTATTTTAAATTTATAATGTATATTATATCATTTTTCATATATAATTAATATATATTTAATTTTAAAAATATATTTATTTTTTAATATATTTATTTTTTATACTATATCCGATTTTTTCCCGATTTTTTCCCAATTAATTCCCGATTTTTTCAAAAAATCTTATACTTTTGTTTTGCCGATTAATTCCCCAAACGATCAATGCTTCTTTGCAATAGATTATTTGTGGAGAAGATGAATGATCTCATCTTTGTTCACTACAACCTCCGCCTGAGAATGAGAAAAAATGCATTAGCTGACATCTCTCCTATCATTCTAGATGAGGTTGATCCTGATGCAGAGTGGGCCACTGAGATAGATCCTACGGTTGTCTTTAGTGATGATGACACTGATTGGATCGACCAGGTAGATATAGACGCTGAGGCTGTAGCCATGGCAGAGGAGCGGAGAGCACGAACAGAGACAGGAGATTCAAAGGCAGATATTGATAGTGACACAAATGTTCCTGATGTTGGTGAGATGGCATGGTGTCACGGGGAGCGGCTATGGTTGCCGAATCATCCAGGACCTACCTTAGACACCTTCGTAGGAGGCCGGGCCCAGAGGGTGCACGCTCCTCTGAGCCATAGGCTTGTAGTTGTATTTACCTTTGGTATTTGTGTGGAACATTTGATGATGATCATATGATGACATGGATTTTTTATTCCACGAGTTTTGTAATATTGTATACATTTGACAATATTTATATATCTATATTTGTTATTTCCTTCAGCTACAATTTGCGTTTATGCTTATGTGATTGAAGTATACTTGTGTATGTAATCAAAAGAGCCGAGTTTGATGATGTTATTGTGTCTTTAAGGTGTATTCAATAAAGGGTGCATGAAACAAGTTTTAAATCTTTAAAAATCTCTAAATTTCTTGAGTTTTTCATTTTCCCGAGTCCAGTCGAGTCTGACTTCGAGTCCCGAGTATGAGTCCAAGTCGGTCTTGCCGAGTCCGAGTCTCGTTTTTTTGGGTTGAACAGCTTTTGATACTCTTGGTCATTAACATTCTGCAGATCCTTAGAGGGTCTCCGTAGCAGCAAAGTATTATTTGCATTTGTGATCAAAATACTTGTAGTGTCTTCTATAGGGTATTGAGTACGATGACCATTAGAGAGGGTATTAAAATAATATTATATATATTCTATAATGGCCATCTTAGTTGTCGACTTAGTTGGCTTTTTTAGTTCGTTTAGTCTAACTACTACTTTTTTATTAGAAGGAGTAGTTAGCTTTTTAGCTTTTTTAAGCGTTTTAGCTATTTAGCTTCGTGTTGAAGCTTCAATTTAACGGTTCATTATTTTCAGAACACTATCTTGTAAACCTTTATATGTACGTTGTTTATTTGTAAATATAATCATTCAATTATTTTTCAAGAACCGACATCCTAACAAGGGACTTCCTCAAAGACAAGTTGAAGTGGATAGGGTATATCCAGCAAGCCAACAAAATTAGAAAGAAGATAGATGGGGGAAGAGAGAGGCATGTAAGAGTCACTTTGAGAAGCTTAGAGGATAAGAACATGATTCTAAAAAACAAAGGGTTGCTTAGAGGCACACTCATTTACTTAGATGAAGATTTGACCTTTGATCAACAAGAAGAACAAAGGAAAGAACGAGAGAAAGTGAAGACAACAAGAAATGAAGGAAGTGGGCATCGTTAAAGAATGGGAAAGCCCAAATCAGTGATCATTTTTCAAACAAGAAATAGTAAATAGGGGCCCCATAGGAATACTTACAAATTGTAAGTTGAAATTACAGAGGATATCCTTGGAGAGGACCTGGATTGGGGCCCATAGCAAAAGGAAAGGATATTATCATTCTTACAAAAACACATGAACATGATGGCTGTAAAGTTCCAGATTTTGAAGGATTTAAGAAAGTTTCAATTTGGAACAAAGGGAGTGAAATGGGCAAAGATTATGGGAGAGTTATAGTGCTAATAGATGAGAAATGGCAGGGAATTGTAAAAGTTGAAAAAGAAAACAGTAATAAACAATACATATGGCTGCAAATAACAAAGAATGGGGTAACTTTTAGATTGGCCACTTGCTACTTTGCACCAAAAAATTCAGAGTTTTATAAGAAGAGAAATTTAGACAACAAAGACCCTTATGCCTCGCTAAAAAAGGATATCTCTATTTTCAGCACACTTGGAGACATAGTGCTAATGGGTGACTTCAATGCAAGCACGGCTAATAATCAATCCCTTCACTTAAGCAATGAAGAAAGAGGGGAAAACAATACTTTATGGTTGGAGGAAGGTGGAGCTCAATATTGGGAAAGAACTTCTCAAGATGGTAATGGCAATGTGACGTAGTTTGGGGCAGAATTACTTGTCCTTTGTAGTTTGTTTGGCATGAGAGATTGGCCAAGGTCGAGAGGTATCACATGCAATACTTATAATGGTCAAAGTGTGGTGGACTACATGATTTGCTCACAGAATGTAATGCCCCCTTCTCAGTAGGAGGTAATCAGTGGTCCATTAGCCTATTCTAGAAACCCGTAGGTTGACTGGAATGAGAAATTAGGGTTTACTATTTTCTAGGAGGATTCCTCACATTTTTCAGGGATGTTTTGGTTGGAGTTTGGTAGAAAGAATTGAGGTTTCCTTCTAAGTTTTTCGAGAGCTTCACGGTGGTATAACATGCATTCTGTTCCGGGGAGATTTCTGAACTTACTATTTTTAGTAAGTTGGTGGCAACTAACTGGATTTTGAGGTTTTTATGGGTTTTTCGAGCTCTCTCACAAGGTTCAACGAGAATGTCTTTCGAAGATGTTTTCATGACTTACTATTATTAGGCAGAGCTATTTGTGGCAGTCTTGAGCAGAGTTCCAATCCAATCTAGAATTAGTATTTTCTGCACTTCAGTTCATATGGTTGATTTGGCAGCAATCAGTGGATGATTTATAATTGATTAATTAAATATTATCACTTTATTCTGAAGTTTAATATTTAATTATTTCACTGATTATATTTTGGAGCAACGACTTAGGAAAGAAATATAATATCATTTATCCTAAGTTATGTTTTATTTCCCAAATAAAAAAAGGGCGTCCAATTTGAATATATTTCATGTATCTAATATTCTATTGTTGCAAGTGTGGACCTTGGGAAATGTACGACTAGGCTTACCTGGGAAAGTGGACGCCATGTTTGAAAGGGACATGAAGATGAAATGAAGTGAATTTCAAATGAATTTGGGCACCATTTCATATGAATTTGAGATTCAAAATCTATATATACAAGGTGGGGCGCCTCATTTGATCATCTTGAAGAAATCATATCGTTATGCTGCCGGAATGGTGAGTGAACTTGAGCTTCGGAGTTGTGGCTCCCTAGTTTTGCTAGTTTTGTACTTGAGACATAGTATCTAGCTGATTGGAGGAACGTTGGTGAAGTTTTCAGTTTGTATTTTCAGATTTTCAGTGTTACTGGTTTGGTGTGGCTGAAGCTAAGATTTGATCATATCTCCCTGCCTGTGCAACCCATCATTTTGGGTATCGGCTCGTTGGAAGTGTATTTGGAGGGCGATCATTCTTCTACTTTGGTGTTTCTTTTGGTGTGCATTTTGATTTTTGGCAGCAAATCGTACTTCCTTGCTGGTGGTACTTTTCTTGGAGTTGTCTTGGGTTGCGTGCTGATTGTTGGTGGTGTTCGCGGTGCAGGTTTGAGGTTCTTGTTGCATTGCCTCAGTCTTAGCTTTCATTTGCTTCTGTTCTTGTGTCATTCAGTGAAGTTTTAGGCGAGTTATGAGCATAACAGTGAATTTTGGTAGTGGTTGTTTTCTACGTGTTATGCGATAGCAAATTGCTTTTTCAGTTTAGTGATCAATGGTGAGTTATTTTTCTATGGCTATGTTTGAGTTTGCTAAGTGTGTTAAGTTTGGAAGAATTCATCAGTATTGGACAGTATAATCTCTCTATTCTATGCATTGTATCTCTTTATTGTAAGGCTAGATAGTAGTACTAATAGCCATTTCTAGATTGTAAAGCAAACCCCCGCTGAAAAGTGGAAGAGGCTGGCTTGCCGCCTACATTTGGCTCTGTAATAATATCCTCCCGCTGTATAAGTGGTAGAGTTGATTTTGTAATTTCTTTGTTGTCCTCCCGCTGAATAAATGGTGGAGTTGATAGTGAATTTCATTTCTAGTCCTCCCGTTACATAAGCGGTGGAGTTGATAGTGAATTTCATTTCTAGTCCTCCCATTGCATAAGCAGTAGAGTGATTGTTCTTCACTTTCTTGCATCACTCCTAGCCGCTTTACCGCCAAGAGATTTTATTATTCTCCATATCCCGCTGAAAAGTGGAAGGGGTTGGCTTGCTGCCCATTATTGTAATAAGCATTTTCAGAAGTTTGCATCTAACGATCCCCTGCCACCGTATCCTCTCACCCTCCCACCTTGGGCTCTCGATGATCAAAAGGTGTGGGGTTCCTTTCAGCTGGTTTAGATTTTATTATTCTAATCCTAACAGGTGTTGGTGTGCTTGTAAAACTGTTAAAAAATCAAAAAAAAATTGTTGGGGATATTACACAGAATTTTATTTCTAGATTGTTGGAGTTCGATATCGGGGACTTATCCTATTGAGATGAAATCAGATCACTCGCCTCTTCTCATTAAGTTAAGCATTTCTCCAAGCAGTCAACACAATGGGCAGGTTCCCCACATGCAAAAGAAAATTCTTCCCAAGGGCAAAATCCTCATAAATCAAGAGAATAAAGAAATCTTTAGTGCTAATCTTAAGCAACACTTTCATGCTCTAAAAAATAACAAAGAGGATAATCCAACCAATAAGATAGGTGCCCACAATCATAGCGGTTTGTTGATTCCAATCATTCACAAGGCTTTGAGTGCATGCAAAAGGTCTCACCCCAAGTTGGGGGCTACAAACACTTTTTCGGCAAACCCATGGTATGACAAAGAATGTAAGGCAGCCAAGAGATCACTAAAAGAGAGAGGAATAGACAGATTATACAAGAAAAAATATGAAAAATTGGTGCAATCAAAAAAAGCAAAATATGTAATTGAAAGAAGGAATGAATTAATCTCTCTTGGAAAGCATAATCCCAAAAGTTTTTGGAAGGAATTGCAGCAAAATAAAAAAAAGATTGAAAACAGTATTACGAGATGCCCAATGATTGGAATATGCTAGGCTTCTTTATGAGCAGATTCACGAGAAGGACTACCCGCCTATTGTTAACACATCAATGGAACTCTTCACAACTGATGATATTAAACAAGGAATAAAGAATTTAGCAAGTGGTCAAGCATAGGACAAATATAGGTTACAAGATGAATTTTTAAAATAAGGAATCGAGACTCTTGCCCCTCACATAAAGAGAATTTTCAATAACGTCAATCAAAAAAGATTTTTGGTGGAATGGACAACTAGTGTGGTCATCCCTCTCTTTAAAAATTGTGATATCAATAAACCATCTATCGCACGATTATGATCAATCCTCTCTTTGGTAAGCTCTTTGGGAGCATGGTAGAACGAAAGATCAGCAGTTGGGCAGAAAAGGAGGGTAAAAGAGCAAAAGGTCAAGCAGGTTTTAGGTCAAAACACTCTACCATCGATCACTGCATAACTCTTAGACACTTGATTGAAAAAATTTGGAATACCCAAGGTGAAGAAACTTATTGCTGTTTTGTGGACTTTAAGAAGGCTTTTGACACGATTCCTAGAGACAAACTATGGCACAGAATGGAAGAACTAGGCATCCCAGATGTGTATAGAGTTGTTGTGCATAGACTGTATGAGAAGGTTAGAGCTAAAATCATAGCAAGTGAAGGTATGTTAGAATGTTTTGGCAGCGATATTGGACTTAAGCAAGGCTGCCCTCTATCTCCCACACTTTTTGGTTTATACATTGATAAGTTAGAAGCATGGTTAAGCAAGACAAGGGGGGTGGTGTTCAGTTGGCAGGTTATGTGGTGAAACTACTTTTACATGCTGATGATCTTATCCTAATTTCGAAATCAACTCATGGGTTAAGGGAATATCTTGAAGCCTTGAAAAAAAATTGTCAGGAGGTTGGGATGCAAGGGAACATCACCAAGACCAAAATCATGATTTTCTCATTAAAAATAAAAGATAAGAAAATCACCTTTCTTTTTGAAGGCAGTGCGTTGGAAATAGTGAAAGAATACAAATATCTTGGGATTGACTTTCACTGTAAGCTCAGTTGAGAGACTTGTAGAACAAAGAAGATACAAGGAGGTTGGAATGCCTCATACTTACTTCAAAATAGATGCAGAAAAGGAAAACTTTGGGATTGGAAACCTAGAAAAACCCTTTTAGATTTATTGGTCACACCGGTTGTCCTTTATGGGTGTGAAGTGTGGGGAAGCAACGTGTCAAATTGTAGTTGGAGACAACTAGAAAGAATCCAAAAACATCTAATAACAAGCAATCTCAAAATTAAAACCAAGTTGCATATGAAATTTTGTTAGCTAAAGCAGGTACTTTTCCATTGAAGCATCAACATTAATCCGATTGGTATGCTATCTAAAGAAGGTTGATAACATGGATAAACATCATTGGCCTAAAATGGTTTGGAAAAGACACTAGACCGGAGGAAGAAAATTTGGATGAAGAAGAACAATTCGATGAACAAGTGGTACATCTATTTGCATGAGCGTCCTAGCACCAATGGTGAAACAAAAAGTTATGTTATTGAAAATTTCAAAATGTCATGTGGACAAAACAAATTGGGCATAAAAAAGCTTACTACATCAAAGAGTTTAACTCAGCAAAGGACCACGATGAAAAAACATATTTAGGAGCTATTAAAGGGAAAGCGAGGATGCTAGTTGCATAGTTGAGAACATGATCACATCACTTTAGGTGTGAGACCAGTAGGTGGAAGATACCCAAGGAAACATTGGAAGAATGAGCTTGCATATTCTTATTTTATTCTACAACAAGGGGGCAGTGAAAACATAATGGCACTTCATCATTGAGTGCACAACTTATAAGGATTTCCGCAATCAGTATGAAAATGGATTGAAGGTTGACAACATGCACCAGTTATTTGAGGAAGATAGAATAAACCAAATTGTAGCCTCCTACTCAAAATTTATAGTAGGAGATCCAATATCGAAAAAAACCTAAAGTTAAATTAAGAATGCTATCTTCGGTCCCATAGACTGTTTAGTCTTGTGGATGTCATTAAAATCTTTCATTCATTCATTCATATTTACATTGGACATTCACACGAAGAAACAACCACACATAAGAGGCTATGGCAATTGGTGAGACAGGGAGTTATTTCATATTAAATGAGATAAGAATGAAACATGTTTATAACTTTATTGTCCATGCTCTAAGAAAATAAGATTTTAGATAATCATTTAAATAGAAATAAATTATAAAAAATTACAAAATATATTTTTAAGAGATTCAAAATTATAAAAATATTAACAAAATTTTAAAAAAATAAACACGTCCTCCTAATAAAACTCACATAAAAACTCTCAAACCACTTGTCAATTTAAAATTTATATATTACTTATATTTCAGTGGAAACACAGATGCCACATATTGCCGCAGTGAAAAATGTGAAAAAGCAATCAGAAAATGAGGTCCAGGAATTACCGTTGAGTTATATCCATGGACCAGCCTGAGTGATCACAGATTTGTAGAAGAGCATGCTTCCACTCATTAACCTCTTCTACTGAGTGCCGCTCTGGATGGGCATAGTGCTTTTCAAATGATTGCTTATAGGGACTGGAGTCATTTTGAGGATATCTAACCTGAGTTGGATTCACATGATAAAACAGGGGAATATTCAAGCCAGGGGTCTTCAACATTGCAGCGGACTCCTTGAGACACCATGCTGAGTCTGCATAACCTCTGGAAAATATAGGAATGCGTATGGCACTGTTCTCGATTGCTCTTTTCAAGCTCGGCCCAATCTCTTCTCCCTTTTCCAATTTTTCGTCATCTTTATAGACGTTCAGTCCTGCTGCGGAAAGGGCTTCAAAAAGATGGTCGACCAGGGTCTTCCTGACATCTTATCCCCTGAAACTCAGAAACACATGATACCTCTTATTGCTTTTTAGGGTAAGCTTAGTTGTGGGAGGCTTGTATTGCTGTTCCATGCTAGAGCTTTCCATGGTCTCAAGAGAAAACCTTGCTAACGAGGATTCAACCCTAAAACTCAGATCTTGCACTCAACCGTACTAAGATTTGAAGGGAAAGGTTTCCTAACAATAAAGATAAAACGGAAAGATACAACCCAAAATCCCAGATACCGAACTCCAAGATACTAATAATCTATCTCCGATCACGTATTGTCGTGCCAGAACTAGTTATAGATTGCAAATTGCATCTAACATTGACTAGAAGTCAAAGCGAGCCTGCACACTTTTCCTACAGTTAAAGCCAACTTAACTGCCCGCCTTTTTTTTGTTTTCCGATGTTTGCTTTAGCTTCTTTTTATTAACTTATTATTGTCCACATTGTGTGCAAAGTAAGACAGTCGTTATCTGTTTCAATCATCTATGCATACGAACATTAAGAGTAATTTCCTCTGCTTTTCTATTTATTGGAAGTGGATTCAAAGGTTTAATTATGTTCATAGTTTTTTGAAATCTTATTATTATATTAAAGGCTATTTTGTTTAAATTTTTTATAGCAGATAAAGTTATGTTAATATTTTTTATACTATATTGAAATATATTGATTTGATTTTTTATAAATTTGTTTTGGACAGTTTTTCAAGTAGTATTTCTTTTGTTTATATAAGATTGCATTGGGGAAGATCATTAATAGTTGTTGTAGCTAGCTTCATGCATCCTAAGCTCCTAAATGGTAAATCGCATTTCAACAATTTTTTCTGTTGTCTTTGCATGCGAGTTAACTACTTATAGCTATTGTTCAAGCTTCTAGGCAGTAAAGACAAACATTGTGGGATTCGTTATGCATGCAAGGGTCAAAAAGTGGTCATTTCAAAGTGTCGTTCAAAACATATTCCTTATTGTCCTAGTACATGTTCGCTTTGACAACCAAAAAAAATGCACAATTGATCCAATACTTTTGCACAAATGCCCCAATAATTTTGTGCTATTGGAACCAATAAAGTTGCACAATTCATCTAATTACTAACCTTTTTTCTAGAAAATAGGCAACTATTAACCCACTAGGGGAAAGGACCCAGTAGTTGTGCACCCTAACTTGGTGCTTCTCAATATCCTACTTGGAAATTTCAAATCACTTCGATTTTTTTTCAGCAGCTTACTTGGCAAGTTCCCTGCTTATAACTAAGGTTTCAGGGCCACATCAGCATGTTTTTTGCCAAGGTGTCCAAAACAACCCCCCAAAAAAGTGAGACCAATAGGTGTGCAAAAGAGACCCCAATAGTTGTGCAGCTGACATGGCATCACATGATTGGTTACTTTTTACAATATTAGTACATTTCTTAACAACTATTGGTACATTTCCTAGCAACTGTTGGTACATTTCCTAACAAAAATTGATATTTTTTGTTTCAAACAATAGGTTTTATTTGTTCAATTTTTGGAACAAAAGGTATCAACAACCCTCACAACAATTGGTACATGCTCAACTACTGGGTCCTTTCCCCTAGATGATATTTTAGTGGGTTTTAAATAGAAAAATCCAATGATTGGTAACTAGAACATGGGCAATATTTGGTGCTCTTCTCCTATATATTGTTTTACATGGGTGCATACCTTTAGTATTAGAATGAAAAAATATTAATAAATTTTATAATCTTTGAACTTGTGACAATGTTGCGAAGACAGACCTTGAGGGTCTATGAATCCAATGTCAGTTATTAGTCTAGTAATTGTTCAACCCTCTTCTTTATGAATTGTCAATGCCCAAGCCACCTTTAGTGGAATTTTGTTGTTAGCCACAATGAGTGGCATGAATGAATAGGATTAGTTGTGATTATCGTGTGTCCCATTTATGATAACAAAGAGAGAGACAAATGAGGTGTCTTGCTCTCAATTTTGTAGAACACTATAACTTTATGGCAACAAAGAGAGGTCGAGTAAGTGGTCTAAACTCATTTTTATAGACAATAGCAACTCTTTCACATGAAAAAAAACACTCATGCACCCAAGATATGAATCTTGACTAAAACAATATGCAAAGCTCTATTAAAACCATCTCAAAATGCTATCAACACAATTTTGCAAACCATTCAAAGGGGAAAAAATGACAAAATTCTTAAAATAGCTTTTTTTTGTGATATAATCTTCCTAATTTTTATATGTTACGACAAAAAGTACATGAATATGATCATATAATTTAGCTCTATTTCATGTCTTACCTAGCCAATCATGCATTCCTAGCAACATCTTTATCTTTTTAAAAGTAGTCATTTGTGTATTATGTAGACATTGACAATAACTAGTGTTCTTTAAGTATTACCATACTTACAATCGTTGTTTAAAAATATTTTTAAGTATCATTCATATTATAATATTTCTTTGACTCTAGTAAGCTTAATGTGAGGACAGACTTTACCAATATATTAGGTTGCATAAGTAGACCACTATTAAAGCTCCATTTAGACACTGCCTCAAGATCATGGGAGATCTTCTTAGAGAGATTTCATGTGTGTTTCCTTCCAAAGCACTATCATCAAAGACGTGTTGATGAGTTCCATGAGTTACGTCAGATGGCTATGATCATAGATCGGTGTGAGCATCAATTTTTTGAGCTCAATAAAATATACTAGCATATCTAATGATGAGCCTATGTTAGTACAACATTTTGTTCGAGGCCTTAATGCTTGTATCAATGGTGGTGTTCAGGTATTTGAGCCCAAGACTTTGGAGGTCGTCATAGAGAAAGAAAGATTGATTAAGGAGAATATGGCTAAGGGGTATGGAGTTCAGACATTAGTATAGATTGGGAGTTCATCTTCATCAAGTTCAAGTATTTAAGGCACTCAATCTTAGCCCACAAGATCATCTAAGGCATATTTTGCACCTTATAGGATAGGCCATCGACAATAACAGAGACAAAGATCTTTCTAGATTCATTATGTGGATAATATTTTAGGGGATTTTGTCCTCTTGATCACCATAGGAGGGGATGGACTTTGAAGCCTCGTCATAGTTAGCCATCTCATAGTGAACCACAAAGTTCTAGTAGAGGCAGTCTCCATTAGTTTAGCGCGCCTTTATGTAGGATGTGGCCTTGGTGGTAGAGGATGTTACACTTATATCCGACATGGTCACATAGTAATTCAATGTCCTCAAATATCAATTTCAGGACCAAATGAGGGATAGGCCACTTCCAACGCTACAATTGAGGATGTAGGCAAACCTTACAGGCTATTTGTGATGGTTGATAATCAATCATAGCATTAGGGTATAGTGGTTGAGACATTAGGTGTGTTTTGTAGAATTCCCATTTTTATTTTATTTGATTTTAGTGCTTTAGATTATTTTATATCCCTCTTTCTTATAGAGTGATGTGGGCTTGTGGTAGCGAGGCAGGAAGATAGTTAGCAAGTTGAGTTAGCTATCGATTATCAGGTGGTCATAGACTCCCTAGTTCATGGTTGTGTGTTGAATTTGGGCACCTTGTCTACCACCATAGACCTTTGTGTCCGCCCTTTGGGATCCTATGGATTTGTTTTGGGTGTGGATTAGTTGGATGCTCATTAGGCTTGCATTGATTGCTAGCATAAGGCGGTTAAGTGTTTTAATAAATTAGGAGAGAGAGTTGAGCTTGTAGGGGTCCAAAGACCCATCTCCCTACATAAGATCTCAGTTATGCAACTCTAGTGGTGTGTGTTGTAGGGTTGCAATTGTTTGGAGTCTTAGCGAGTGATCTTGATGAGGGTGTGAGTCAGGAGATGTCTCTTGATGATCGCCATATCTTTCATGAGTTTGCAAATGTGTTCCAAATCAAGATCCCAAGCATGCTGCCTAAGCATTATATAAACTTTCGCATTGATCTTGTTCATGGAGCAAAGCCCATTTCTAGGGCACCTTATCGTATGACCACTTAGGAGTTGAGTGAGCTTCACTTGCAGTTGGAGGAGTTGTTGGCCAAAGGCCATATTCATCCTAGTGTTTCCCTTAGGGAGCACCTATCATCTCTATTGAGAAGGATGGATCCCTTCGCTTATGCATAGATTACCAGTAGCCGAATATGGTGATGGTGAGGAACTGATATCCATTATCGAGGATTGATGATGATCTGTTTAATCAAATGAAGGGAGACAAAGTGCTCTCTAAGATTTACCTCAAGTCAGGGTATCATCAACTTCGTAATCATGAGGCTGACATTCATCAAACCAAATTTCAAACTCATTATGGATATTATGAGTTTATGGTTGTCTCATTTGGGTTGACTAATATACCATCAACCTTAATGATTCTGATGAATGGAGTGTTTCGACCAACATTGACCGATTTTTCCTTGTGTTTTTTAAGATATTTTGGTATATTTGAGGACAATAGAGGAACGTGAGGTCCAATTGTGTCAGGTTTTGTAGTGTCTGCATGACCATTAGTTGTATGACAACTTGGCCAAGTGTGAGTTCTTCTAGACCGAGTGAGATATTTGGCCATGTCATTTTAGGAGAGGGTATCCCAATGCATTCCTCCAAGATTCAAACTATTGTGGATTGGCCAACTCCAACTAATGTCTTGAAGGTTCATGGCTTCATGGGTTTGGCAGGTTATTTCCATCATTTTATGAGAGAGCTTTCTAAGTTGGCTCATCCTATCATTTCTCTTCAGAGGAAAGGGAAGAATTTTGTGTGGTCCTTGAGCAGTGTGAGATTTGACCAGTTCACCTATCTTAGTAGTGTTAGACCCAATAGGAGCTTTGTTGTTTGCATTGATGCATCGTCAAAGGATTTGGGGACAGTAATCATTTAGGATGGATGATTAATTGCATATGAGTCCCATAATCTCAAGGATTGTGAGTTGAACTATCTCACTCATGATTTGGAGTTAGCAATAGTTGTGCATGTGCTTGTGCATTGGAGGCACTTTCTCTTGGGTCACTAGTTTGAGTGTCATTGCGATCAACACAATTTGCAATTAATCTTTACTCAATCGAATCTTAATGCCAGGTAGTGTCACTTGATGGAGTTCCTTTATAAGTATAATTTTGATGTCCACTACATCCTTGGTAAGGAGAATGTTGTCATGGATTCCTTGAGTAGGAGGCATGAGATTTCAATGATGACTCTTAGTGTAGATTTCTAGAGTTGTATCAGTGGATCACTTCCTAGTGACACCCTATATCAGGAGGTGAGGGCATAGATTGAGTCTAGGAGAGCCCTTGAGGACCATTTTTTTGGTTTTTCTTTAAAGTTAGATGGAATTTTGTGGCATCTTGGCCGTATCTATGTTCCTCTTGCAGATGGTCTTTTACTTTGATTTTGTTTGAGGCACATCGTTCTCCTTATTCAACACATCCCAACATCAAGAAGATACATGCCAACCTTAGGCAATCGTATCATTGGGCAAGGATGAGGCGTGATATTGTAGACTGTGTGTCCAAGTGCCTAGAGTGTCATAAGGTGAAGGTGGAACATCATCATCCCGCAAGTATTTTGTAGTCACATCTCATTCTTGATTGGAAATGGGATATGATATCTATGGATTTTATAGTGGGGCTACCTATGTCTTTGCATCATCATGATGTTATTATGGTTACAACAGAAAGATTGTCCAAGGTGGCATACTTCTCATGCATCATATTTACTTATATTGCTACTTTGATAGTGAATGTTTTTATGGTGGACATTGTATGACTGCACAAGATACCTTGCAGGATCATATCTAATTAGGAATGAGTTTTTACTTCAATATTTTGGACTTATTTATACCATGCATTGGGTACCTAGCCTAACTTCAATTCTACATATCACCTCGAGTCCAACAAAGAAATCGAGAGAGTTAATTAAGTTCTTGAGAATATGCTTCATATGTATGTCAAGAATCAATAGTCTGATTGGGAGAACTATTTGTATCTAGTTGAATTTTCCTGTAATAATGGGTACCATAGTTCTATTGGTATGTCACCTTTTTTCAGGCTTCGTATGGTTGTTTATATTGTTGAGGCTAAAGTTGAACTCCAAATAAATATCCTGAAACTTATTAGACCATCATAAAAGATAAAAGAAAGCTATAAGAAATTTAGCTTCAACCAATGAAGTAACATGAAATAAACAAAATTATACCTTCCATGATTTACACCTCATTGTGTCCTAACTCCACTGTTCTTGGTTGCAGATGATTTTTCTCTCAGACAAGCACTAGTAGCTTCCAAGATGGCATATGAAGAATGGACTGATAGTTAACTGATACTATGACATGCAAATTATATTAAGCTAGCATGCTATGAAAATGATTTATGCTCAAAACTCTAAAAATGCTATTTGCTTCAAACTCAAAATAACGGATGCAAGATAAAGACTCCTAGTAGACTATTAGTTTTTAAAATGGCTTAGCAGAGTTCTATTTATAGATTTTTGAGTGCATGAGCTTAGGTGGCAAAGATCAACAGTCATTATCAAATCTTGCAAATTGGATGGCTATGAGCAAGAGGTTGAAGGCTAAGAGAAAGGGGGAAGGAGAAGACAAGTGTCACTCATCTCACCTTGACGGAATCAAAGACTTGAGAGGATATAGGATAGTTGGAGAAGATATAGGAATGAGAGGACAAGTGGACTCAAGTCCTCCTAAGATATAGGGATGTTGGAGAGATTATAGAAAGAAGGTTAGAGAAATATGCGTACATACACATTATACATTTATTTTGGAAGTTGGAGATAAGTGGCTAATAAATGATTTTTATTTTATTTTATTTTGTTGAATTAATTTAGCCACATGATGGATGAGTTGGCAAAGAAGAAATGATGTGGAGATGGAAAGGTGAGTTGGAAATAGAATTAAATAATTAAGAAATTGTTTAATTAATGAGACTAAAGGATAGTGGATAGAGGAATAATCAAATATAAAAATATTTTAGTATTTAATTAGAAGAAAGGGATAAAATGAATTAATTAATAAAATGTTTCACTTAAATTAATTAATAGAAGAACATGAAATTAATTAAATAAATTAATCTTTTCAAATTAACTATTTAATAGAAGAATAATTATTAAATAAATATAAAATATTTATTTAATTGTTCATAGCCAATTTTATGTGTATACATTTTGCCCCTCTTTGAAATGATGTTGAGACAACATTGTTTCAAAGATTAAATCAAGTCTCGATAATGCGCCTAACGAAGATAAAAATCTCGATTGTATGCCCCCTCGGGAGATTGATCGGGAAATTGTGGAAAAATTTGGATTGAACGATTAATCTCATGATAATTGATTGAAAATATTTGATAATAGGCCTCTCAATTAAATTCATTTTTGAAAAACAAATAAAATTGCCCCACTTGAAATATTAATTACCCATTTCAAAAAGGTAATAATAAAATTAACCTAGGTCAATTTTATCCTCATTTGCATTCTTGTCAGCTTTTTGGAGTGAAAAGAATTTGGAGTGTTGAGCTGGCAAAATGGTGATCCCGTTCGAGAACCATCGATTTGAGCGTGTGTGACGATATTAGAGACCTCTTGAGTACGACCCACCGGTGAGTGATCTATCCCAAACTTGTTTTGTAGTTGTCCGTACAAATTTTCATGTTTTTCGCAAGTGTTAAGTCTAGTTTTCAAATTTTCAATTTTCGGCACTTTGGTTTAGCGCATATGCATCATAGTTTAGTGCTTATGTTAAGTATGTTCTCACCTTTGAAAGATGAGGGCTTTTGTGTTGTTTGTTTTTGCCTTTGTTAGTTATGTTTGTGCATATGACTATTTAGCGCATATGTCCCTTAAGTTTGTGCATTTGTGATGTATGTTAGCACATTTGTGTAATTTAGCGTCTGTGCTCAATAGAATAGCACTTCTGCAATATTGGATAGCACATTTGGTTAAGATGAACTTGTTTGATTTTGACTATGTTAAAAGTCAGTCAAATGATTTAATTTAGACATAGTAATGTGTGAGTTTGATAGATAGATATTCATTTGATGTCTGATTGATAGAGAATTTGAAAATTTTGATCGATAGGATAAATGATTGATTGATTTGATTGATTGAAAACCCATGATTGATGGTTTGATTTGATTGGATAGCTCTAAGAGGTTGATTCAGTCTCTGATGAAGAGCGTGATAGATTTTATTGAACGCATTGTTTGATAGAAAACCATTATTGATGGTTTTAGGTTTGATTTGATAGCCTTATTTGCTTGATAGAAAAGATTTGATTGATTAATGATGTGATTGATTGCTTGATTGGTTTATTAATAAATTAGTGATCTCTTAGATTTGATAGATAGATGTTTGATAGAGATCAAATTTTCTTGTTTTAAACAGGAGAAACTCGATGTTCTTCAATGTCGGGAGAAATTCCTAGCCATGCACCATCTAGTTCTAGAGCTGACACAGGATGAGATTAGACACATAGATGCATGTGGATTGCGCCATTTGTTATACATGTCTGATATTATGCATAATAGGGGATTGTTGACTGCATTATCCGAGAGATGGCATAGCGAGCATAACACTTTTCACCTTCCCACTAGTGAGATAAGTGTGACGCTCAAGGATGTCTACCAGATCCTACACATCCCTGTGATTGGTGAGTTAGTCCAGTATGATTACTAGGATCTTGGAGGGATAGAGGCTCGCAGAGTCATGTTCGGTGATGAGAGCATTGACAGAGGAGAGATTCGATGGGAGGATATGATTATGTACTACGAGTCTCTCCTAGTGATTCTTGCAAGCTTGATTGGCGGATTCATGTGTCCTAATAGGAGATCTCGAGGTTTTGTGGTTGGTTGGGGGTGGGATCTTACAGAGCATGATGCAGCATCGGACTCACTATGCTTGGGGTGTTTGTATGATTGCTCATTTATATCATGATCTACATCAGGTTGTTTACGATGACAATGCTAGTCTATCTACTGGATGCACACTTCTACAGGTCTGGTGCTAGGAGCACATTGCTATTACCCGACCTATTCATCATAGATTTCGTGGTGATGGACAACCATATGTATATCTATACGAAGGTATCCTTACTCAATCGAAGCTGGGTAAGATGGAGTATTGGCGATGGGTTCTAGATTCAATGGATGTCATCATTTGGAGACCTTATATTGAGTGTGAGTCTTGGATGGAGGACGCACAGAATTTACCATTGATTTTGTAGAGTAGGTACTTGATTGGTCACACTATATATTGTTGAGCGACAGTTGATTGGTCACATTTTGAGACAGATTGGGATTATTCAACACATGGATTCTGGTGTTGCCATGTATGCACAACGATACAAGGATAGGCGAGATTGGGGCCCTTCCTTATCTTTTGAGATAGCACATGCAGATTTTTTGGCTACTCTGATGGTTGCATATGATTTGAGATTACACATTTTGGATGTCAGAATCACAGCAGATTATACTCAGTATATACTTGCACACCCTTTTCCATACATCACTGATCCAAAAAACCCTCCTCCTAGCTCGGGAGATGAGGAGGATGATTTAGATGATCCCGTTGTTAGGCGATGAAGATAGAGGCGAGAACTTAGAGCTACTCAAGAGGCTGGAGGATATGGAGGAGGTGGGAGACATGGACGGAGGGGAAACCGATTGAGAGTCCGAGGAGGACCTTTTGCATAGGTTGGCAGGATTGGGAGACCACTTCTCATGGTAGGGAGAGATGCAGGCAGGGTTGGGAGGGTAGGAGGAGTACTTCCTCCAATAGGCAAAGATGCAAAGCAGATTGGTTGGGATACTGACAGAGGAGGGATGAGGACAGTGAGAGGATTTCCCTCTCTAGGACTGGGCAGGAGTAGAGGATTAGATAGGGGTCGAGGCAGGGGTATTGATTTTGGTTAGATTCATCCAGATCCAGGGGTTATTGTAGCTCAGGGTGGTTGGGATGAGGATGATTCAGAGGATCATGTTCCCCTCATTAGGCGTCAGATCATGAGAGCTACCCAGGTGGAGACTCCAGCAGGTGGAGATGAGGGTATGGAGGATGTACCATAGCAGGATGTGCCAAAACATGAGAGCTTAGATGATCTCGGAGCACATATAGAGCAGCTTAGGGCACAGGTCCAGACACTCATGACTGAGAGAGACCGAGTTGTGAGGAGACAACAAGATACTCAGGATTTACTTGATCATATTCAACAAGTTGGATCTGGCACTCTCTCAACTGATATTATCATAGAACTATATCAGATTGGGAAGGAGTTAACATAGTGGCGTCAACGATATAAGGATTTAGTCTCAGGGAGCTAGAGAGTAGGGAGTTATCAAACTACTCTTGTTTCTGGCAGGATAGATACCAGCAGCAGTGGGGTTATGGGACCTCCTCAGAGGAGTAGGGATCGAGGTGTACATCCATCTAGGGGATCGTCTCGCCCACAACCACAAAGACGGACAAAGTCATGTGGTAGCGATACAAGACAACCTTGATTTTAGACTTGATTTATATTTTTGGGGCACTGTATTTTATTATTGATTTGATATCATTGTATACTTGGAATTTTTAATGTTTTATGATGACATGCAGACATGGACTCTATATGATGTTGACTTATATGCATTGATTACAATGATTACATTTGCAGTGATTAGATGGATGACATCATGATGATCTTTTCTTTCTTTTATTTTCATGATGTTCTCTTGATGAAATGATCTATATGATGATGCACATGCTTATATTAATGAGATGATATTTGAAATGCTTATAGTGAAATGATAAATGAATCTAAGTGAAAAGATGCAACTAAATGACCTTAATGGATAAAAAGAAGGAGAATGATAACGAACCTAATGCAAAAAAAATAATGATGATATACTACATATGATTAATAAAATGCACTTAATGAAACGCAAACTAATGCAATGCAAATGATTATGATCAAATGCAAATGTAATGAAATGAAGGAACCTAATATGATCAAATGCAAATTATTATTTTTTGTCCAAGTATACTCAATCTTTATTATTTTGACTATTGATCTCTGAATGAAATGCTTATAATAAAACTGACAATGAATGCTTATAATGCAGATGATAATGAAATAATCTAAAATGATCTAACTAAAATGATACTTCCATTCTTCATATGTTGTCTTATAACAGTGCTTGATTTCATCATTGAGATTTTAAAATTTGTAAGAAAAAACAAGCAACTTGACATAATGATTCAAGCAGACCTAAGTATTTCTTACATGGATTTTGATATAGCAATTTTATACAAGCAACTTGATATAATGAATCAAGTTAACCTGAGCATTTCTTGCAGAACAAACAAGGAGTGTCCCCTTTCATGCATGACTCAAAACGTCCTCATTGATCTTATACTGATCATATCCTTATACAAGTACATACCTTAATAAGAGATAAACAATAAACAAAGAAAATAATCATGCCCCATCATAGCTTGTCTAGTCATGGACATCCTTGAGTCACATAGAGTACATGATTAGCGAAAAATCAAGATATAAACATTGAATCTTGTATGTCATACACATGTTCTCATGGTCATTAACCGATATAATCAACTTAATGAATAATCATTGATAATCCTCCATTACTTGTTGGCTGATTCCTTATATTATGAATTTGATTATTCAGTTGTTACAAATGCCTTGATCTTTGTTATCTTGTTGCTCGTTATCTGTTTCAAAACCCTAGGTGTTTTTGGTTTTTCTAATTTTTTCGAATGTTTTTGGATTTTCAAAGATTTAAAAGATCACCTTAACAAAAGGATTTAGGATTTTGCCCCGAGCGGAAACAAAATTTATTATGGATGTACGAAAAATTATCCAAACCATGGTGGGATGCAATGCAGATATGATTGATAAAATCCAAGACAGTGACTACACTAAGTATGTCAAAGATTGATAACTGTGTATAAGTTGTGTATTTCCTGCTAATGATTCAGAGCAATCGATGCAAAAGATTAAAAGGATAGGCTAGGATAGATGGAATAGGATGGATAGATGCGTAAAGCGATCTCATAGATGGAAGAACCCACTTTTAGATAGCGCTTGTTTACCGGTTTTTCACCATCTAAAATTATTGCTTTTTTTGCATATTTGATTTTTTTTTTCTGTTTTCGTTGTTTTATGCTTTTTAGGGATTTCTTCTTTTCTGATTTTTACTGATTTCTTCAGGACTTTATATGCTTTTTACTGATTTTTTTCAAGACTATATATCTCAAGCATATAATTTCTTCAGATGGATGGAATTGATGGGCTCATCAAACCAATCACCTTCAAGGGTAGATAACTTGTATGCTCCTAAGCCATATGTTGCAACTATGACAAAAGGACCTAACCAGTTCGGTTCAAACTTTCCTTTCTTTTCTCTATCTTGTTGATTCCTTGGATTCTCCCTTAGAATGAGATCTCCAAGCTAAAAATGTGTGGCTTAACTCGATGATTGTAACTTCTCACCATTCTCTATTGATATGATTTCAAATGATTTGTAGCACTTTGACGATGCTCCTGAATCAACTCAAGTTCTTGAAGACTAGAGAGTCATTGTTCTTCTTTTGGTTTAAGACCTTTCAAGGACACTCATAGATAAGGTATCTCTACTTCTACTAGTAATATGGCTTCTAATTCATAGACTAAGAAATATGGAGTTACCCCTGTTGGTGTGCGAATTTTGGTTCGATGTACCCATAGAGCAGGATTTAGCCTAATATGTCAGTCTTTACCAACTTCATTAATTTATTTTTTCAAGATCTTCAGAATTGTCCTATTTGATGTCTCAACTTGACCATTCCTTGTGGATAATATAGTGTAGAAAACCTATGCTAAATATGAAATTGCTCACATAGTTCCTTCACGTCTCGATTCTTAAATGGTCTCCCATTATTAGTGATGATGGTCATAGGGACTCCATAGTGATAGATTATATACATCGGAATGAATGATGATATTTGTTTTCCTGTCACCTTTGTCAAAGGCACTATTTCAATCTATTTAGTGAAATACTCAGTAGCAGTCAAAATAAACTTATGTCCATTAGAAGATGAAGGATTTATTTTACCCACCAGGTCAAGTCCCCATTGAGAGAATGGTCATGAACCTGTCATGGGATGCAGTTCTTATGCTGGTGCATGAATGAGATTCCCATGGATCTGACATTGTTTGCATCACTTAGCATATGTAAATGAATCTCTCTCCATAGTAAGCCAATAGTAACCCAAGTGAATACGTTTCTTGGCCAGTGTTAAACCACTTGAGTGCATGCCATAAATACCCGTGTGGACTTCGTTAAGAACTTTCTCAGATTCTTCTTGTTCAAGACACCTCAATAAAGTTCTATCTAGACCTCTTCTATACAAGGTATCAACAATGATGGTATAGCAGGATGACTGACATATAAAATTTATCTTTTGATTGCAGGATAGGTCAGGAGGAAGGATATTCTCCTCTAGGTATCGATAAGTTTGGTTGTATAAGGATTAATCGGTTCCATATATATGGAAAATCATGTGGGTATTTTGGGATTCAATGGTAGGATTCAAGATATCTTCCATCAGGAATTCGTAACGTTGTTTATTTTCTTGATTCTGCAAAAGAGATGCTATTGTAGCCATTGCATCTGTTGCTTTGTTCTCATTTCTTGGGATCTGAGTGAATGTTATTTCTTCAAAGTGCTCTTTAAATTCTTCAACTAGTTGTTTATAGGGCATCAAATTGTCATCTTTAGTTTGATAATCATCATTTATTTGATTGATTATGAGTTGTGAATCACCATAAACATGCAATTCTTTGATGTTCCATTCAATAGTCATTTTGATCCCAATGACCAATGCCTCATACTCTACATTGTTATTTGTGCAGGGGAACTGCAGTCTATATGATTTTTGAATTGTATGTCCTTGAGGTGTGAGGAACAAAATTCTAGCACCTGATCCATGTTGTGTACAGGAGCCATCAAAATATAACTCCCAAAAATTTGTGCTAACTGTTAGAATGTCTGCATCAGGAAATTCGATGTGCAATGGTGTGTCATCTTGCAGGGGTACTTCAACCAATTGATCAGCAATGACTTGTCCTTTGATATCTTTTTGATCAACATATTCTATTTCAAACTCACTTAGTATCATGGCCCATTTAGCCAATCTACCTGTCAAAGTTGACTTGCTTAGAAAATACTTCAATGGATCTATTTTTGTTATTAATTTGACAGAACGAGTCAACATATAGTGTCGCAATTTCTGAGTTGCAAATATAACTTCTAGGCATGTTTTCTCAACTAATGTGCAGTTCAATTCATATCCTACAAGTGTCTTGTTGATGTAATACACTTCTCTTTCTTTTCCTTCTATGTCATGTTGTGCTAAGAGAGCTCCCAACGATGTATTTGTTGTTGAGATATAAAGCAACAATGGTTTTCCTTTGATCGGTGATACCAATACTGGAGGATTCGCCAAAAATTCTTTGATTTGCATAAAAGCTTCCTCACATTTTTTATCCCATTTGAATGGAACATTCTTGTGTAATAGGTGATTGAATGGATGACATCTATCTGCTAGCTGGTTAATAAATCTTCTGATTGATTGCAATCTCCCTTGTAGAGAGCACAATTGGCTTATGTTCTTAGGTGACTCCATTTCCATGATAGCTTTGACTTTTTCTAGATCTACTTCAATTCCACGCATTGATATAATGTACCCAAGAAGTTTTCTAGAGGTTACTCCAAATACACATTTCTTTGAATTCAATCTCAACTGATATTGTTCAAGCCTGTCAAAGATCTTGCCCAAGATGTTTAAATGTTCTTTCCTTGTATGAGATTTTGCAAGTATGTCATCTACATAATCTTCCATAAATGTATGCATTGTATCATGGAAAATTATTTTCATGGCTCTCTGATAAGTTACTCCTGCATTCTTAAGTCTGAATGGCATGACATTCTAGTACTAAGTACCCCATGCACAAGTGAATGTTTTCTTTTCTTGATCTTCGAGGGCGATTATTATTTGATTGTATCCTGAAAAACCATCCATTAATGAAAACATCTGATGACCTACTGATAAGTCTACAATTATATCATTGTTGGGCAGTGGGAAATCATATTTTGGACATGTTTGATTCAAATCTCTAAAATCGGTGTAGACTCTTATGCTTTTATCTGGCTTTGACACTGGCACAATTCTTGAGACCCATTCTGGATAGACGACAGGTCTTATGAAACCCACATCCAATAGTTTCTTCAGCTTTGCTTTGACAAGGAGAGTGATGTGTGGATGCATCTTCCTTAGCTTTTGTTTAACTGGTTTTGCTTTTGGATCTATATTGAGATGATGCATGATAAGATATGTATCAAGTCCTGGCAAGTCTACATAGGACCAAGCAAAATTTATCTGTCTTTGTTTAAAGAATTCTATGTAGTCTTTCCTCTCTTCAACTGATAATGATGCAACAGGATGAAGGACCTTGGGGTCGTTTGATGTACCAATGTTTATTACTTATGTTGGCTCTATTAAAATAGCAGATCTCTCCTGAAAATATGCAGAGAGGGTGTCAAAATTTCTATCTTCTAGCAAATTAGGGAGGTTTTCACCATCATATACGTCCTTTATTTTTCCTCTTGATTGATCTTGTTGCCATAAAATGGTTTTCAACACTAAGTCTTTTTCCTTGTTTTATCTCAATTTTACGACTGGAAAGTTTGGCACTCTCTTGACTGCAAGAAGCGTTACTCGATTCACCGGTGGAAGATATCTTAAGTGTGATTGGTTCAACAACATTAAGATATACGACTAAATCATGATCATTGGAAAAGATATCCAATTCAGGGTTTTCTAGGTTATCCCAATCAATCAATTTTGGATGAATCAGGGGCTGGTCATAGTCATCGTTATTGTTGGATGTTTCAAGATTCATGACGTAATATTCATAGTTTGGCATAGAGTAGTTAATTCCATAGATAGAACTCTCTTGAGGATTGTTTCTCCCGAGTGATCTCCAATTAGCTCTAATGAAATCAGGATTGGTATTTTGTGATTCGCTCTCAAGTGACTCATCATCTGACATTTGTCCCTCAAATGAATGAATTATATCAACACATACATATTTGATACTACAAGTTCCTTCTTGATTAACTTCAATAGATTCATCTGTGGCTTAAAGTTGGCATACTTATGTACTTGACATAGAGGATTGTTTTTCTATCTTTTGTCTTCTCTCGAACTCAACTTCTTCTGGACTAATAGTCATTCTTGCTTGACTTTCTATTAGTTCTTCTTTGGTTCTTCCATACCTTAGTATTTCGTGTTTAACATTCGATATAGATTTGATAGTTTGATTATTGATTAATGACTGTTTGTGTTTCCTATGGTGTCACTTCTTGATCTTTCTCATCTTCTTTCCTTTGTTGTCTTGCATATGCCTCTTTCCTTAGAATTCTGATTTCTTCTTGTCTTGTTTCCAACTCTATTCTTTGTTTTATGAAAGATGAGTTTTCATTTATAACAGCTACTTGTTCTTTATCTTCTTCTTCACCTGATACATCAGATGATGGATCTGGACCCCATTCATATTCATTTGAATATTTTTCTGAATCATTGTCTAAAATCACACCACTATACATGGCATGAATGTTATATGGTGAGAAGAGTTATTTGATTTTGGCCATCTGTTCTTTCACTGCATCTAGAATATCTTGATTAGGTTTTGCACTTGCTTGTATTCCTTGGACTTGTTTGCAAGATGCTTCTTATCTTTTGATAGCAAGTTCTTCCTGTTGTTTCTCATATTCTTCTTATTTATGTTTGTTAGCTACTGTCTTTGCTACTTGATGTAGCCTTTCTTTCCATGGTTCTTCTTTAGGGATTTCTTTCCTTCGCCACTTTGGATGTTGATAATTATGTTGTCTTTGCTTTGATTTGGGATACCCAAGTCCGATTTATCTTCTTTAGATTGTGTATGAGGATAAATAGGTTCTGAAATACCTTCTTGTCGCTTGCCAATTGGTCCTTTTCCTTCATATCACATTTTTTGCATGATCTTGTAACCATTTCCATATTGTCCCGTGGGAATATCAACTCCTCCAACTGTTGCTATGATTTCATTTTTATCTATGTAAAACCAACTAAGAATGTCTTTGTCTTCAGTTTCTTCTGCAAGTGTTTCATCTCTAACAAATGCTCCATCAAACATTTCAATTGATTTTTGTGGGATTCTTGGTTGAGCCTTTGTAGGTTTTCCATATGATTTAGGTGAAAGTGGTAAGTTATGCAAATAATACTTTCCCATTCCTTCATCATCTAATTGGAACTTTTTCTCAAATTTTTCCCATAATTTTTCTTGAGTTTCTTTAGTGGGATAGATTGCTTCTCTATTATGTGGAACTCTTACATCTTGTGTTGGTTTCAGATTATTGCAATATTGACTAGAATCTGCTGCTATAGTGATTTCTTGTCTATTATGAGGAAATTTAACACACTGATGATAGGTGGAAGGAACTGCTTGCATGTCATGAATCCATGGTCTTCCCAGAAGAATATTATAAGATAAATTCAAGTCCAGAACCTGGCACAATGTATCTCTTTCCATAAGGCCTATTTTGATTGGTAACACCACAGTTCCTTTAGAAGAACACTCTTCCTCACCATAAGCCTTGATAGTTATTTTCTTCTTTGGATCTACTACATTTTCTGAATATCCCAAAGCCTTTATTAAACTTAATGCACAAATGTTTAATCCATCTCCACCATCTACGAGTACGTGTTTGACACGGGTTTTATAAATGGTGACTTCAACATGCAGGGGAGCATTGTGAGGGTGTTGCAAGGATAAATCAAAATTTTTAGAAAAAGGATAAGCAATGTGGGGCTATAAGGTGTTCCACCATATTTTGGAATTGATCCACATCCAGGTCTTTTGAAACCGTTGTTTCCGTTAGAGCTTTTTTCAATATTTCCTTATGCATAGGTGAAGCTTTTAGGAGCTCCAAAATTGATATTTGAACAGGTATCTTTTAAAATTGTTCCACTAAGTTGTATTGTCTTGAAGTGGATGTTGATTCATTTGTTATACCTGGAAATGTAACCTTCGCTTTGCTTCTTGTAATAACGTTGATTGGTTCTGAAGGTGCGTTGTCTTTGACAATGATGACATTTGCCACATCATCATATGTGTAAGTGTCATTTACTTTAGCTTTGCCTTTGTCATCTTTTGGTTTGGATTGTTCACCTTTTTCATAGTTTGGATGTGGAGTTTTGAATGCTAGATGTGATTCATTCATCTTATGACTATCCATTGTGATAGTTCCATTATTGGTTAAATCTTGAATAAGGTGCTTCAATCTTTGACATCATTGGTTTGGTGTCCTTTGTTTCGATGATAATTACAAAACTGATTGTCATTCCACCAATTAGGTTTGACTTGGGGTTCATAATTTCTTTCTGCTGGTAAGGTAATCAATTTTTTTGCAAGAAGAGTTTTCAAAGCTGATTCCAAGGGTTCCCCAATGTTTGTGAATTTCCTGCGAGGATTGGAGAAGAAAGACTTGGATTCACTAGTCTCTTTATTGTTGTTGTTTGGTACTTGACTTGATAAGTTGAAGATTGGTTGTTGTTTGGTAGCACTACTGTCATCATTTCCTCCATTGGTAACATTCCTATTCTTTGACCAAAATTTAGTTTTGTCATTGTTATTGTTGTTGTTGTTGTTGTTGTAGGATTTGTTGTAAAATTTTAACTCTCCTTTCTTTATCATTGCATCTTCCATCTTTAGACCATTTTCAATCATTTTAGCAAAAGAAGGAGGACATTGCATTTTAAGATGATAACTCATTTCACTGATAAGATTGTCAATGAATATGCCCATTTTCTCTTGATCGAGTACATCTCTTAGATACCTATTGAACATTCATTTCCATCGTCGTAAAAAGACCATTAAAGGTTCACCATTCTTTTGCTTGACATTACATAGATCTAGCATTGCTATCTCATTTCTTATATTGTAGGAGTATTGTGAAATAAATATGTTCACAAGTTCTTCAAAAGATTTAATTCCAGATGGTAGTCTTATGAACCATTCCATTGATTGTCCACTTAAGCTTCTAGGGAATAGACGCATCAGGTAAGTTTCATCATGTGTAAATTCCATACTCATGGTGCGAAATTCCCTAATGTGATCTCGAGGATCAGATTTCCCATCATATTTATCATATTTGGGGATTTCACAATGTTGTGGGAATGGTATCATGTTTAAACTCTTGTCAAAAGGATATGGGCAGATGTCCTCCAATGAATATTTCTTAGAACTTGTTCTATTCTACATATCCTGTATTTGTTGTTGTAAGGTTTTCATTTGTTGAGCGAGAGTTAACAAAGGATTATCAATATGGGTTCTCCTTGTAGCCTCATAAGTTCTTTTGTCACCACACTCTCTTCTTGTATCATCATGGTCTTTTCTTGTTTTATCTCCTCTCATTTCCTCATGATTTACTCAATTTACATCCTCATTATTGGGATCATCAGTGTTTTGATGGTTACTTGTCTCTGCATCTCGTTTCAAACTTTCTATGTTAAAGTCTTGTGCCAATTTAGCTCCTGAATTTGCTATCATTAGGATGTACTTTTCCTTTTGTTTTTCCAATAGCTTTTCCATTAGTTTGTCAAATTTATGATCTTGTTCAAGGTCTCTAATGGTGTTATTGACTACCTCTTCATCAACATTTGTGTATCCAAAAGCTTGAAACATTGAATCTTCTTCTTCCATTTGTTTTTGTTGTTTTCTAAATTACTCATATTGAGCTCTAGTCCAAATTGGCATGTGATTGATTTGGAATTCTCAAGTTTTGATCTTCTAAAATTCCACTCAATAAGTGATCACTGGTTTAGGAAGATAAGCTTTGTTGATTTTACCACCATTATTAGTGCGTTGCGATAAAACGTCTTGTTGTTGAAAGGCACGTGCTTGCAAAAGTTCTTCGTCAAACTCCATTTCGTAACCACATAAATAGTGATGAAAACGGTGTAGGAATGTCCTGTGTGTTTAACAACATTTTGCGATTGATGTACAAGAATCTTACCTTCTTCAAAGTAGCCTTATAACTAGGTTTTCTTTTCTTAAGGCGATATTTAAAAGTCATATAAGCATATGATGGTTTACAAGTTTGTTTGATTCCAATATGAATGCAATCTTCTTCTTTTTTTATATAAGCTAAGTTCAAATAGGAACAATATATCCAAGATAATGAACAAAGGTTGATATGATCAAGTTTCGTGATAAAGGATTTGATATATCCTAATGAGAAATTGATAATGATGTTGATTTTTGCACTTGAGATGGTTGAATCGGTAACTTGTTGGATGTTTTATGCTTATGAAAACCTTTGGAAATAGAATGTTTGATTGATAACCTAATTATCTGACTAGTGTGAAGACCTGTGATAGTTGAAGACAACTCTACTTGAAAAAGGGTATCTGAAAATGATATTGATTTTTTGGTTTGATATGCAGAAATGCTCACTGTTACAGATGTAGGAAAATGTTTGTGCTAACCTATTGACTAAAAGCGCTAACCTGCGGGACAAATGCGTTGTTTTGTGTAATAAAAGTGAAATTCTGCAACACAAATGCGCTAAACTATAGTGCAAAAGCATGGTTTCAGGTATAAAAGCATTATTTTAATGAGAAAATGCGTGGTTCTAGAGCTTAACAACGTTGTACTATTGATCAAAAGCGTTGTTCTGTGCAACAAATACATTGTTCTATGGGATAAAAGCAATATTTTGTCTATGTTAAAAAGATTTTTCAATTTTCCAGCAAGTTTGTTGGATTTTTGACTTAATTTAGAATGATGATTTTTTAAGTTTTTGACCATTTAGAGAATGTTTTGCAGACATAAAAGACACAATGTTTGGAAAGCAAAGTGCACAATCAAGCACAAAACTTATGGTAGGCCGAGACAATAATTGTTGAATCTCACATGGGGTTTCCCCCAAGGCTACGCTATTTAGAGAAGATATTTAGGTGCTTGACCCCACTGGCTCCACCCTCGACACTCACTTCTCCAGGGTAGCCAAGCACCGATTTCCATGAAAACTCCCCATGACAAACTTCATATCTCTACTAATAACCGTATGTGTGTGAGCCACTTCAGAGGTCTGACCTCCTGCGCTAACAATTAGAAGGATTTTGGCAGCTAATACAAAGAGTTTTTTAGTAAAGAATTTTGTTCGAAGATACCCTTTGAAGTCGCGCAAGCACAATTGAGGCTTATAGCCCAAGAAAGTACCAAACAAGATGTAGTCATGCAAGCATGATTGAGACCTGAAGGCCCTACAAAGTGCTTGATATGAGATAACTCAAATATACTCTGTCCCACAAGATTTTCATCTCAAAAGACGATTTGATTATAGTGAGTTAGAAAACTTGGTTTTAGCCGTACTCACTTGGGTCGTTCTCTTCTCACTAGCCCCTCCAATATTTTGGACTTATTTATAGCATGCATTGGGTGCCTAGCCTAACTTCAATTCTACATATCACCTCGAGTCCAATAGACAAACCGAGAGAGTTAATTAAGTTCTTGAGAATGTGCTTCATATGTATGTCATGAATCAGTAGTCTCATTGGGAGAACTATTTGTACCTAGTTGAATTTTCTTGTAATAATGGGTATCATAGTTCTATTGGTATGTTACCTTTTTTCAGGCTTCGTATGGTTGTTTATGTTGTTGAGGCTAAAGTTGAACTCCAAAGAAATTTCCAGAAACTTGTTAGTCCATCATAAAAGATAAAAGAAAGCTACAAGAAATTTAGCTTCATCCAATGAAGTAACATGAAATAAACAAAATAAACAAAATTATACCTGCCATGATTTACACCTCATTGTGTCCCAACTCCACTGTTCTTGGTTGGAGATGATTTTTCTCTCAGACAAGTACTGGTAGCTTCCAAGATGGCATATGAAGAATGGACTGATAGTTAACTGATACTATGATATGCAAATGATACTAAGCTAACATGCTGTCAAAATGATTTATGCTCAAAACTCTAAAAATGCTATTTGCTTCAAACTCAAACTCACAGATGCAAGATAAAGACTCCTAGTAGACTATTAGTTTTAAAAATGGCTTAGGAGAGTTTTATTTATAGATTTTTGAGTGCATGAGCTTAAGTGGCAGAGATCAACGGTCATGATCAAATCTTGCAAATTGGATGGCTATGAGCAAGAGGTTGAAGGTTGAGAGAAAGGGGGAAGGAGAAGACAAGTGTCACTCATCTCACCTTGACTGAATTGAAGACTTGAGAGGATATAGGATAGTTGGAGACGATATAGGAATGAGAGGACAAGTGGACTCAAGTCCTCCTAAGATATAGGGATTTTGGAGAGAATATAGAAGAAGGTTAGAGAAATATGTTTATGTACACATTATTCATTTATTTTGGAAGTTGGAGATAAGTGGCTAATAAATGATTTTATTTTATTTTGTTGAATTAATTTAGCCACATGATGGATGATTTGGCAAAGAAGAAATGATGTGGAGATGGAAAGGTGAGTTCGAAACAGATTTAAATAATTAATAAATTATTTAATTAATAAGACTATAGGATAGTGGATAGAGGAATAATCAAATATAAAAATATTTAATTATTTAATTAGAAGAAAAGGATAAAATGAATTAATTAATAAAATGCTTCAATTAAATTAATTAATAGAAGAACATGAAATGAATAAAATAAAATAAATCTTTTCAAATTAACTATTTAATAGAAGAATAATTATTAAATAAATATAAAATATTTATTTAATTGTTCATAGCCAATGTTATGTGTATACATATGTCATACTTAATTGAATTAGGATCATTTAAAGGATCATATTCTTTTGGGTCTGGAGATGCTTTAGGATATAGAGTAGTAGGTCTAGGTCACATTAGAGAGCATCCGACCATAGCTTAGGACCGATAGAAGAAATATGTTAATTCCAATAGGTTGGATCACCAATTTTTTGTAGGTGATTGTGTGTTCTTGAGAGTGCATCCTTGAAAGAGTCTCATTCGTTGTGGGAAAGGCTCTAAGTTGACACCATGTTTTGTTGGACCTTTTGAGATTATTGAGAGGATTGTTCTTGTTGCCTACCACCTCACCTTTCCACCTAGCCTTTCTTGTATCCACAATGTTTTCCATGTTTCAGTATTCAAGTAGTATATTCCTGATGTGAAACATCTTCTTGATTGGGATGCTTTATAGGTCGAGGATGAACAACTTTCTTTAGAGCCCATTCACATCCTTCAACATCAAAGGTTGACCCTCCAAGATCGAGACATAGTGCAGGTAAGGGTCTAATGGGACTCGAATAATGAGATTTCATCTACTTGGAAGGATGCTACATAGTTGAGAGAGATGTACCCCTATCTTTTTTTAGGCTTCCAAGAGTAAGCCTAGTCCTAGGAGGGAGGATGTAATGCCTCCTATGTTTTCATTTTGTTGTTGCTTTATTTTGATCAGAGATTGACTTTGTATATGCTATGTTCTGACTATGCATATGTTATTCTTTTGTATTGGCATCCACGTGGTGCATCTTAAGTGCAATTATATTCTTTTGTTAGTGTAGATATAACTATTGATGTTGATAGTTGATTATACAAATAGATTCAGTGATGATTATAATATGATGATGTGACATGACCTTATATGCTGATATTTGGATTATGTTTCTGGGGATGCCTTGATTATATTCATTCTAATATGATTACATAATGATGCTTTGGTGATATCAAATTGACTTGATGAGATATGATGTTGCTAACCATGATTACTATGTGACTTTGATCAAGGAATAAATATTTATGCATTTCAATTATATTAAATTATATATGTATGCACATGTATGTGTTGTGTTTTAGTTGATGTGGGTACAAGGCATCAACTCCACCTAGCTTCACAGGTCTGAGCTTGCTCATTTCCTTGATGGTGGTTATAGGAGATAATGCATTGACCATTTATGTCACCTAGTCCTAGCCATCATTCCTAATTTGGACAATTATCCTAATTACATGTGATTATAGCTCTGATTACTATTTTGGCAATGTCTAGTTAGCCTAATGCATAATTGTGTAAGACTAGTAAAGACTATATGTGCATAGTTAGTCAATTATAAATTGTTACTATTACAATTAATATATTAATGGTAGTTTTTTTGGACACAACAGATCACTGAGAGGGGGTGAATCAGTGATATAAACTCTTTTTCAAATTTGAGAAATACCGGTACAATATAAAACTAACAAAAGGGTAGCCCGGTTAATTAAACAATGCAAACTAAGTGTGTAGCAACAATAGCAGTTGAATCAATATGACACACACACACACAAAAGAATCACATACCACCAGATGTACGGGGAAAACCCAATGTGGGAAAAACCTTGGTGAGAATAGTTGTTGGAGATCTTCTACTCCAATTCAGCCTCACAATGAAAAGATCTGATTATAAATTTTAGGGCACTAACCCAAGGAGCACCAAACCCTGATTTATGAGCACCAACTCAAAGGAGCACCAACCCCTACATAATTTATAGGCTACAACCCCTGCACTAAGCACCTACTCAGTGAAAATAATATGAAAAATTTAGATACATAGATGAGATCCCTGTTGCAAATGAAGTTTTACAACCCTTCAATACTTTGCTCTACCAGTTTCAATCTTACCGGTTTGTGTTAACTCAACACACACTGCAACTTAGCCTTTTTGCTGGTTCTAACTTTGCTAAATCTTCTCTCCCTTTGTTTTGTTGAATTCAACTCACACTTGGTCACTCTCTATCAGGCACCGCTTCTCCCGGTTTGTCACCTCTGCGTTCTATGCTCACTCTAGCAATTTTCTCTTTATACCGATTTACTCTATTCCTTCTTACTAGTACAATCTTCACCCTCAATCACTTTAGATGTTTATCTCTTCGACTCTTAGATAGTAATTTCACTCTTTCCTTCACACTTCAACAACACTAACTATCTGTCTTAGGTCGCCATATTTAAACTAAAGCTTTCCCGCCAAAGACCAAATCAAATAGAGGGCGCCTAGGGTTTTCCTCCACCGATCAAATCTTCATCAAATCTGATCTGATTTGCCTTGGATTGCTCACTTTCTTTGGAAGGATAAATCACCACGCATTTTTCATCTGTCCAATGCATGTTTGCTAAAAATAGTAAACCTAACCCAGATTTTTGGCCTTGAAACCAATCGACACATTTATGATCCAATTTTTTCTTGTTCGAGGTCATCCTGCAATCTGATTTCATGCTTTGATCATGATGCCAACAACCGTCTGATCTTCATCTGTTGTCCTTCCTTCATCGAGATGCAAACACTTGCAATCAATCCGTGATTTTTCCAATCACATTAAATGTCAACCTGTCACACCTACCACACCTCAACGATGCACACACCGACCTCTGCCTTTTTTCCAACTGGCATCCACCTATCAAACACATCGTCAATCCACCCACAGACATTGAATCAGTTCATTCTCATTCATTCGACACAACTCCATACCGGTTCAAGCCCTTATCAGTATAGCCTTCTCCTTCTACTATCCGACAAACATACACTACACTGGTAGCTCAACTTCACCTCTAGTGGTTTGTGATCTCTTTGACACTCTGCCTCTTCATCACAAACATTATCACAAACATTATCACAAACAAACAACTAGCCTACATACCAGTTATGTCTTCCACCATACCGGTTGACATCAATGACAATTCAATGCCAACAAATTTAATATATTAGTGGTAATTTAATATTTAATCATGTATTATGTGTTATATTATTTGTTTTAAGGAGAATTGCATGATTTGATTATGAGGGTCATTTTGGGGATTTAATTGATATTTGAATTTAAATTGATTTTATTAATATTCCCTCACCCAAAAAGTGAGTTTATAATTTGTAATTGAGTTCATTTTTGCAACACTCAATCATTTTTCTCTCCTTTGCTTTCAAAACCCTACTTGTGGAATTTGGATTGTTGATTTTGGGAGATTGAATTGGTGGATTTTAGTGGATGTTGTCTCGAAAGGTTTATCTTTGTGAATTCTTTCGGCTATGCAAGGATCTCTTTCTCTTCCGGTGTGTACATTTGGCATTTTAAATATTGAAGTTTTCATCAAAGATTTATCTTTGTGAAGTTGCTCAGCTATCCAAGAATTGTTTCTCTTCCGATGTGTGTATTTGGTATTTTCATTTTGAAGTTCCCATCAAAGATTTATCTATGTGAAGTCTTTTAGCTACCCAAGAATAACTTTCTCTTATGTTGTGTGCATTTGACATTTTCATTTTGAAGTTTTCATCAAGATTGAAGGTAGGAATTATTATATTTCTTTTTCTTCTCAATAAAATTGCTTCCAGATTATTTTGAATGAATTGTTTATTGTTTAAAAACACTCCTCCAATTTAGACTTTGTGATTTGAGTGTTTTTAGAGATTGTATGATTTAAATTTTTGAAATTGAGAGTTGCTATGGGGATATGTTGCCCAAATTTTATTGGATTATTGAACAAGCAATTTGAATGCATTTGTGCAGTGTTGTGTTGATAAGGATCAATGGGTTTTCTTGAAATTTTTAATCTTTCATTTTGAATTTTTGAATTCTCGGAGGTCCATTAATTGTGTTGGATTGGTTTTTGGTCCAAAATGGAATTTATTAAAAGTTGGAATTTGGTGATTTAAATTGGATATTATATTATGGCATGATGATATTATATATACAAATTTTAAAATGGGATCAAATTGGATCCGGCCTCTTGGCATTATGGCCAATCGACTATGTCATGCTTTTGTGTAAAAATGACTTTTGTAGTAGACCAATTTGATGATATGGTTATCTCTTGCATTTGATTTTGGCATGAGCCTAGGGTTAGGTCCTAGAGTGATTATAGGGAATGGCTCCCACTCACATCCTTGACCCATAAGTGGTATGCTTGGAAATCACGTTTAGGGAGTTTTGTAACCAAGTGATAACATAATAAAATAATAAGGTAAAAACACTAATAAGATAATTGGATTCCTCGAGCACACCATGAGTTCTATCACAAGGACATAGGTATCTTGAGAAGGCATGTCTGCACATGGAGTGTTGGGACCTGTCTAGAGGGACATCCCTACTCATGTAGCATTAGGACTCGTGTAATCGACATCCTCATTTGTATGAGAGAATGCTCAATTTTGTATGGTGTATCCTCTTGAGCTCATACAATGACACTCCCTCCTCTGCACTCTAGAATATAATGCCTTGAGTAGACTGGAGTAGAGACCCTATTTGGATTCATGAATTGGTACCATCTCCTTATTAATGTTGCATTGTATTCTTATGGGATGGTGTATGCCATGTGTGCTTCGTGTATGGTGTATGTATGCGAGCCTATTGCATCTCTTATTTGCATTGTATGACTGTATGAGCCTTGTGAATATCTCCACAAAGCATAGTGGGGTGTACCTAAGGGTTCTACATGATCAGGTGGCTTTGTAAACCACTATTGGGGACCAGTGGACTTGGTTTGAGACTGACAATGAGGAGTTTATCCATCGTCCTGAACACATGATCTTCTTACTCATTCAATCTTGTTATGTAAACCAAATATATATTGATAAAAGAATTGTAATAATTGATGATATGTAACTTAAACAATCCAAGTAGAGAATTATGTAATTAAAACAAATTCGATATGGATCAACATAGTTTAAGGTGGACTAGTGTTGGGATCAACCATGAAGTATGATCTTGCATGCTTTCCAATTATTAATGCATTGTGTTATTATCATAGGGGGTGAACTCACAATACTGATTCCCACTTTTTGACCAACTTTGACGCTTAGATAAATATTTTGAAAAAAATCTTCACTTTCTGACACCTATAACTTTTAAACCGTTAAGAATTTAAAGATGATATAAACTAGTGATTTTTAACATCTTGTTTGTAGATTCTAAATATATTTTTTGCAAATTTGTTTGAATAAAATTTTATTGATTTTTCCATCTCCCTCAAAAAGTAGTTGTTTATAGCAAACAACATTTTTTAAGAGTGATGTGTATCCCGAAACGCATAATTTTTTTTTTATAAATGATAAAAACTTAATTCTTTTGAATTTTTTGTTTGTAACATCAATACCCAGGGCATGCACTTGGTTTGATAGTGATATGTTGAATATTTTTTATTTTATTAAGTTTTGAAGTTCGACTAATTATAATTTGGATATAGGTGTACGTTTGAACACATAACTTGTTCTATATATATCAAAATTCAATTTTCTTTTTTTTGATAGAAATAAAACACCAATACCTAGTGCATAGATATTTTCAGAATTTTTTTGAATTAGTTTACTATTTTTCCCAATGCATTGAACAAAGAAATTCATGTTAAGTGAAAAACCTACATTCATAAGAAATAAAATAAAAATATATTAATGAAATTAAATATATTAAAAGTTGTACTATTTGGAAAGCTTATAATGAGGACTAAATACTTAAAAAAAATACTTTTAAATGAATTAATTTGACCCCCCAAAAGCTAATGTAAAATTGATTTTTTATCAGCATTTGATAGATGCAAAGGAGACTCCATTGCAAGTATGATTTAGAAGTAGAGAGGTTCTATCCAAGAAATTTTGATCTAAGAGCCTTTGATTTAACTCTCTTCAATTAATTACTTCAAATGGGACCTCTTAAAGCTTAAATCATTATATTTAAAAAAAAAAAAATGATTTCAGCAAAAATCAGGACGCACCAAAAAGTGGGAACCAACTTTGTGTGTTCACCCTAGGAACACTTCCATTGGCACTTTAAAATGAACATAAATGTGATTTTTATAGTATCAGAGATTGATACAGTCATCTCCTATTGAGGTCACAAGTTCTTGACCAAGTTATAGTGGTTTTGAGTGTGTTGGAGTCATTTAGAGCCCAATTGGGACAACTCGATAGGTGTCCAATGGGGTCCCACTGTGTCTTATAGTTACCTTGGAATATTTTGAGAGTATTTGTATTGGTTTAGAGTGTTTTGGGTGGAGTAGTTTCATTTTGATTCCACCCAAACCTCACCTAACCTTGTAGGTGCCATTTGGTGACTCAATGTCACTTCTCTTGTCTCAATTCCATACCTTTTTGTTGAATTCCCTCAATTCAAGTTTTATAGAGATATTTTGACTTCACCTATGAGTTTGATGTGCTTAAGACATCAAGCTATCTAATTTTGAAGTTCACTGGTCCAAACAAATGTATGTCTCAAAAGATGACAACACAAGTTCACTAGCCCTAGGGACACTAGCACCTCCTAGGGAAACTAGAATAAGAAAGGTACACTAGTGTGACATGATAGTGTCCTCAAAACATGCAAGTGTCCTATTGGGTGGCTTGAGTCAAGTTCGGGAGCCCGCCTTCAATCGTTCAATCTGAAGAGGTTTCCATGAGTTTGGGGCATCTGTTTGAACTAGTTTTGGATGCATTGTGACGGTAGTGATGCCATAGAACCCTCATATAGGTTTTGAGTGGTTTTTTATGGTGTTGGGGTCATCTAATTGTGATTAGGGTTTCACCAGAGCTCATTTGTGACACCTAGGACTTATAGTTGGTCCCATTTGTCGATTCAAGCTTTGCAAATTTGTGGATGGTCTTGTGTGACCCTAAACACCTTAGAAAAATTTCCCTATGGTTTAGGAGACATTTCATTTTATTTGTTGGCATCTTAGGAGTCTAGCCTTCTTCTTGTGCTTAGTCAATTATCGACAGTGCGACCTAACCTTGAGGTTTTAGCATTATATTTGTACATTTTATGTATGTTCACAATTAATTACTTAAAAAAAAAATCCATGTATTCTTTGTGTATTTTGTTGATATCCTCTAGGGTTCCTTGGCGGGGTGTTACAAGGTGGCTTGTTAAAACGTTTTATGTTCATGTGTGAAAAATAAAGTAGTTTTAATCTAATTCAATCATCTGTGCGTGAAATGACGAAGAGTAATATTCTTCTTCTTTTTATATTTATCTCTTTTGAATGATTTTTATTTATTATGGCTAGTAATTGCAATCTTAAGATTCAATAAGTGCGTTGATAGTTTTGAAAAGAAATGTAAAAATTAAAAGAAAAACATTTTGTTTGAATTCATATTATGAGATTTGTATATTTGGAAAGAGACGTGCAAAATACATAAGATTATGACATTATTAGTATTAAAATATAATATATGAAAGATTGTGTGATTTTCTTTAATATGACAAATTAAATTTGTACATTAGATAATAAGTTGAACCAAATAGATTTCTAAGAAATTTGTGTTCAAATTATTAAGGGACAATCCTCTTGTCACTTTTGTAGGATGAAACATATTATTTTTTAATGCATTCATAGTCTTAGAATGAGAGTATGAAGAGATGTTAATAAATAATGATCAAATTTATGAATTGATATTATATGTCAATTCTATTGTATCATTGATTTAAATTTAAATTTTATAAATTGAAATGTTAATTCACAAAGTGAATAAACTTGATCAAATTTATAGATTTAAAATAGAAACTCCTCAAACTAATCTAAAATAAAAGTATTAAAAAACCTAATCAAAATTTTCAATTTTTTATAATTTTTATTATATTTTAAATTCAATTAATACATTAAATTAATTGAAAATTATGTTAAAATAACATTAAATTTGAATATTTACTATATAAATACATAATTTACCTTAAAAAATATCTATTTACGATTTGAAATTTCATTGTGATCATATCTTTTTATAAACAAGAGATGCAGTGCGTCAAGTTCTTGCCAATAGTTAGAGAGAAAAGTAGAGGTATGGAGACGGAGGGAGAGATTGTAGAAGAAATATAGACAGATAGAGACATAAATATTTTTAAAAACTAAATTAATTTATAAATATAGCTAAATTAATTTATAATAAAATAAATTTTAATAATTGAAATTATACTACAAATAAAATATTTTTAAAAACTATATTAAAATTGTTAAACGTACGAGTTTAACTTTTATATTTAAAAATGTAAATGAAATTAAACTTCTTCTTTTTTAATATTAATATTTTATTGTGTAAATAAGTATCAAATTTAATATAAACATTGTAAGAAGATATATATCATTAGATACCTTTTACATAAATGTATTTAAGACATCTATGACAATACAATAGAAAACAATTTTTTTTAAAAATTATATATAAAAATAATTTAATTTAAAATTTATATAATAGAAATATTATAAAAATTATATTATTATATTTAATATATAAAAATTAATAATGAAAAGAAATATAATTAAAAATAATTTTTTAAATGTCTTCGGACATTTAGTGTCGTGGTTAAAACACGTTGTTGGTGAAGCGGCCACGAAGGTTCAAACCCTTGCTGGACCATTGTGCTCGCAGGCCTTGTGTCTTCGTTGGGCCTTTGTGCTTGCAGGTTTGAACAAGTGAAGTGCGGGGATGAGGTCCCCTAGTTGTGGCCTCACCGGTTCATAGCTCCGGGTCAAAAGTGTTTCACGTGGAGCCGGAGGGCATGTCATGTCAGCATCGCCGGTCACGTTAAAATTTTTACTAGGCATTATTTAAAAATAAATAAAATAAAATTTCAAACTAATTTATCCAATATTAAAATACAATTAAAATTATAAATTCTCATGAAATTAGTTTTTAAAGATGTGGAAAAATAATACAGACATTAGGCATTGACTTGAGAAAACAAAAATAACTATTAACAAAAAAATGAAAATGATGGGGTGAAAACTATAATGCAAAAATGGTAAACAACAAAAATAAGAAGGCAATATAAAATAAATGATTTGACATAAAATATAGGTAAAAGAGAAACTGTTTTAATTTTTGTGAGTTTTTGGTATATATATATATATATTGATCAATAACAACCGAAGTGGTATATATTAATCTATCAAAAAATTTACAAAATGTTGCTCATACAACCAGTATTGGTTTTCATCCATGCATACCCATATTAGTTCTGTATACCCTTGACTATTTTGTCTATAAAGGAACTATCTACTTGCATATACATATATTAGCCATACTACTATCTGGCCTATGCATGGTGATTTCAAAATCCATGCTCAAAAACAAAACCAACTAAAAGCATACTAGCATACTCCGAATCACACCCCACTAGCAGAAGGGCCCATGTCTGATTTTTGCATAGCCTTCACCTTCTCCAATAGTAGGCTCTTATCTACAAATGTTTCTTATATTTATATCCCCTCAAGATCCAATGACAGGTTGATCAATGCCTTAGTATCACCACACTCATGTGCTTATTACTATGATTACTTTATGACTAACATCAACAACCATGCCACATGCCACTCAAGAGAGGTACATCTTGTCTATGATGACATGTCAAAAAGGGTCAAACTAGGCTGCTCGTGTCCAACATGGTTTTTTCCATTCCATCTGCACCCTGATTAGCTAGGTTATCAGCCAATGAGTTGGCTTCCTAGTAGATATGTTTTATGGTGTAATCATTGATGCGCTTAATCAATTCAAGGGCCTGATCTAATAGTCCCTTTAGTTTCCAATTAGGAGTGGACTCAGTTCAAATGGAATTTATAACAATTACATAATCACCTTCAATCTTGACTTTAATTATGTTCAGAGTTTTACATAGGTTTAACCGTTCTATAAGGGGAAATAATTTAGCAACATTATTGGTGGTCTATCCCAAATAAATCGCTTTCTTGCCTACTATATTCCCTTCCCATGAATGAATTGTACACCCAACACCGAAAATCCCCAGGTTGCCTTGTGAGGCACCATCAAAATTGAGTTTATACCAACCTGCCTTAGGGAGTGTCCAAACATAATTCTCCCTGTGCCTATGATTATCTTTTCCTCCATCCCCAAAGAACGAGGGAATCCTAAGTCCATACTATTTTTTCCTCATCAAATTTTCCCTCTCAAAGAATGTAGCATCCTTGTTTGTGTACATGGAATTCCTACTGTCCACTACTTCTACTATTGAAGCTTCCAATTTATTCAACAACCTTTCTAGGGTTAGTTGTTTGTCCTTGAAGATCCAATAATTTCTTTATTTCCAAATCTCCCACAAGACCAGCAATGGACAACAGATCCAAAGGATTCCAAATATACTATTTATTATAAGAGTAGGCTATCTCTCAAACCATTGGAGAATGTCAAAAGGAAGTGCACTAGACCAACCTAGCTTATGGATCAACCATTCCCAACAAGCCTGTACAAAGGGACAATTATAAATAAATAAATAAGAGACAATTTCTTCATCTTGTTTGCAAAGAAAACATATTATAGGACCTTCATAACCAATCTTCTTGAAGTAGTTTGTCGTTAGCGCTCTACCTTGGATGACAACCCACATGAAGGCTCCTGCTTTGGGCATGCATTTCTTATCCCAACATAGCTTGATAAGAAGACTATCCCTGTTTCAAAGTGATTCATTATAAATTTCCAAGAAACCTTCTTTAGAATTGTATTGCCCTGTTTTTGATAGCCCAAATGAGCCTGTTCGGACCAGGTCTAAAATTAATGACTCTTTGAGCCAGAATTCTACTAAGTTTAATCTAGTTTTCATGGCTCAATAGAGACTCAAACTCCTTCCATTTTCATCCTAAAGTAGAGCATGCATCCCTAATTCCACACAATTCCTTACAAATTTACCCCACCTTAGAATGTATAGATTTTTTATATTTGGGTATCCATTGGCTTGTCAATGGGGGGATGTCCTCCCCAAGAATTCTCCCAGAAGAGTGTTGAACATCCATCATAAATGTCCCATGAAGTGTGTTTCAAGATGGGGTTTCTTCATCTCAAAATAAAATTCCAAATCCTTGAGCCTTTTGGAGGGTTTGAGGGACTAAATAAACTTCTCTAATATCATTATCCAAATATTTTAATTATATTATCTTGACCCATTTCTAGTTTGGATGGGTGTATATCTTCCAAACCAATTTTGCTCCTAATGCCTAATTTTGCCACATCATATTTCTAATGCTTGTGCCCCTTTCAACCAGTTCTTGCCAATAGAATCTTCACATGACTTGTATAATCTTCGAATTGACACTAGTTGATAGGGCTGTGCATGAGAGGAGATAAATTGGAATAGTTGCCAAAATAGTCTCGATCATGACCAATCTATGTGCCCATGATAACCACTTTCCTTTCTAAGATGAAAGCCTTTTCTCCTATTTCTCTTTTAGGGGGTCCCAAAGTTTTGTTGTTCAGGCCCCTTTATTAAGAGGTACTCCCAAATATGTACATGGTAGTTTTCCAATCTTGAAATTTATCCTACTGGCAATATCTATCTCTTTCCTAGGTTCCATATTAAAGAAAAAAATTATAATTTTTCACTACTCATCATCTGTCCTAAAGCTAATTCATATTGTCTCAATATTTTCTTGAACTCTAGGGCTTCTTTCCTCTTTCCTTTTCCTAACAACAGGGTATCATCTGAAAATTTCTGATGTGTACATGGTTCCACCCCATTAGTCATTTGTATTCCTTTGATTCCGCCCATCCTTCTCGCCGCAGTGAAGCTCGTTCCCGATGCTTTGGCTAAAATTATAAACAAAAAGGGAGGCAAAGGGTCTCCTTGTCTCAGTCCTCTTGAGACTCCGAAAAAGCCTTCCAAAACACCATTGTTTAACATTGAGAATCGAGGGATAGAAATATAGAAGAAGATCCAACTAACCCACTTTTTACAAAATCCAAAGGCTTGTAAACACTTGCAAAGAAAATACCAATCAACCTTGTCATCGTCTTTCTTAATATCTATTTTGATGAGCATGTTGGATTGCTTCTGCTTCTGAATTGGTGTGGATTACCTCACCATCCAATATTGATTGGTTGAGAATAAACCCTATTTGTTTATCCACAATAATAATGGGGAGCAGAGTTTTCAGTCTATTAGCCATGATCTTGCAAGCAACTTATACAACTTATTGCATAGGGGTATGGGATGAAAGTCCTCCCATTTTGAAGCCCCCTCTTTTTTAGGGATCAAGGCTATAAATATATTGTTTATTTATTTAATAAATCTACTAGAATGAGGAGCCACTTCCAATGCCTAAACCACAACGGAGCCCACAATATCCCAACATTTCTAATAGATTCCCACTAGGAAGCCATCAGTTCCAGGGGCCTTATTAGCTTGAAATTGCTTCAAACCTCCTTCTACCTTTGTTCTTGAGATAAAAGTATTGAGCATTCTATTATGTTCGTCATTAATCAATCGCAAAATATTTTGGAGTAGGGACTTCTGATTGATTAGGTCCAAGCTTTCCTAATTATTGAGAATATTTTTGAAGTATTCAACCCCATCTCCAGTAATGGATTTTGGGTCCTCCATAGCTAAACCATCATCCTTGATTTTTATGACTATCTTATTTATGAATCTCCTCTATTTAATTGCATTATGAAAGAATTTAGAATTCTTATCTCCTTCCTTAAACTAGGTTTCCCTGGATTGTTTCCAAAAAACGTCCTCCTTAACTAAGATATCTTCATATTCAAAGAGAAGTTGTTTTTGTAGTAAAAAGTTGTCCTGATCCATTCCACAACTGGTAACCATCTTGTTTAATGAATCTAGTTCCTCCTCAATGCGCAACTTCTCAGTGAATATATCCTTAAAATGCTCCTTGTTCCAAGCTAATAACTTTTATTTTATTGCTTTAAGGCTGGAAACTAGGCAGAAAAGTCTAGAACCAGTGAATTGATCCTCATTTCACCATTGTTGGATTAGAGAGAAAAAGTCTCTGTGCTTCATCCACATGCATTCAAATAAAAAGGGTGATCCCCAAGACTTCTTATCACCCATTATCTCTAAGAGAATAGGAAAGTGATCAAAACCTGACCATGGTTGTATTGATGCTTTAAAATCAAATGAGAAGGCTGCTAGATTTCCTTTTATGAAAAAATTATCCATTATTTTAGTGATGTAGCTAAAATCGATTCTTCTATTGTTCCATGTAAATACCATCCACTCCTAGTCTCTACCTCCATTGGACTATTTTTGTTCACCCAATCCCTGGAATCTATTTGCAATTTCCCCATCATCTGTGATCCTCCTCTTTTGTCAGATGAGTGGACAATAGCATTGAAGTCCTCACCAAGGATAACATGTACCTCTGGGAGATTCGATAGGAGTTAATCAATTTCCTTCCAAACCTCTTTGTTTCTAATGTTGGGAATAAGGTCACAGACATTAATGAGTATGAATTGCAGATTGCTACACAAAGACTTCATAGAACCCCCGATCTAGTTAGTTGTTGCTGTTATGAATTCAAATGTTAATGTCTTCTTCTTCCATAGGATAGAGAGGCCAACCAAGGCCCCTTTAGCATGTACAGCTTCAACTTGCCATACATAAAGCTTTCTCCCAAATTCTAAAATTTCTTCTTTGATCATTTTTGTTTCCTGCAACATTATAATGTCGACCTGGGATGCAGTACATTTGCGCTTTACCAAGCGCTGCTTGTTAGGGGCTCCCAATCCCCTAACATTCCATGATAATATTTTCATTGCTCCAAGGGGGGAGGGTTTTCCTTCCCCATTATTTGCATTGGATTTATCTTTGCTTGTCCTTCTGCCTCCCTATCCTTCATTCACAATTCTAACAAAGACTTCCTTCCTCTCATGTTTGCAGAGTTTTTTTTGTAATGGGGTATCTTTTTGTTTGTTGCATCTTGGAGGATGCCCAAGTCACTTACAAGTCTCTCCTCATCTAGCTCTATGTGATCCCTAACTGCTTCAATTGCATTTCTTCTTTTCTCTACTTCTTCAAGCTCCATAATTTCTTTAATTAAAGCCTACATCTTAGTTTCTTCATCCACCTCCCCTTCTAGCAACAGGGAGCAATCTTCCTTCAACCAATCTTTGTTGCCCTCTTTAAGGATATGAGGATCTTTAGTCCATTCTATGTTGGCAAGGGTACATAGACAAATCTCATTTGTTTTAAGCTAGATGGTGTTGGTTTCCTGAATCAAATCAAACTGTTCTCTTGCAACCTCCCCTAGTTCCACTCCATTATTGGGGTTCATATTCCCCTCAATTTCCTTCTATAGATTCTCAGTTGTTATTAGGAGGAGGCTAAGTTGATCTTGAAACTTATCCACCTTACCCATGTTATTTCATATTCTGTGTGATTCTTGGGTACTTTCCTTTTCAAGGTTTTTGGATGTAAAGGTAGGGCAACCTCTATTTGCTTCTTTTGTCGTATTTGTAGCTTGAGCCTCATTCAAATTTGGGACAAATGAATGATCAACCCCTTTTCCTTTGCACATTGGGCTTTGAGTGAGACATCCTTGCACCAGGATGAAGTTATCTCCTTCATTATTTAGATCTACCCTAATTTGTTGCTTCCAAATGTCATTGTCTATTATAATATCTAGATTGTCTAGGCCTTGAAATCAGGATCCATGTCAATTAGAGCCCTAGGTGTCTTTGATCTGCCAAAGAAGAACTCTTCCTCTATCCTTATGAGAAAACCCAAAGCCTCCCCAATCCTTTCTAATGATTCTCTATTCCAATATTCTAATGAGATATTCTCGAATTAAACCCAATGGGGTAAGCTCTTGGGTTTATGTGTTCAAGGATTAAAATTTGGTTCTCAATCCAATTTATAAAAACAAAACCCTTCAAGAAAAATAGGTTCCCCATAAAGAATGGTTTGTTTTATTCTTAGATTGATGTAATCTAGTAGAAAACAAATTGTTGGGGAGAGATTTAATGCAAACAATACCTCTGTATCGCATTGACCACCATTGCATGATCTTTTCTTTGCTAGTGTTTTTTCATGTCCATTTGACAAAAATGCTACAATCCTTATAATGACTACAAATCGAACTTATTATTTTTGAGGGGATGACCATTGTCTGTCTCCTCTGATTTGGTGGACTAAAAGACTTCCCCCTTTCACAGAAACTGACACTTTCCTTCTCCATTACTTATCCACCAGCTTTTGTTGAGGGTTTCTTTGTGATATGTTTCCAACAATATTTTCCAGAGGATTTCTTTGCGATCTATTTGGAGCCCTCAAAACCCTATTCTATTCAAATTGTCTTATCTTTTGTCTGTGTTGTTCAACCTAAAAGGGAAAAACCTTTCTTGTGTTCCCCTTGTTTTGATCATCATTCTGTTTGACCAGGTCTAAGTTATGCTTAGTTTCGATTGGAACAACATTTGCCTCGACAACAATTGCCTTCCTTATCTTCTAGCTGGTCGTGGGTCCTTGTTGTCTACCACCTAACTCTTGCTACCCTTCAAAATTCTTTTGGCCAATATTTTGCTTGGCTTGGAATTCGCATTATCTACGCTCCATATATTAGAATTATGTTTGTGAGTTTTTAGTACTATATCAAATTTATTTTCTCAAATAACTATAAAACTAATTCGATTTCTTACATTTAATTTGTTAATTCAAGATTTAATTTTAATTTTAATTTGTATCTTTATAATTAAATCTATATTAAGTATATGAAAAAATATTTTATTCTTACACCATGTAATCATTATTATTGAGAATGACATCATCATGAGTAGGTTGAGAAAACTCAATTTAAAAAAAAAGATTTATCTCCAAAATTTTTAAAAAAAATCTGAAATCATCTTTTTGATAAATCAAATTAACTTTTAATTTAAATTTTGTTAAAAAATTCCTTGTATTCGCTTGTGTACATTTAACAATTGTATTTATAAAAATCCACAAAACTAGCTATTCTTAAAACAACCCCTATATTAAGCAGAAAACATATTCCAAACTTGGGATATTTTACCCATATTTAAGTTAGCCCATTGAATAAGTTCAAAAATACTTATGCAACAGCCCGTTAAACAAATGCATTAATTTGCACTAAATGTACCTGTCAGCAGTAAACATGCCAACAATAATTAATGTCCTTAGCATAATAATATATATTTTGTTTTTGGAAAAATTGAATTTTACAGATACACAAACCAATAAGAATTAAGAAAAATGATTTTTATATAATCATATAAAATAAAAATTAATTTTAAACTATAGAATTTTTGTTAGAAAATTTTAATTCCATGCATTCATTGGTCAAATTCATTAAAAAAATTTCAATGAATGCAATAGTATCCTACCCTTGGCAGGGACTAATAAATAACAAATGAATCATTTTATGCCTTTCACGTGACAATGTATAGTCACAATGGGCCTTCGCCAGCTGTGGTACACCTTAAGTGAGACATTTGACCAGTTAAGCCAATTGCTAAGAGTGATAAGCATAATTCAAAAGACCACAACATTTTTCTTCACGCGGTTTCATCATTCCCATTTACAGATTACAAAAAATGTCACGCCATAAGATTTTTATTCATGTGGTTTCATCCTTCCCATTTACAAATGACAATAAATGTCACACCATCTTAACTAGCACGGTAGGTGTGACTACTTTTCTCAATGAGGAAAATCAGGTTAATCAGTTTGAAAACCAAAACCAAAGCATGCAACTTACTAAGCTAATCACAAAACCAAAATCACATGGAAAACCTTCCTAATCCAACCAACAAGACCTTTGAAATGAAAATAAAAACATAAAATGAAAACCTCGATTCTTCAATGAAGCCTCTTTGTTCTTCCTTTCATGTTTAATTATGATATGCCACTCTCTATGCCTAGGTGCACGAAATAGATGAAAGCAAAGGAATGATATTCAAGATTTACTAGGAATGTGTGATTAAAATGATTGCTAATTGCTAAATGCTGGTGATTAATTTTTACAAAATAACTGTGCCTTAGTTAGATGATTACTCAAAAATGTGACAAAATGAAATTACTTGAAAAGTGGATCTCTAAACAAACTAACATAATGAAATTACTACAAAATTAGATGATTTAAGTGAAAGGGGAGGGTCTCAATTTATAGAAAACCAGAGAAACGACGGATGGGCGAGATCGAAAAGATTTTTGATTGGGAGGACGGTCCAAATTGAATGCACGGTGAGCTCCCATTCGAGGAAGGACAAAGGAGCCGAGAAAAAACAAAAAGCAAAATTTTCCAAGGATGCACCTCATTTTGAATTTAAAATTGAAATATAATGAGATATTTCCAAAAATCAATTTTTTTGAAAATCAAAGAGGAATCCCAAGATAATATTGCCATTTTCAAAAATTAGGAGGATATAGGGCAATAAAAAATTTAAAAAAGAAGAAGATATTATCCCCATATGAGAAGATAGCTGGAAAATTAAATAAATAAAGATATTTATTTAATTTCAATGACATAATTAGATAAACGAATAATTTGAATAAATTATTCAACTATAGGTTATGAGAAATGAACCTTTAATTAAATGATTAAAATCATTTAATAAAGGGGATAAATTGAAGTTAATTAAACAATTCAATATTATTTAATTCATATTAAAAGGGAGGGGTTTGATGAAAGATTAAAAAGATTAGAAGCAGAATAATTAGTAAAAAAGGGCTTAATTAATTAAAGAATTAATTAAACCTGAAAGGTGAAGTGAGTCAAACTGATGTCTAAAGACCTTAATTAGGTCAAATAAAGTCAATTTTGGTCACAATACATAAAATTGGAAATAATTGGGAAGGTTTGGATAGAAAATAGGAAGATTTGGATGAAGATAAAAAAATGGGGCAAACCGAGTAAAATTGAGCAACGAGAGTAAACCGGGTCAAAGTGGGCCAACGAACAAAGAAGGGATGAATCCGACACCATGAGGTTGAAGAAGAGGTTAAAATGGAACCTTAGAATAGGAATAGGGAAAAATGAAGCCATTGGGACCGAAAATGGAAAGTGGGAAGTAGTAGGATCCTAAAAGAAAGCAAAAAGCCCTAAAATCAAGATGAGAATTTTGGTCAAAAATTGACATTACCGAAACAAGAGGAGACTGATTTGACACAAAGGGGACAAATTCAAGGATAAAATGCAACCTCAAACTTGAAATGGGGATAAAATGGAAATATTTGGACCGAAAATGGAAGAAGGGAAACAAGAGGATCTAATCAAGTTCAACCCTAATCGGGAAGCAATTAGGCAAAACATCACTGTAGAAGTGACAAGGGAAAGACTTGGTGCAAGAGGGATGAAGTTAATGGTAAAATGTAACCCTAAACCTGAAATGGGAAGAAAATGAAAAGATTTGGACTGGAAATGGAAAATGGGGAACACAAAAGAATTGCACGAATAATGAAGATCATATGCGCGTATAGGTTAAAAATGGAGAACACAGGTGATATAGATTTTTAGCATCTACAACTTTTATTACTTTTTTCCAACTTTTTAATATTCACATTGAGTTCAAAATAATGATTTCTTATCTAATGGTGATAAATAATTTTTTTTATTTTCATGTTTGTCTATCATCTATGCATATAATGATTACGAGGAATTTCCTCCCACTCTCATTAACTAACATGTTTGTCTTGGATTCTTCTAACTTTTTCATATTTACATGAAGTGTATAGTAATGACGGAAGTCTTTATCTATCATATCATCTATGCATAAAGTGACAAAGAGAAATTACCTTCCACTCTCTTTTTTTTTATTTTTTATTTATTATTATTATTATTATTATTATTATTTCTATATATGCTTTGGATTCTTTTAACTTTTTCTCGTTCACATGGTGTGAAAAGTAATGAAGTCTTTATTTGCTTTCATCATCTATGCATACACCGACAAAGAGAAATTTCCTCCCACTCCTCATTTATTGCAATTAGATTGAGTGGTATAATTTAAGGGAAGTTGCCATTAGAATTCAACCATGTCATTAGAGAGGATTTTAGAAGCATTGATGGAAATCAATGAGAAGAAATTGGAGCATTTGTAGATTATTATATGAGGTCTATTAATATAAGTAGAAAACAAACATATTAAAAGTTATTTTATTTTTCTTAATATGAAATTTTTTGTTATATTTATATAATGAGGGTAATGAAATAATTTTGTGGGAATTTTGTGCTGATATTGTTTAGAATTACTCCTCCTCCTCCTACATATATTGAATCACATAAGAATGGTTTTGCATGTGTGCATACCATTAAAATTAGAATGCTAGGAAGATATATAGATCAAAAAAACTTCAAACTCATGACACTATTGTAACAACAATTGTATTTCCAATATTTGTTGTTGCTCTATTAATTGTGAGACCTTATGATTTATAATTTGATGCATGAGCATCTTGGGAGAATGTGCAATCCTCATCATCAAAAAATATTTTATTTCCTAATTGGTTGCAATTTTGGTTTAGTTTTGGTTCAATTCAGAACTTGGTGTCTACAGAAATAAGTCTCTTAACCAAACTAGAAACCTGACACAAAGCTTTGAGTGAAGGATTAGTGAATCGAAGGGATGCAGAGGGGATTCCAGCAATAACACTTTGTCTCTTTGATATGTTGTTCAATTTCACTTGCCTGGCTTGGTAAAGATGTGACACTTGGCACACCATGATTGGATGTCTTTTGTTCATGCACATTGTGGGATATTTGTAAGATCAGAAGGACTTGGAAAATGTTACTCTGATGAGGTCATGTCTCTCTGATGTGTCCTCAATGTTGGATCAAAGGGACATGAAAGAGTTCCTTTCAATATGAGAAAGTCTTGTTGATGGGTTTTAAACCTTGCAAGATCTATCGATCGAATGGACTTGAAGAATCTCCCTTCAATTTGGTCATGTCACCCCAATAAGTCTTCTTCGTAGTATTGAGGAGACTCCAAAGGGCTTCCACTGATGTGAGTAAGTCTCATCAATGGGTTTTATCTATTCACAAATTTCCTCATTGAGGATTGAAGAGACTCGATAAGATTCCCAATGATTTAACTATGCCTCACTGATATGTTGTGATTCCATTTGTTTAAGCACATGGCAAGATGTGATCAATGGACTTCCAGCTAATATGACTGACAGTTGAACTTCCAAATGCCAAATAAAAATGACAGTTAAGGAAGGTAAAAGGGGGGAGGACGTAGAAAAAATAACAAAAGGGGAAAAAGAATAGGGAAAGAAAGGAGACAGTTCTATGAAGCAGAGAAAAAACATTAAAGTGGTTGCCATTGGAGGGGAATTTCATTTGCAGACTAGACCAGATTTGTAGATTAGAATTAGGAAATAAGAAGATTGATAAATCCAACACTCTAAATAATATGTAGTTGCATTCTTTGTTTTTAATAAAATGGTTCATGTCTCGTGTTGTAGCAAAGGTTGTGGTTGTGTGGTTTTTGTTTCGTGTTTTGGGCATATCCCCAAGTACGACTACTCCAAGTGGTATCAGAGCAGGTTTGTGAATTGAAGGTGTCAAGATATATAAATTTATGAAGGGGATTTTGTTGTGAGTAAGAGGACAAAGGTATAAGACTTGCAATTGGAGAGATCTTGCGTATAATGGCACATAGAGGATGTGACAAAGGAAGAGGGGTGCAAAGAGAAGTGAACCCTGTAGTAATGGAGATGTTGAGAGGAATAGAAGCTAGGCTTGAGGTTGTGGAGACTGCACAATGTAGAGGTTTCTATGTTGAATATTTCAACAATGATGAAAAAGAGGTTGAAGCACCAAAAGGAAGAAAAACAACTTGGCCTCAATCAAGGAGAAGAAAAGTTCATTCGAGCCATAACCAAAATAAACATCAGACCTTGTTTTGGCCCTCTGAATTATAATGGTAATTTAAATTTAGATGAATTTATTTATTAGATCTCTGAGATGGATAAGTACTTCAATTTTCAAGGTATAGAGGAAGATAGGAAGGTGAAATATGCTCATTCAAAGTTGAAAGGGCATGCATCCCTGTGGTGGGATCATTTGCAAACTGACAAATAGTGAAGAGGCAAGGAGAAGATAAAATCATGAGAAAATTGAAGGGAATTTTTTTCTTGTAGAATATCACATTAGTCTATTCAAAAAATTACAAAATTTGAAGAAAAGAGACACCAGTGTGAAAGAGTACACTAAAGAATTCTACAGACTGAGTATATGAGTAGGCCATGCTGAAGATAAAATAGAACAAGTTTCCAATTATTTGAATGGTTTGTGTATGTCTATTCAGGATGAAACAAATCTACTCAGATTGCAAAGTGTGGAAGAGGCCTACCAATTTGGTTTGGAGGTTGAAGAAAAGTTGAACATGAAGTAGCAAAATAGTAATAAGGGTAAAGGCAAAAATGCTCGTGGTAGAGGCCAAAAGAGTGATGGAAGAGGTTATTCTATTAAGTAAGAAGAAGTTGGTCCCTCATAGACAAATGTAAACACTTAGGAGATAAGAGGTAGAGGAATTTTTTGTGGAAGAGGAGAATCCTTCCGAGGAAGAGGCAATTTTGGAAGAGGAAAAGGTAGTGGTTTCTTTGGTACATGCTACCAATATGGAGAAATTGGGCATAGATTTTTTGAATGTTTGCAGATTCAAGGTGTAGGTAAAGGAAAAGAGGCCAAAGTTCATGTGGCCCAAGTTGAGGATGAAGTTGTAGAATCTTTAAAAGATAGATAAGATCCAAATGACAAAGAATCCTTAATGCTAAGAAGGATTTTGTTAAATCTTGAAAAGGAGAAATTTGAAGTAGTTTAGAGGAGAAATTTGTTCAAAACCAGATGCAAGTCGTGTGACAAATGTTGTAAAGTGATTGTGGATAGTGGGAGCAAAAACAACATTGTGCCTAAAGAAATGGTGAAGAAGTTGAAATTGGAAAGGATGAAACATTCCAACCCATAAAAATTCTTATGGTTGCAAAAGGAGCACCAATTGATGGTAAGGGAATAATGTTTGTTTAATTTTTATATTGGTAATTATAAGGATGAAATAATTTGTGATGTAATGCTAATGGATGCATGCCATATCTTGCTAGGAAGGCTATGACAGTTGTGTAAAAGAAAAACTAGGGTTAGGGTTAAATCAAGATAATAAAACCACTAAGTGACCTAATTAACCAACACATTTGTAAGAAAGAACGAATCTAATAGATCTAGCCTTATTAGGTAAAAATGGGTGATAATTAAAGTATTTTGATAGAAACAATAAGCTACATATATCACATGGAGCAACTAGAATCGAAAGGCTTAGTTTGCAAAGTAACTTGAGTATAAAACATGTCATGGTGTGTGCATAAAGTGTAACATTGAGTGGAGTGTATGCCCCTATGTTAAAGAGATTACATACGCCTTATCACGAGCAATCACTTTAAGGTAGCATGCATCCAAAAAACAATCACGTTATCACAATGAGATGTTCACAAGAAAGGACAAATTAAAGGATAATGGTCACAAAACATAAAAGCACATAAGGGATCAACTATCTTTGGGGTCAATATGCTCTTATGACAAACAATGTATATCATGAATATTTGTATGGAATTGACCTCATACACCAAAGGTAGTGGAACTACAAGCATAATGTAAGAAGGGAACATGTGTCTTTTTTAGTCAACATGGAAGAGACCAAAAGAGAGCTGAACTCTTTGCATCGTCCCCAAGTAGACAACACAAGGGACAACATATAGAAGAATCAAGATACAAATAGAAGAATGCCACAATGGATTTGGCCTCTTTATTACCTTGCACCAATGAAGTAACAAGGATCATGCAAAGAGAACCTAACATAATAAAAAAATAAATGATGGGGGGAAACACATTACAAATAAGCAAACAAACAAGAGAGGATCTATGACATGAATGAAGCTAATCAAATAAATCATCTGCCTCCCAATATTGTTGAACATTATTTTGGAAAGGTAGATAAGATGTAAGAGGAACTACTTCAAGAATGATAGATTGAGCTACTATAAGTTCCAAACAAGGACCATTCTCTAATGATGAGTCACTTTGTTTGTCACTAGGAGCTAGGGTTAAAACTTTTGAAAAATATGAAGATAGATCATGATTAACATCAACAAGCTCATGCATCTCATTAGAATCAACATTGTTAGCATTAACAACATCATCATCTAGATTAATAAAAATAGGATCTCTAACATGAAAAGAGATTGAACCATCATTCTTAAGCATTTTTAATCTTGGTGATTTAGGTTGAACTTCCTCCCTAAGGTTAAGCAAAGGTTGGATAACTAGTAACAAGTCAACATTTGGTGTATTTGGAGAGGAAATGTTTTAGGAAGCAAGTTCATGAGCCTTAGCACAACATCTTCATCAAAGTTCTCTCGCACAACAATTCCTTTTAATTTTAGCCAAGGGTTATGAAGGTTGAGGATCAATGGACATAGGCTTCTTTTCTTCTTTAAAGGAGGAGGAAAAAGAGAAACCCTACTAGGTTGAGAAATAGTAGATGTTAAGCGTTTTCCTTTGTAAGACATAGGAGGTGAGACTACAACATATATGGGATGAATAGAATGTGTAGGAAGGATACTAGGTCCATCATGAGGAGGAGGAGGAATAGGTCTAGGGTTTCTAGGCTTGCTAAAAGATATGATCATCTCATTTTTCCACTTTTGATAAGATAGAAAAATGACATCACTTTGAGGCTTAAGAGGCTCAAGTTGTTTAGGACAAAATTAATCAAGGGTGAAATTACCATCATACACCTTGACCATAACATCAGATTTATCATATGTTACTTGATGCAATTGTAAAATGTAAAGATATTTTTTCAATAATCACATTCACCATACACACTAGATCAATGAGCACTCCTCGTGAGAGTTTGTCTTTGATTTTCACAATGATACATAATGGGTAATTAGGTGCAACAATAGTCTCACTAGGATCAAAGGTAAAGTATAGGTCCTTAAGAGGTGTAGGTTTGTCAAAAATATTCACAACAATATTAGATTCTACACCAAGGTCATTGAGAGAAAAGGCAAGAGACTACATGACTCAACAACATTAGTAGAGTGAGAAGGAAAAGGATTGATGAAGATTTGGATATTTTAATTAGGAGGAGCTACAAATTTGTTTCCGTTGTCATTCACACGAGCTATATATATATAGTACTATTATCAATGAAGTCTTGAATTTTACTCCTCAAAGTATAACACTTTTCAGTTACATGGTCATGTTGAAAGTGATATTGACAAAAGTATTTTGGATCATGATAGGGTGGAAATGGTTTAGAAAAGTCAATTATTCTAATGGGAGGAAGTTTAAACACATTAGAATTTATCAATATTGACATTATATTAGGCAAAGACTTAGAAAGAAGAGTAAAGTATTTGGATAAAAGGCCACGCTTGATGTTGTGGTTGCCACTTGGGTATTGATGTTGTCATTTATCTTGGTGTATCTTTTGTTAGGTTTAAACTTCACAAAATATTGTTGAGCACTCTCATTCTTATTAACTAGAGCCATTGAAGGAGATGATTCAAATTGACTCACTTGAAGATGATAGTTATGAAGCACTGCATACAATTGTGTAAAGGAAGTAAACTCTGGAAAATAAAAGCTTATCTCTAATGTATTTTTATAAATTAGCAATAAAAATTCTTTGAACATCATGATTAGGTATAGGATAAGCAATTTGAGAATACAAATATTTCTATCTACCAATAAAATCAGTCACTTTTTTCTTTAACTCCTTGCTTACAATGAATCAAATTAATCAAAGTAATCTTAGGACCAATATTATTTTGAAATTGTTGAATAAAAGCATTAGCCAATTGTTGAAAATAAGTGATATAATAAGGAGACAAAGAGCAATACCATTAAAAATCTTTATCCGTAAGGGTTATAGTAAACAATTTAGCCATGTCTTCGGTCATGAGCAAAATCACTACACAAAGTTTGGAATGTTTTCACATGAGTCAAGGGGTCACCTTTTCCATTGTACAACTCCAATTAAGGGACTTCCATATTCTTAGGAGGGACAACATGGAAAATGCCCTCAAATAATGGGCTTGCTACATCAAATGTATAGAAATTGAACTTAATTTGAGTAATGGAAGCCAATTGATGTTGTAAGGATGTAACAGTTTGGGTTAAAATTAATGGTTGCTTTGGTAGAAGGATTGAAATTGGGCATATTAGATTGTGATGGAGGAGTAATATTGTTGTATGTGGGTGGAGGTTGAGAATAAGGAGGTGGAATATTATCATATGTGGGTATGGGAGATGATTGGGATATAAATAGAAGACTCACAAAAAGAGGAATATAAGAATATTGATTAATGGGATTTCCCCCATGCCTAACATGTGTAGAATTAACATTTTGTGTGGAATTATTCATGATAGAAGATGTAAATGCAAGCACACTAGGTAAGGATGTAGGCATATGAATAGAATGGTTAGCTTGACTAGTTAGTTGATCTAGTAACCAAGGACTTTGACACAACTTTTGATTGGTATGATATTAGTATCGACAATATGAGTAAGGCTGTTCACCCCAACAATAAGAATAATAACTCTAATTGAAGTCTCAATCCGAAGTTTGAATATTCATTTGGTAAAGTCACTATTTCCATAGCTAGTGTTCATTTGATTGTCAACCCATGGATGTAGTACTTGAAATGGGTCTGCACTATATATGCACTAAGTTCCTGTAACAACTATTCTGCATTACTACAATAACTAACATTATGCAGAAAAAGGTAAAAGGCTACATGAAGAATTTTGCATAAATTCTTAAAAGCAATGCTGGATAAATTCAATATGGATAAACATGAATTACTCTATTCTGGCTTGGCTGCAGGAACAGTCAATGGATCTCTTTCCAGTGGCTGCAGGAATAGTCAATGCAAGAACTTCTACTGCTGCTAAAGAAAGAAAACTAATTTTAAAAAACACACGGGATCACTCGCCAAGTGGGCCCCCTTGGATGAGTGATACTAGGCTTCCTGAAAAACTACTCTTAACAGATCAGAATAACATAACTTTTATTTATCCTTTTTTGAAAGTGATTACATACTTTTAAAAAGAAACTCAAGAATGACTATAAAAAATTCTTTGCTCTATTCTTCTCCTTTTTCTATCTAACTCTTGAGAAGAAGAAGAGCTCTTTATTAAAAAGAAATTAACTACAAAAGACTACACAAATCACACCCAGAAGAAGAGGCAGATGATTGACTGATAAAGAAGATAACTGGAGCTATGCTGTAGAAAACATGGATCTAAATCGCACCACGATCTTTACATGTCGCGGCGGTATTTACAAATTCAATGCCCACTGAAGTTAGACATTGGTAATGTCACTTGACTGCTCCATTTATGCCATACCTTGCGCTTGCTCAGGTCCTCTATAGTTTGATCGTCAGTTATCTCATAATCCTTTCCTTCATTAGGCGTGATAGGATAACATCCACTGTGGTATCATTTATTACTTGCACTACAACATAAATAACATACAAGGACATACATACACATTTTATTTAATTAACACATCTATTAATTCACATATGATTTTACGCTAAATAATCTGCATGGCTACATGAATAAATCACATGGCTGCAGGAATACATGACTTGGCTGCAGGAATAGACTGGCAAAGGTAGAACATGATTTAATAAGTTCAAGCTTAACATATGGAATACATATAGTCAACTTCCAATACATTACTACTACTATGCAAACCAAAAGATAACAAAAACTCAAGAGTTCTGAGGATAAAAATATAACAAACTATCAACTCATCATGCCCCCCAACTTTAAGATCCTGCTGATCCTACAACAAAAGGAAAATTTATGACTCTTGCACTAACTCTCAAATCACCAATGGTGCCCTGACTTGTCCCTCCTGAAGCCAAATTCCAATAAAATCCCTTCATTTTTTGCAGCCTGGACCATCTGGCTTATTCTTCTGTGAGTGCATCATAGGGCTGATCTGTAGGCTGACATCCCAATAGTGGCCACCTGAGAATAGGAGGCTGAAAGATCAGTGGTAGCCAGTTGTTGGTTTTCTCTCTGCCTAGTTGTACATATCTGGGGGCTCTTTGCATAGCTGCTTGAAAATTTTGCAATGAACAAGGTTCCCCCTACTTTAATTGATTTGGTAAGTTATTACAATGTTGAGTTAACCCATCTATTGCAGCTGCTCTGTTGGTTTGAACTAGATGCTCATATGCCTGATAGATTTCTTCTCTCATTGGAAGCACTAGTTTTCTAACATCACCCCTTACCAGTAATTTATGCCATTCATAATAAAGAACTCTTGGTTCTTTTGATTCTTTCCTTAATGGCAATGGACTGTCAAACTCTAAATCCTTATATGCTCTAGCTTGTGTCCCCATGCTGATCTCATTCTGGATCCATGACATTAAAGCTTTGATATGGATATCTCCAATATATAATAAAGGGTTCCACTCACTATTTGAGGATACAACATAGTTATGTAAATAGAATTCACATAGAAAATTCTTCACAACTGGTGGAGAGGTTTGGTAAGCATAAAAGAGCTCTTCAGGGGTTTCTAAAGAGGGGATAAGATCCCTAACAATGCGGTTCAATTTGAAATTTAAATACCGCTCCTTCAAATGCACAGAATAAACCCTTGGAGGTACCCTACATTGCATCAATTCGGGGACCATACTAGCAATTGTTTCAACTTTAGCCTCTAATTCCTCAATTTTGTCTATCCCTCTTTTCAATTTCTTTTTGTTGTTTATCAATAATCCCTTGCAACCTAGCCCTCTCTATCTCCCATTGTCTATAAAATGTTAAAGCAATGGATAAACTACTTAGGGATGAAGGAGGTCTAATAGGTGTTACCTTAGGCTGTGGGATTTCTTCAATAAATTCCTCAATCTGTGCTGGAATCTCTCCAATATTTTCCTCAAACTGATGTGAAGTGTCTCCACCAATTTCTTCAAACTATTCTGGAATCTCTCCAATTATTTCTTCAAGTTGCTGTGAAATATCTCCAATAGTTTCTTCAAACTGCTCTTGATTCTCTTCAATAGTTTCCTCAAAATGATGTGAAGTGTCTCCACCAGTTTCTTCATTAACCTCCTCAAGCTGTTGTGCCACAAAATCAAGATTTGTCAACCTATCTTCATCATCTTCTACCTAGATTTCAGCATCCGCAAGGCTTCCTTCTTCTTGTAATTTGATATTGGCGGGGCTTCCTTCTTCTAATGTTTCCATTGTAATAACCTCTTTTGGATCACCTGCTGGATGAGCCTTCTGGGTCCTACTCTGTGTTCTTCTTAAATAAACTTTTGGAGTGGCTGCAGGAATGGTTTCAGTTACTGCAGGAGTTTTTCTTTTTGTCTTAGTCTCTTGCCTGCAGGAGAAATTTAAGTTTCCTGCGGCTGCATCATGGGTTCTTCATCTATTTCATTCCTTTCCAACTCCTTCCCTTTTCTCCTAGAAATTGGTGACTCTCTTTGAAGAGAGGTAGAGGGTTGTTCCATGTTCATTTCAGCCATCTCTTCCTCCACAATAACCGCAGCTCCTTCAGCAACAAGCAAATCATTCTTTGCAACAACTACATGAGAAGAGGGTTCTGCAACATTTTCTTCTTCAGCCAACGGATTCTCTGCAACAGGGGCATCTTCAACCCTAAACTGTAGTATATCCTCAAATACGCCCCATTCCATCTGTGAAACATCTCTAAGGGAATGTTCTACAACTAATTTAACCAATCCATGATGGATAACGGAACGATTTCCATTTTTCCATGTCTCCTTAGCGCTTGTAGAAATGAGGTGGTACAGAAAATTAGGTACATTCACCCTCCGGCCATGCCGTAAATGACTAAGTAATTTAAAATGCGGTGAATGTAAATTTGAATATCTCCCTTCACAAGTAATGTATTTCATAACATACAAAGCTACCTGAGGCCACTCTGCTGGCAAGGAAACCCTTCTAGTTCCTTGCTTGTCCACCATTAGAGGTCCATCCATGGGAATTGTGAACTCTGCTCTGGTGCTCCTTGCGTATTTTGATTCTAGAAGTAGTTCCTCTTCCTGCAGCAACCCCGTTACTTCTGCTATTCGCTGTTCCGTTGCAATAACCCTTAAGCCTTTAACCGTAGCTTCTCCTTCATTGAAGGAATGCATAAATTCTGCAGCTATTTCTTCATTAAAGTCTCTAATTTTCAAGAAGTAATCCAACCAGCCATGGTGTCTAAAATGATGCTCACAAAGAGCATCCTGCAACAACACCTCATGAACTGTTGGTTCATGGCGGATTAGATCACCACCCATCTCTTACTCTGCTAGTATTGAACACTATGTAGCTGAGAAATAGAGAACCAAAATATCCGACAGATTTGCTAAATTGAAAATTCCATAATATTTCAATTCTGGTGGCATAATTTATTATTTGCTTGCGTGAAATAATAACTTGATAAACAACGATGGCATGCAATCTATTCTAAGTACCGAAAAGGATGGATAATCAATAACTTTGGAAACCGAATCATAAAGCACCCCCCCAACTTAACCTAGCACGTGTCCACACAAGTTGACGAGATTTTAGGGAGTGTAGCAGATTTTTAAAAAGAATAATCATAATGAAATAATAAATGCGTAATTAAAATAAAACACAATATGCACATACCTGCAGTCGTATGGAAAATGACGGCGAAATGAAGTGAAATGACAGATAAGAAAGTGGGATGGAATGACATGGATGGAATTTTATTTACGAAGAAGAATATTCCCATAAGATATGGAAATATTTATTGTGAAATGATGCAAGAAGAATTATGAAGCAGCAAGCATGTTCACTGTAGTGGCTGCAGGAACCTCACCGTTATTACTTTGCTCAATTGTAGCAGGAAGTTGATCAGTTACTGCAGGATCCTCGATAGTGGCTGTAGGAACCTTGTCAGTTGCCGCAGGAACCTTTGTTTCATCCTTTTCGTCAAATTGCTGCAGGAACTCCTCTTTAGTGGCCGACTTATGATACAGATGCAGTCGGTGACCATTCACTAAAATCTTAAACTGAACAGGATCAATTATGGTCAAATGAACTGCTCCATTATTGAAAACTTCTTCTATCTCATATAGACCTAACCACCTGGTTTGCAACTTCCCCATAGCATCTTTATATCTGGAATCATATAGCAGTGCCTAGTCACCTACTTTGAACTTCTTTTCTTCGATATACCTATCATGCCATTTTGCTCTCTGATTTTGAATCAGTTTTGTCTGTTGGATAGCTATTTTCCTCCATTCATTTAGAGTATTCAATTGCTGAATACGTTCTTTTTGTGCTGTAGACAATGTCATATTTAATTGCAAAGTTGTTCTCAAATTTTTATGCTCGAATTCAATAGGCATCATTGTTGTTTTTCCATAAACCATCTCAAAAGGTGTAAAACCAATTGGTGTTTTCCAAGTTGTTCTGTATGCCCAAATTGCTTTTGAAAGCCTATGAGACCAGTCTTTTTTATGAACAGATATTGTTTTGGTAAGAATAGCCTCAAGCTCCCTATTTGTAACTTCTACCTGTCCATTAGCTTGTGGATGATACAGAGTAGTTTTTTTGTGCCTTATATTGTATTCATTGACCAAAGCTGCTATTAATGTTGAAGTAAATTGAGGTCCCTGGTCTGAGACAATCTCTCTTAGTACTCCATATCTTGTAAATATCTCTTCATAAAGAAACTTAGCCACCTTATTGTCTCTTGCATGTGTCATGGCACGAGCTTCCACCCATTTTGTTACATAGTCTATACATACCAAAATATAGGGTTTGCCATTAGAAGGTGGATCAATTGGGCCAACAAAATCTAAACCCCATTTATCAAATGGCGCTACTGATATTTGTGGATATAATGGAATTTCATCAAATTTTGTAGGTCTTCCCATACGTTGGCGTCTATCACAGTTCCTTGTATACTATGCTGCATCCTTGTGTAATGTGGGCCAATAGTATCCTGTATTTAGTACTTTTAGTGTTGTTCTTTTGGCAGCAAAATGTCCTCCACATGGCTCATCATGACATGCATGTAGGATATCATATGTTTCATCTTCTCTCACACATCTTCTCATGACTTGGTTAGGCCCAGTATAAAACAAACAATCAACAATCCTTGAGAAGTTAAAACTTTTTTCAACTAACAATCTTCTTTCCTTAGGAGAGAAATGAATTGGCATTTTAGCAGCAGCTAAATAATTGGCAATATAAGCATACCAGGGAGTATGAGCTTGGATAAGAAATACATGTTCATCTGGAAAAGCATCATCACTGTAGAATTTTCTTGTAACTGAAGTCTTGAAAGATAGTCTGCAATCACATTAGAATTCCCTGGTTTATCAACAACTGTGATATCAAATTCCTGCATCAACAACAACCAGTGAGCCAATCTACTAGTTTTTAAAGGCTTATTCATGAGATATCTGATTACAGTATGATTTGTATGCACAAATATAGGATATCCCGTGATATAGTAGCTGAATTTGTTGAGTGCATATATAACAACTAACATTTCCTTTTCAGTGACTGTGTAATTCAACTCAGGTCCCTATAAGTTCTTGCTAATATAATATATTGCATTTTCCTATTTGTCAATCTTCTATCCTAAGACTACCCCTATTGCATAATCAGATGCATCGGTATGGATTTGGAATGGTAAAGACCAATTTGGACCTTTAAGAACTGGTGCTTGAGTCAAGGCATGCTTAAGCTTTAAGAAAGCTTCATTGCATGCCGAGGTCCATTTAAATTCTATATCCTTGGTAAGTAGTGAATATAAGGGACTTGCAATTTTGTTGAAATCCTTGATAAACCTTCTGTAGTATCCAACATGACCAAGGAAACTTCTTACATCTTTTTGTTTCACAGGGGCATTAATATTCTGAATGACTTCAATCTTTGCTGGATCCACCTGTATTCCTTTTATAGAGATATGATGACCAAGGACTATTCCTTCTTGCATCATGATGAAGCATTTCTCACTATTTAATGACAAACTATAGTCTTCACATCGCTGCAAAACTTTTTTCAGGTTCCCTAATGCTTGTTCAAATTCAGAACCATAAGTTGTAAAGTCATCCATATAGATTTCCATAATGTCTTGAGAAATATCAGAAAAGATACTGATCACTGCTCTTTGAAAAGTGGCTGGAGCATTACACAACCCAAAAGGAAGAACATAATATGCATATGTGCCCCAAGGACAAGTGAATGTTGTCTTCTCTTGATCCTCCGAGGGTATCTAAATATGATTGTAACCACTAAATCCATCAAGGAATGAAAAGTATCTTTTACTAGCCAAGGAATCCAATACTCGATCAACAAATGGTAATGGAAAATGATCTTTTCTTGTTGCTAAGTTCAGGGCTCTATAATCAACACATACCCTCCATTTTCCTCATTTCTTAGGGACTATGACCAAAGGTGATACCTATTGGCTATCAGAGATAGGATAGATAAACTCGACCTTTAACAACTTCTGCAATTCTTCTTTAACTATCTCCTTCAAGGCAGGATTAATTCTTCTTTGAGGTTGTCTAAGTGGGCAACACTCTTCTTTTATATAAATACAGTGGGTGCAAACTGTTGGGTCTATTCCATGCATATCGTTGTAATCCCATGCAAAAGCATTTTTATGACATTTCAGCAAGTCCACAAGGGCCTCTTTTTGAGTATCTGAAAGATCTCTATTGATATTCAAAGATTTACTCAAATCAACTTCTATCTTGATAGTAAGATCAATCTGGTTTATATCAGAAAAATGAGAAGAAGATACTTCCTGCGGCAACATAGTATGCAATATATCAGTGGCTGCAGGAAAGTCCAAACCTACAATATTCAGAACCAACTCCTGCAATTGTTGTTCTTGTATCAATTCATTTATCAAAAATTGATAAAGAATTGAGTCCTCATCATGTAATTGCATGAATGTCCCTTCATTAATCATCATAAGATGATTAATAGTCAACTCCCTTAGATTCTTCTCCTAAAATAGGCCAAACAGCTTTTTGTTGATCAAGCTGGGATTGTGCAGGAGAATACAAGGATAATGTTTTTATAGAATTCCCATCTGAAAGTCATATCCCCTGATCTACATCCAATATATGCATCAGCTATGGCAAGCCAAGGTCTTCCCAAAATCACTGAATGTCCTCCCAATGTTGCTTTTGGAGATAGAATCATAAAGTCTGCAAGGTATTCCCATGAATCCAAAATAACCACTACATCCTCAATGATACCATCAGGTCTTACTGTAGAACTATCATCAAGTTGTAGAACTGTGGGTGTAGGCCTTAGACTATTGATTTCAAGCTGTTTCATTACTTCTCTTGTCATCACATTAATGGCTGCCCCTAAATCAATAAAAACATTTCTTATTTGGTTGCCATTAATGACTATACTTACAACAGGACTACCTGGATCTGAATATTTTGGAATTGCAACCTTGCCTAACATAATATCTGCCAATTGACCCATAACATGCATTATTTATGGATCCTTCTTCTTCCTACCAGGTTTTTTTAAACATGCTTCTCTCTGTGCCTTACCATATATGGGAACATCTTTTATTTCTTTCAACAATGGAATTTTAGCACAAATATGCTTCGGTTGATCTATAATATCAAAGCCTTGCTCTTGTTCTATGGGAACTTCCTTTTCTTGCAATCTCTGGGGAAATGGTGGTGATACTTGCTTCTGAGGGATCGCATCTATTGGATCAGAGATTTCTTATTCTTCTTATACCTCAGTGATAACTGGAGGAGATGGATTAGGCAGAGTTGTCCCAGATCGGAGGTGAATATCACTTAGAGATAGAGAATAGGCTATGTATTGATTAAGATATGCCGAATAAGCTTGTTGTTGTTGTTGAGGCTTAATATTAGGATTTGACAGTGGTTGAGTAGGCAACTGCATTGGCTTAGGTGGGACTGCAGTGGCTGCAGGAGGAGGCATTATTGTAGGAGGCTGTGGTTGCTGAATAGGCGGTTGATAACCAGAAGATTGGACATTCCATGGTTGACTCCCCCTCTATTGAGAAGTAGGTTGCCAATTTCCTTGAAACTGACTTCCTTGGCTTTGAGGTGGATACCAATTCCCTTGTGGCTGCTGCCACCGTGGTATTTGATTACCAAAATGCTACCCTTGGGCTTGAGAACCATACCAATTTTGATAATTACCAAGATTTTGAGCATAAGGCGGTTGCCATTGGTTATTTGGCACATAAGAATTTCCAGTATAACCAGAAAAAGAAAGTGGATCCAGAGGCATACCTTGTCTTTGGAAATTTGGCCTTCTTTGAGCAACATAGAAGACTTGCTCATCTTCACCTTGTATTGGCTTGAAGTCAAGAACTTCCACATTTGCAACCATTTTGCAACGACAATCCTTCTTTTGGTGTCTACAATGAGGGCAAAATTCTACAAGAAACGCATCAGATTCTTCATGCTTCTTCCAACTGGGTAGCCATATTATTTATAATGTCCTCCTTAAAGTCCTTCAATACGTGGCTAAGTTCCAATCTAGAAACGCTAGTACCAAATGCTGATGATGGTGCTCTTGGTTTGAAATGCCTATTCTTCTTAGAAGCAGATCTAGAATACTTCTTACAAATTTGTCCTATTTTAGCCCAAGTGGACTGTGTAATGTCACCTCCTCCCATAAGATCCAAAGATTTAATGCATTCATCACTGATTCCCCTAAAAAATATCAACTTGAGGGAATCTTCATTAAGAGTACTATGTTTAGACTTTTTGACACTAAATAGGAATCTTTCCAGATAATCTTCAAGACTCTCATCTTCTTTTTGTGTCATTCTAAAGATGTCATCCCCATGACGATCAATGCCTCTACAATAATCTTTGTATTTTGCAAGAAACAACCATTTCATCTCATCCCATGTATTGATTGTGCTACTACCCAAGCTCATAAACCATCTCAAGGAAGACTCCTTCAAGGTGGCAGAATTTTTTTTGAGTCTATGGGCATCTGTGTTATAGTCTAAACTCCTATAGAGAACATCCAACTCAAACAGAAATGTGTCTGGGTCCTCTGTCACCAATTCATAGAATTTAGGGAGGGAAGAAGCTGGAATGTTCTTGAGATTGACATTATCATGCTGATCAGATATGGGGAACTCAAACATTGGGTCTAGTTGTGGTGGTGGATTATTTCCACTAGGAGGTGGGTTTCCTTGCATTGGACTTGTGGGGGTTGTTACTATATGCAATTCTTCTTCTTGAGGTCCAAAGAGGAAATGAAGACTACCTTATGGGAATTCAAATTCAGGGTTATTCAAATTCTCTAGGGTTTGATAAAGTTCAACAAAAGGATTTATATCTGAGGAATTATTTTCTGCATGATTAGGATGATTGGGCAGAAATCTACCTAGAACATCTCTTCTTCGTCTATGCATGCAGATTCATGAAATTCTTTTTCAAACAGTCAAGTATGCCAAAAAAAACAATTAACTAAAAACTGAAAAGATAATAACCATAACAGGTTCTTAGCTTGACACCATCCCCGACAACGACACCAAAAATGTTCACCCCAACAATAAGAATAATAACTCTAATTGAAGTCTCAATCTGAAGTTTGAACATTCATTTGGTAAAGTCACTATTTCCATAGCTAGTGTTTAATTGATTGTCAACCCAGGGACGTAGTACTTGAAATGGGTTTGCACTATATATGCACTAAGTTCCTGTAACAACTATTCTGCATTATTGCAACAACTAACATTATGCGGAAAAAGATAAAAGGCTACATGAAGAATTATGCATAAATTCTTAAAAGCAATGCTGGATAAATTCAATATGGATAAACAGGAATTACTTTGTTCTGGCTTGGCTGCAGGAACAATCAATGGATCCATTTCCAGTGGCTACATGAATAGTCAATGCAATAACTTCTACTACTGCTAAAGAAAGAAAACTAATTTTAACAAACACATGGGATCACTCGCCATGTGGGCCCCCTTGGATGAGTGATATCAGGCTTCCCGAAAAACAACTCTTAATAGTTCATAATAACATAACTTTTATTCATCCTTTTCTTAAAGTGATTACATAGTTTTAAAAAGAAACTCAAGAAACATAGTACTTGAAATGGGTCTGCACTATATATGCACTAAGTTCCTGTAACAACTATTCTGCATTACTGCAGCAACTAACATTATGCGGAAAAAGGTAAAAGGCTACATGAAGAATTCTTCATAAATTCTTAAAAGTAATGCTGGATAAATTCAATATGGATAAACAAGAATTACTCTGTTTTGGCTTGGCTGCAGGAACAGTCAATGGATCTATTTCTAGTGGCTGCAGGAACAGTCAATGCAAGAACTTCTATTGCTGCTAAAGAAAGAAAACTAATTTTAACAAACACACGAGATCACTCGCCAAGTGGGCCCCCTTGGATGAGTGATACTAGGCTTCCCGAAAAACAATTCTTAATAGATCAGAATAACATAACTTTTATTCATCCTTTTCTGAAAGTGATTACATAGTTTTAAAAAGAAACTCAAGAAATGTAGTACTTGAAATGGGTTTGCACTATATATGCACTAAGTTCCTGTAACAGCTATTCTGCATTACTGCAACAACTAACATTGTGTGGAAAAAGGTAAAAGGATACATGAAGAATTCTGCATAAATTCTTAAAAGCAATGCTGGATAAATTCAATATGGATAAACAGGAATTACTCTGTTCTGGCTTGGCTGCAAGAACAATCAATGGATCTGTTTCCAGTGGCTGTAGGAACAGACAATGCAAGAACTTCTACTACTGCTAAAGAAAGAAAACTAATTTTAACAAACACACGGGATCACTCGCCAAGTGGGCCCCCTTGGATGAGTGATACTAGGCTTCTCGAAAAATAACTCTTAACAAATCAAAATAACATAACTTTTATTCATCCTTTTCTGAAAGTGATTACATAGTTTTAAAAAGAAACTCAAGAATGACTATAAAAAATTCTCTGCTCTATTCTTCTCCTTTTTCCGTCTAACTCTTGAGAAGAAGAAGAGCTCTTTATTAAAAAGAAATTAACTACAAAAGACCACACAAATCACACCCAGAAGAAGAGGCGGATGATTGAGTGATAAAGAAGATAACTGGAGCCATGCTGCATAAAACATGGATCTAAACTGCACCACAGTCTTTACATGCCGCAACGGTATTTGCAAATTCAATACCCACTAAAGTTAGACATTGGTAATGTCGCTTGACTACTCCGCTTATGCCGTACCTTGTGCTTGCTCAGGTCCTCTATAGTTTGATCTTCAGTTATCTCATACATATCCTTTCCTTCATCTGGCACGATAGAAGAACATTCACCCTGGTATCATTTATTACCTGCACTACAAAATAAATAACATACAAGGACATACATACGTATTTTATTTAATTAACACATCTATTAATTCACATATGATATTACCCTAAATAATCTGCATGGCTACAGGAATAAATCACATGGCTGCAGGAATAAATGACTTGGCTGCAGGAATAGACTGGCAAAAGTAGAACATGATTTAATAAGTTCAAGCTTAACATATGGAATACATATAGTCAACTTCTAATACATTACTACTACTATGCAAACCAAAAGATAACAAAAACTCAAGAGTTCTAAGGATAAAAATATAACAAAGTATCAACTCATCAAAGGCCATGCAACAAATTAACACCAATTTATCACTTTGCACCATTCTTTGCAATCCTTCAATCAATGGGATTGCCTCACTTTTTGGATATTATTGACTCATCCATTGTTGAATATTTTTAAATTCATTTTCAATCTTCTCCAATTGGTCAATGGTAATCCTAGTTAGTGATTCATCCACATCATAAGAATTATGAGAAGAATGGGGATAAATGATATCATTTGTTGGGTTGGATGAAGGATCAACATTCTCATGAAATAAGTTATCCAAATTAGGCTCCATATTCTTAGTAATTAAACCTTGGGAAGCCTTAATTCTACAACTTCTTCTCACAAGAATACTGTATGTAGGACTAATGGTAACAAAACACATGCACAAAGGAGGGAAATTTGAATGCAAAAATTGAAAATTATGATTAAGAAATGCAATTTGTTGTAACAATGAAAGATTAACCAATCAAATAAGAATTTTGAATTATGATTTTGAATGTTAAATGCCTCTAAATCATAACATAACATTGCATAATAATCAGATCTGAAAATAAACTTGAAAAATTATGCAAGCCACAAGTTAATTTTAGAATTAGAAATTGGGGTTTTTGTGAATTTAACCTCTAAATTTATGTAATTCAATTGAAAATAATATCAATGAGTGCAAATCTAAATTTTAACATGCCTAAACAATCAGATTTGAGAAAATAAATCAAAATTATGCAACCCACAAGTTTAATTTTAGAATTATAAATTAGGGTTTTTTGTGAATTTAACCTCTAAATTTATGTAACTCAATTGAAAATAAAACTTATGAGCGTAATTTTTAATTTGAAAATGCATGCAAATTATATCTAAGATCACAAATAAAAAAATATGGTGCAAGAAGTTAAGTTCACCAAAAATATGGTGAAGAAAAATGAGGGTTAGGGTTAAATCAAGATAATAAAACCACTAAATCCCCTATTTAACCAATACATTTGTAAGGAAGAAGGAATCTAATAGATCTAGCCTTAAAAGAGTGAGATTCTGATCACATTCCAAGCTCTTTGGGTAAGGCCTTTCTCCATCCAAGATTGAATTGATTTGATTGTTGATGATTAGGGAAAAATAGGTGATAATTGAAGTATTTTGACATAAATAGTAAGCTACAGATGTCTGATGGAGCCACTGACCTAGAATTGGGCAAAATATGTTGTCTGAAATCTATTCTTAGAAGTTCGACCTGATTTTCCGAGATGAGGTAGTATCAATTCACCAGGGTCCTCTGAATTTTTCATCGTCGAAAGTTGAACTTGTTCATCACTGCGAACTGTGCCAAGCCTCCCGAGTAGAGCTCCATACCTATTCCTGAACACAAAAAGAAAGGGAAATATATTGGGAATAGGAGTTTTCCTTAGTCAAACCCTAGTTTTGGAATTAACCATGAAATTGAATTGACAAATGTCAGTGAAAGACACAATAAAATACTTTCCTTTTGAGGGAAAGGCTGAAAATGATTGAAACACTAATGATATGCCTTAATTAAGTTTTGTTTGACCTTCACAAAGGAATAAGGGTTTCATATATGTTATCTTCATAAAACATAGATCATGGATGTCATCTTCAATGTTTGAAACTTGACTTCACTTTTGCTCCAATGCTTGATGAAAAATTGATTGCTTGCTCACTTGAATTTGCAAGAGTGTAATTGAAATCTTGAATGAGTTTAGGTTTAAAATGAGAGGGGTAGACCTCCTTTTATACATGTCTATTTGAAGAACAAATTAATTTTATAGAGTAAGATGACACAGGATCTAGGTCCTCGCCCAAAATATGTGACCATTATAAGGCCCCAAATTGGGCCCTTTTTTAGAGGGCTATGGCATTGGGTGCAATGGTCCTGGAAATCAGGGATCTAGGTTTGAAGGGAGACTATGAAAGTAGTGGAAATTTAGGTTTGATAGGTGGTGTGATAAATATCAACACTTGATTGAGCCTCGAAAGTTGAAGTGCCAAAGTGAGGTCCAAGTGAGGACAAAATTGTTGGCGAGTATAATTTAGGACTCTATAGCAGTATGACAGACATGTTGTTCATGATGAGAAGAATAATACTTATACCATCAAGACAAATGGTTAGAAATTTGTTTTGAATCTAAAGCAGGATAAAGAAGAATATGTAGAAGGCACTTGTAGAGTGTGTTTGGTCTGAAGAAAGATTATTGAAGGATTTTAAAAATGATGGAGTTTGTTTTTCTTTTGAATTCTAGCCAACACAACATATGACGATATGTAAGGAGGAGAAGTTGCCCATATATATTCAAGAATTGATTGATGACTATGTAGAAACAATGATGAAGGAATTTCTATATTGATTTCCATTAGCGAGGAACATCAGTTATTGTATGGATTTGATGAAGGAATTGCTAGATGGATTGTCGTTAGTGAGGAACATCAGTTTGTTAGATATTTGGTTAATCCCAAAGACACTAAGAGGGGGGGGGGGGGTGAATCAGTGTCTAACTGGTTTATGAAAGATTTAAACTTATTTGCAACTTTACAACCCAAATTAATATACCAATAAGAAAATAATAATGCAATAAAGAGAAACAAAAGAATCAACATCAATGCACACCATAACACAAATATTTTGGCGAGGAAACCCGGTAAGGGAAAAACCTTGGTGTGATTTGTGACCCACAATATTTATTCACTGGCCAATATGAATAAATATTACTTAGTACAATAGGGGCCTGCACACGTAGGAAGGCCAACTGCCTAGAGCTCACTGCTCAACACAAAAATGGAGTCTCATTAACTACACAATTGGATGGTTAAATCCAATAACAATATACTACTCAAAATAGCATCTGCATTGCTGGATTTAGTACCGGTTTAAGCTCTGACTAATACCTCTGCCAAAACCTTGCTTTGCCTTGCTCTACTTTTTATTCGCTCTCAAGATAAATACATCAAAGTGTATATACAACTATTCACTATCATAACCTATCACATATTATCGATTCCTTACATTATATATCATATCATATATTCTATCTTATGTTCAAATGACCTACAATATCTCATACATATATGAGTCTTCACAATACATCATGTCGGCTATACAAATATAATATTACATTACAATACATTTCGCATAAACAATATTATTTCCAAGTCGGCTTGGATGTCGGTAAGATCTACTGCCGGTGTAACTGGATGCCGGTGTGAATAAACCTTGTAGTGACTGTCGGTGCCGGTAGGTGAAATCTATTGCTGGTATAACCTATGAACCATGTTGAACCTTGTTACCAGTTGGTTGCCATTAATGAGAACATCAACCATTCTCATCTGAGTGTATAATGCCAACACAGTTATTATATGGATTAAATTTCAAGTGCAAATTTTCCAAATAAGGAACCATATAGGATGATGCCTTAGGATAATGAGGAAATAAATCAACAAGTCTAGGAGTTGCTGGACAAAGGGATTATTAGGGAGAATATCAGTCCATGCACTATACTTATAGTATTGGTGATAAAGAAGGGAGGTGAGTGGAGAATGTCATTGATTCTAGAGCAATTAAGAAGATCACCATCAAGTATATGTTTCCATTGCCCAACATGGATGATTTAATGGATTGTTTGAATGGGGCAAGGCAATTCACAAAGATTGACTTGAAGAGTGGGTACCATCAAATGCAAATCCCTGAAGGGGATGAGTGGAAAACAATGTTCAAGACAAAGGATAGATTGTATGAGTGGCTTGTCATGCCATTTTGGTTGACAAATGGACCTAGTAAATTCATGAGATTGATGAACCAAGTATTGAAGCCTTATCTTGGTATGTTTGTTATTGTCTATCTTGATGAAATATTGATTCTTAATTAAAAAAAAGGAACATTTGGAACATGTTAGGGTTGTATTACAAAGATTGAAGAAAGAAAAAATAATGGTGAATTTGGAAATGTGTACTTTCATTAAGAAGAAATTGATTTACTTGAGATTTGTAATTTCTAATGAAGGGTTGAAAATGGACCTTAAGAAGTTAAGCTATTATTTTTTATTAAGGTAAAAATAAGTTTTGAAGGGGCCCCGAAACCCTTTACAATAGATCCTTACAAGATAAAAGCATTTAAGAAACCTAAAGGAACAAACATAAGAAAAAACAACATAACAACTAGAAAAAACCAGCTAAAAAGCCCCAAAAAACCAGCGAAAACCAGCTAGACCAGATAAAGCCCAGAAAAGGAACTAATTTATGTTTTTTAGGGCATTAGCCAAGTTGTTGCTAATCCCATATAGATCTTTGATATTATCCCTAAGATTAGGGATTTCCTTAGCAGAAGTCGAATCTGCTTTCTTCACACTCGCCGTAGTTCTCTTTGCTGCTCCACCAGGCGTAGCTTCCCCGCTCGAAGTCTCGAAAGCATCATCATCAATGTCGAGGTCCACCACTGGTTTGGGAGAGCTGGAGCTTTCAAAGATCTTAGGAATATCCTCTAGGTTCTTTGTAACAACAGACAAGATATTCGGGATCATTCCCATCAAGTTTTTCATTGCCACTTTACCTTCTTCCAGATATTCAATCTGAGCTGCCATCTTTTTAGCTTTTTCCTCCATGTCTTGCTTCCATTGCTTCTGGTTCTTGTTGTCTTCCTTCCTTTTCTCATCCATCTGCTTCCCATTTTTTTCCAAATTCTTCACAACTTCATAAGTCCATCTATCAAACCCCAATCTAGCCTTAGTAAGGTTTTTGAGGTTATCCAGGAATAACCCTTCTTAAGCTATTGTTGATTGGCTATCACTAAGGAGTAATTTTAAAGTTCGTAGTTTTCATGGGTTGGCAAGCTTCTATAAGAATCTCATACATAATTTCAGTGGGATATGTGGTCCCAAATTATTGAAATAATGAAGGGAACAAGGAAAGAGTTCAAGTGGACAACTACAACAAAGAAGATTTTTCAATTGTTAAAGAGTAAGGTGATCAAGCAACCGGTGTTGGTGTTGCCAAACTTTAGAAATTTTTTCCAGTTTGATTGTTTCTTAGTCAAGAAAGTAGACCAATAGCATACTTTAGTCAAAAGCTAAATGAAGCAAAAAGGAAGTATTCAATGTATGATTAGGAATTTTATGCAATTGTGCAAGCACTCAAAAAGTGGAGACATTACCTGTTAGATTTGTGTGAATATTGTCATTGATATCAAACTCCGTGATCCAGATAGGACCAAATGTAGCACATTGAGCAATAGTGGAAGGTAGGTATTTATGTGATGTTGAGAAAAAATGGAAGATAGGTATGTATGTGATAGTGAGCAGTGAGGCATGTATGGTTTACATGAGAAATTTCCAGAAGACCCTTTCCTCCATAATCTAATGTTTTGCTAGTCATGATTGAGTTTTTCTTTTTGTATCAATTGTTGGTATTAGTTGTGACAATTGAATTGCTATATAGATGTTTGTATTATAATATGATCTATGAATCCTATGCTCTGGAATCTATGGCATTTGTATCTCGAATATAAGAGTTGTTATGCTTGGAATTTGTATCTTTGGGTCTGTGTCTATGGGTCTAGTAGACCTTTGTTTTTCTCCGATAATTGAAGTGTGATTCCAGTAATTAAAGTGAAAGCGTGTAGAAGATTTGTGAAGGCTGACTTGGTTACTATGTTTTGGTCGAGGCATGTTTGAATAACATGTTGATTCAAGCAATGCATTATTTATATAAACCTTTTGTGCGTGGTCGACATATTATCTTGGTATATGTGCTTACATGTATGTATATGTATGTGGATGTGTGTATCAAGGTGGTGTGGCATGTGAACAAGAGAAGAGAGTGAATGAAAGTGATCTATAGAGAAACAAAGCGTATGTGAGTAGTGTGGAGTGTCAATAATGGAGGGAATAAAACCTAACAAATACATTTATATGAATATGACGTGGCCAAGAACTATTAGACAAATAAAACAAAATTTCACCTTATATTCCATAATAAGTACAAATACCCAAACCATATATCACGAAGGTGTGTAAGTGTGGAAAGTGTGAGTGCAGATTTACAGAGATGCAGTAATCCCTCACTAGATCTACTGTAAGTAGTTGGTTTGACAGATTGAAGATAGAGTTGCAATAATCCCTTACCAGATATGTTGTAGGAAGTTGATGATAGGTTGGAGAGATCCCTTACAAGATCTATTGTAAGTTTTGTTTTGATATATGAGCTTATCATGGATCTGACCTCTCGCATTTGGAGATGTGATTTTACTCAATTCACTTATTTCTATTACAGTGAGCATTTCAAGAGTGAGTTGTGTGCTAATTAGGTAGTGAGCCAATCGGCAGTGAGCCACCCTTTTGTAAACACCATATAACTATTTATATTATCTTGAGAGAATATCCTCTCCATGTTTTTTCCCATTTGGGTTTTCCACGTATAAAAATCTGGTTTCTATCTTGTGATTATGTTCTCCATTTATTTTGCATTTGTTGTTTCATGTTGATGAGATTAATTGCTAATGTTCAAATTTGTGGAAAGTTTTTATTGTTGTGGGAATACTGATTCACCCCCCCTCTTAGTATTCCAGACCATTCAACCATTCACCATTACCTGTTGCCAAAAGAATTTGTGCTGCATATAGATCATCAGGCCTTGCAGTTCATTAACAACCAAAGTGATTTAAATCAGAGGCATATGAAATAGATTGAATTTTTGCAAAGTTATTTTTTTGTTTTGAATATAGGAGCGGAAAATCCAATATAGTTTCTGATGAACTAAGTAGAAGGAGTTTGTTGGTGATTGAACTAAAAGTGAATGTTGTTGGATTTGATTCTTTGAGTGAGTTCTATGAACAAGATCCAGATTTCAAGGTAGAATGGAAGGCATGTAAGAATCCAATAGGAGTGGATCAAACTCCATGGCTGGAGTATTTTATTCAAGAGAATTTGGTGTTCAAAGGGAAGAGATTGTGTATTCCTCAAGGCTCCATGAGGGAGAATTTGATAAGAGAAAAGCATAGTGGTGGATTGGATGGACACTTTGGAATAGATAAATTAATAGCTCTGTTGAGTGAGAGTTATTACTGGTCAAGGATGAGTGTTGATGTCAAAAATATTGTACATGGATGTAGGGTATGCCAACATGCAAAGGGATTGAAGTAGAATATAGGATTGTATCAACCATTATTGATAGTAGAGAGACCGTGGAAACACATTAGCATGGATTTTGTTTTGGGGCTTGAGCTTGTATGGTTGTTATTGATGTCAAACCTGAAAATCTAGATGGATGTTAGTTTAGATATGCTCCTGGTTGTTGTAGTTGTGTTTTGTGTTGTAGATAGTATATTTGCTTTTGGTTGTGGCATCTTGTGTTATGGATGGTTCAGAAAGATTTTTGGTGCCCTCCATGTTGATTGTGTTTCAGCTTAGTGGATCATATTCTTTCAGTCCAAATATATGTTGGAAATTGTATTGAGATGTTTTTTTGGGTCTCACCATGGTGTGTGGAGAGCTTCTTGGAGTATGTTGCATCAAAAGAGTTTTGGTGGTTGATTGGTTGCTATATCTATACGTTACATTTGGTAATGGCTTTGCAGAATGTGCATGTGTGTGCAGACTGTTGGGTCAATCATGGAAGGATGTATTGTAATATGTTTTGGTTCCCTCTTTCTCCTGGAGTGGACCGATTTAAGTATTTTAGGTTTAGGTGGCTTATTTTGTTTTGGCCGACCCTCAATTAGGTTTCAAATGTTGTATCTCATATAAGATGCATGGATGAAAGAGTTGTGTTTGATGGGAAGTGGTTTGTGTTTGAATTGATGAGAAGTGTATGCAAATGATATGCAAGTAAATTTGAGTTGTACGAAAGTCAGTTTAAGAAGACCTTTGAAGGTGATATATTATGTGAGACAATGTGTTGTGATAGTGAAGATTATCAGAGATGTTTGTCATGATATCGATCACTTGATCTAGTTGTTGAAGGATAATTTCATGTTTAGGAGAATACTTCTCAATTAAAATTCATCTATTTCCTTTGTTACTGATTGGCAGTGAGTTCTTTGACAACAATTTGTATCTTGCCCTAAAGCTGTGAGGCTCAGTTGTGAAAGTATTTATATCTTCCCTTAAGGCAGTGTGCCATAGCCCTGCAAGTCCCTCAAGTGCTCGTGCTCCTTGGCAGTATTTAGACATCCAAAATTAATAAAATTAATATTTAATTTATTTATCCCTTCTCACATAATTAATTCCATTAATTATGTTGGCATTTTTCTTCTCAAAATTAATTAAATTATATTTAATTAATTTTATCCCTCAGCCATATAATTAATTTATCAATTGATTATATAAATGCACATTCTTCTAAAATCAATTCAATTCCCAACCTTAGCCAATCTATTCAATATTATTCTCTATTCATGATTAGTTAATTAATTCTGATTAATTAATTGATGCCATGATTCCTACAAATCACCCTTCTAATCCCCATCACTTAACCAAATTAATTCTATCCTAATCATGATGAATATTTTTTTCAATTTTATGTTCCTCCACTCATTCTCTCTTCGCATGTCTCATCCTCCTAACTCACCTACCTTCTCTCATAATCCCTCATCAACCCACCTAATCACTACACTTAATAATTTGCACATCCCTAATCATGGGTCAACTGTTTTCCATAAATGGCTTTCCCATCTCATCCTCTAACCTTAAATTTCATCTACTTTTGGTCCATCCAAGGAATTCCAAATCCCTTGCATATCCCCGTGCTCCTCTTCCAAATGAACTTTTAATTCCTTCATCCTTTATTCTCCCCATGCTTCCTCTTTCTTAGGAATTTTTAATTCCCCTTGTCCTCTCCCATGGAATTTTAAATTCTTTTCCTCTCTTCCCAAGGTACTTGGGGAAATTTTCCCATGTACTTGAGAAGTGTGAAGATGAGAAATTCCTTTATGGCAAATATCTTGGATCTCCCACTTGTCTCCTCGAATCCTCTCCCTCTCACTTTCAATACTAGCCCTCCATTCCTTTTCAATCTTGGCCATCCATTTTTGGGCTCTCCAATATATAAATTAGAGTCTTGTTCCTTTACAAATATACTTCCATCATATTCTTATGTTGTCCATTTGATCCCTTAATTCACCTTTTGCATATTTTTATGCTACCTCTTTGAGCAACAAAATCATCCATTATACCCTTATCATGCCCAAATATTGTCTCATATGATCCAAATCCATCATCCCTCAAATCCATATAATACCATCCTTTTTTGTTGTGTAGTGGAGAGAAATCCACATCCTTCAATCACAAGGAGAAAATCAAGTGAAGGTTTTGGGTGCACACTTTCACTTCCCGCTCAATTGGAGGAGGTGAAGAATCAAGGTGAAACGAGTTTACATTTATATGCTCTTATTGATTTTGATTGCTTATCTAATATTTTATGCTCATGACTTTGCTAACAATGATTTCCTCATGGTCATTTTGGCACACCCAGTGGGACCCATAGTCCCTTACATTTAATGTTTTTGTAATTTTTTGTGAAAGTTTTTGCATAAGTCCTGAATCGATGTCTCTGCCTTGCATCAACGTGCGCAGCTGTGTTTCAAGGTCTCCCCTAGAAAATTGACATCTCTGCTCTCTAGTTTTCAGAGCTAAGAACATTTTTTACAAGTTTTGAGTTTCACCGTTTGTGTTTGCAGAAGGGTGTCTCCACCTCTATTTTATCATCTCTGCTCTGATACTTTCTCTTAAATTCAAGTATGATAAGTAAAAAAATTTTGTAACTGAAAATGACTATCTTTCTTAGTAGGATGAAATGCCATCTATACAGACAACATTGTAGGAATGTCATCTGTGTAGATGTCATTTTATAGAACACTGTCTAAGCAAACATCATTTTGTAGAAGGTCATTTGTGCAAACATCATTGTATAAAACATCATCTCCGCTTGCCTTTCAAAGTCTCCACTCTAGTTAGCTTTTTTGACTAATTTTGTCTGACCCTTTCATGTTTTTTTGGCTCTATCAACCATCCAAGCCTAAAGATTTTAAACTACTAACCATCTTTGTTGCAGTTTCGTGTGTTGAAGACTTCTCTTATATCACTGTGCATGTTAGGATTTCATTTCATGCATTACTAACTAGATCATCTTGTTTGTTGTGTCTGAGTGGGATAGTAGGCATATACTCTCCCCTTGAGAAATCTTGGGTGATAAAAAATCTAGACCTACCCCCTTTTTTGTCATAGTTTAGAATCTTTAGAGGGCCTGCCTCCAGAGAAGCTATAAGTTGGGTGAGGGGGAACGATCCAAGCAGTACTCTTTTGGTTTGTTATATAAATATTTGTGACAGTTATGAAAGTCATTCTCACCTGGTGCTGATGTGTTATACTGATGGATTGTCTCCTCTAGTATCCTTGTGATGTGCTAAACCCTCATTCTAAGGTGTGGGAGGCTTCTTAATTGAGCGAACCGCTACATGTATATCCACTAGTATTTCCTCAAAAATTGACTAAACACCTTTTGTTGTAGAGACCAAAATCCTATTTTCTTGTTGGTGTAGGAGGCTGGACCTCAGAATCTGCCCCACATTGTACTATTCAAAGTAGAGATATATGTCCCCTAGTTCATAAGATCTCTCAATCTTTGTGGTAGGATATTCGTGTATTCTCGAGAAGTGAGTGTTGTGGTGGGGGAGCCAATGCTACTGAATCTTTATCTATCCACTTTGTTTGAGTATATGGAGATATCTAAGTGGGGACTCAATAAGTAGAATCCTCTTTCCAGCCTAGGTAGTGCATGCTATCACGTGTTTTCAATTGTTCATACCTGTGAATTTGTAAAATTGGGCTAATCTAGGTCCTCTCTTTCACGCTTGTCTCAAACATCACCTTGGCCAACGTGTATTCATGCTTGATATCTCTTGCCAAGACAAACAAGTCCAACATTCCCAAATTTAGCCAAAAATTTGACCAAAATCCATCAATTTTTACCTTATCACTGTTAGACTGCATTTCATTGTCTCTACCTCTATTTCACCATCTATGTTTTATTAAGAATCACCATTTGTGCCTAAGAATTTTTGTCTCCACCTGAACTAATTTTCCAAGAAGTTATCATCCATGTGCCATAATCAAAGGTCCCTCAAGCATCCCAAAAAGTTGATTTATCATCAAGTCAAGAAAAATAAGCCTAGTATCAAGTAAATCCTAAAGTGTTGAAGCTTCTTATACAAAAATCAAAAGCTATTGTTGAAATGCTGAACCTTTTTTCATCGCTTCCATGATTATCTCTATTGTTTTAACAACGAATTTGACCAAGAACCTTTGAGAACCCACACTTTTAACCAAAGGTCAGGATTATCCCAATCAATCAATTAGAGCGGCCACATTTCATTGTCTCTCCTTCCTCAACCAGAGATCACATATTAAGCATCTCCCCCATTACATGCAACCTCCACCTTTTCTCTTTCTTTAATCATTATCCATTCTTTCATAATCATTTTCCTCCCAACCTTAAGAACTTAGCACATAAACCTAATCAATCCTTTGATCCAATCATTAATAATTAATCCCAATCCAAGGTCAACACTTTGGAAAGTTTGATTTAGGTTTTTGTCATTCACCGATCCCTAATTAGCTTTTTGCTTGAGAAAGTATTTATCTCAAGTACCTTGCTCAATTATCTCTAATCATTTGGGTTGATAAAAACCTCAATCCTTTTGTCTAATTTTTCTTTGGAACTTAGCCTATCCTAAGTAGGAGAAGACTTAATCAAATCAAATCCTAATCCAAAGATTTGAATTTAGCCTAGCTTGATTGTTACCTTGCTTTATGGTTTGCATCATTAATCCTTACACCTCACCTAATCCTAATCCAAGTATCAAGGTGTTATCCAAATCCAAATCAATCTTGTCCTAATCGAAGGACCAACGTCTCATCTAATCCAATCATATCAAATCAATCCTAAACCAAATCCAAAGTTGCAAAGTCCTAATCCTCACTTTTCATCTTACATATTGTCATCGTCTCTCGATCACTTTGATCCATATCATCTCAATTTTATTTCTATCTTTGTCATCTTGAGGTTACCCTTTAATGGTACACACACACTCACAAAAGCAAAAGTTGGCTGCCCAGAACCCACATTCAAACATCATGGGTTGGTTTGAAGAAATGATTATGGAAGTTCAAGGATCACCCTATCAATCATGTCCATCCAAATCATGCATGCCTCAAAGTTTTCCAACTTCCACCTATTCATGTCTCCCACCCCAACCCACTCACCAAGTCAATCCCATAACCTCACATCCATCTACCATATCCCAATCCATCTCACCTCAACATATTATATCCAATCCTAGTCCTTATTCCATTCTTTATACTTCCTCTACCTTTGACAAGGGAACTCCAACATATTCCTCATCCATATTTCCCTCTTATCCCTCAACCACATATTAATTTCCATCTAACATATATACCTCAATATTCTCCCCCATCCACATCCCAATCCCTCTTTTTACAGAACCTCCATCACCTCCACTCATCATCCAAGTCCCTTACACCATAGTTATCCAAACCTTAATCATAATCCCCCACTACATAATCCTAATCTTCCATCTAATCCTAAAACTTCACATAACCCTATTCCTCCAACATCCACATCATCCCCATCCTCTAAGTCCTTCATAATTTTATCCAAGAAATCCTAGGAAAGGAGACTAAATCCCCACCTTCAAACAAAGTTTCCCAATCTCCCCAAGTCCCGCATCCACCTCCACCCCCTCCAAATAAGGAAAACTCTCAATTCCCTAAGCCTCATGATACTACCATCCCTCCTTATACCCAAATTGAAGTTTATATATCCTCCTCTATCAAACCATCCCCATAACCCCCAACATGTCACAATCTTTTTCCAAAGCATGCTAGCATAGATTCCTCTCCACCTCAAGATCAAAGCATCCCTCCTTCTCATGATACCACTCCATCTCAAAATCCAAGTCTACCCTCCACTCCATCCTATGATCCCAATCCATCCCATGATTCTCTTACCCCTCCTCATTCCCCTTATAATCCCATTCCATCTTAAAATCCAATTATCCCCTCCACCCCATTGCATGACCCCCTTCTATCTCAAGATCCAATCATACCTTCCACTCCACCACATGTTCCCATCCCAAGTCGAGATCAAAGTGTTCCTTCATCTCCATATCATGATCCCAATCCATCTCACTATCCCAATATTATTCCTAATCCCACACATGAGCCTAATATTCTCCATGATACTAGTCCTCTATTAGATCCCATCACCTCTATCCAAGCTATCCACGATTCCCATACATATCAAATTGGCTCTTGCACCTTTATCCACCGTGGTTTCCTCAAAGAGATTACAATTCCTTCCACCTCCTATCCCCCTTAACATGGACTCACATTTTGTTTCTAAAATAATAAGTATCCTATTGATAAAATAATTTTTCAAAAAATAAATTATGAAGGCAAAGGGTTAGGCCTCCACGAACAAGGCATATTGGGGCCCTTCTAAATCGAAGAAAATGAAAATTCATACGTTGGTTACAAATATCATGCTCAAGATGTTGGCATATCTTCCATCCCATCTAGATATAAAATACCTTCATATAAATCAAAATCACACTATCCCCCATCTTCCCCATCCATTTCAGGTCCTTACGTCCAAAAGTCCATTCCTTCCTCATCCGCATCTAGTTTGGGTCCTTATGTTCCAAATCTAGACCCTTCATACCTTCCATGCATTTTGGGTCCTTACGTTCCTCCATCATCCCATCCTTAAAATCTCCAAGTAATCCATCTTAACGCACCCATACCATTGCTATTGGAAGCAATTTGGATGCCAAATATAAAATGCATAAAACCAAAAATCCACAAAAATATAAGTATCAACATGTCCCATCAAAAAGACATGCTCAAGAAAATAAAAATATGATAAAAAAGAAAGAAAAATCCAAAAGGCCACAAAGGCCCAAAGAGAAAAATAAAAAGCTACGTGGATTCCCAAACTAATCATAGAAGCAATGCATCTCAAAGTAAAATCCAAATTGGCATCCAAACTTGCTAATCCAAAAGTTCCTTCCACTCATAAGTCCTCCAATAGTCCATCTAACAATCCTCTATCTTTCAAATCCATTTTGATTCCTTATGTCCCAAAATCCACCATCCCAATTCCATCATCCCCTTCATCTATTTTGGGTCTTGATGTCCCAAAACCCACATTTTATCCTCCATCTAATTCAAAATAATCTCCTACATAACTCCACCACCCTTCAAGGTGTGTGCCAATGTTGATCTTCCCAACATCCTATCCATTTTCCAATATCCATTTTTCATAATCCCATTGCTTTAGTCTAAACTTTTGCATAAATACTTATCCCCCTTAGTCTTCAATCCATTCAATATCTCCATCCATTTCTACCAACATCTATGAGCATACCTCCAAAATGCCTTGGTCCATTATAACACGTCTTCAAGGGATACCATCAATGAAACTAGATGCTTGAGTCCTCCCTCCATATCCCTTTCACATATGCACTTTCTTTCACATCCCCTTATCCACGTACTTATCCTACTCCTTATCCATCCAAACTATTCCAAAAAAAATAAAAATAAAATAAAATAAAATTAAAAAATAGCAAAGTAAATAAATAAATAAAAATTCATTTAATGGTGAAAACCACTTTTTGTGGTCCCTTGGGTAAGTACCATGATGAAAACTTGATAAACAAGCGTCATGTGTAATCCACTCATCCTCTTGAACTCTACACTTGGGGGAAAGCTTTATTCATACTATCCTACCATCCACATTCTCCATATCCCTTATCCTCTATCCACCATCCTATCTAAGTCCATCCCCCTTTCTATCTTTGATCTTGACTACCCTATCAATATCCTCCATCTCATCTTCCCCATCCCATCCAAACACATCCTCCATTCCCATCTTTGATTTTGATCATGCTAGAGGAAAATAATACCCAAGCATGCTTTGGGAAATAATATCCAAGCATGCTTTGGGGAACACAAGCCTTAATTCCCCCTCCATAGATATCCATTGCAGACTACCCATCAATCTCATACATCTTTATATGCCATCCTTCCATACTTAATGACACCACCTCTAGCATGAGGCATTTTACTCCTTTGCAACATAGTTCTTAGATCCCCATTCCACATATCTTTTGTCCTTTAGTTCTCTATATCCTATCATTATCCATCTACTTAATCCCTCCATCTCCTATATAAGCAATCTCTTCATCCATCCATCCTCTTACCAAGCCTTGGTTCTCCCTTGTCATTGATCCCAATCCATTCATCCTTTATCCACCATCCAACCCCATCCTATCTAATTATATTCTCCATTCCATATTATGCAATCCATTTGTGATCCCCATCATATTGAGCTTTTCTCGTCAATCTGAGCTTATCTTGACTTTCAAATAGACTAAACACTTACCCACAATGTGCTAACCAAATCGAAGTGGATATCCTCCTATCTGCAGATCCCACACAACCAACTTGTCTTTTGCTATCCATCAATCTATCCATCATGCACATCAAGATGCATCCTTCCCAAGTCTGGTAGTTTATCCAAATTCATCATTCTTCCCATCAGGATGTTTCCTTCCTATGACCAATAGTCTATCCAAATCCCCATCCTAATATTGGCAAGAGATGTTTGTTGGCCATGTGTGTGTCATTTGCATGATTTACCTTTTCGCTTTGGTTTTCATTTTGTGTCCTATGCTTATTCCTATTCACAACTACCTTGATCATCCTATATGTTGGTATGTCTTGGATTCCAGTGTATATTGGGGCATCTTTTCATGGTATGACGTGTTTGATGGTTTCTCTTATACAATCCAACAATCTCACATTTAAACCATCATCAATGTTTGTGAACCTGTGTGCATTGGGATAACCTATTGTTTTAGAGTCTAGTCCACACATTGGATATTCACAACATCTTCACTTTTATGGTCAGTGGTGTAGATAGTCTATTGCAATATCAAAACCTAGGATTTCTCTCCATATTTTACATAACAAATCACTTCCACCCATCCATTCTCCAACCATCCATTCATCTTTCTATTTGTCCGAGACTCCAATTTATTCATTCATTCCCCCTTCATCATCCTTATTCTTTTTACATCCTTTCATCCTCTAGTCCTCCTATCCATTTTGAGAGCACACTCATGTTCTTGGAAACTACATATCCTCTCAAGGGGGCATACCACTACTTCCTTGTCATCCTTCCTCAACCCACCTATGATTGGGGCTTCATGCTCCTAGTCCTTATCCTTTCCATCCACTATGCTTTATTGTTCTTTGATATAACATCACTTCATGACGCTATATCAAAGAGGAGAAAAATGTAGACGTCCAAAATTAATTAAATTAATATTTAATTAATTTATCCCTTCTTGCATAATTAATTCCATTAATTATGTTAGCCTTTATTCATCTCAAAATTAATTACATTATATTTAATTAATTTTATCCTTCAGCCATATAATTAATTTATCAATTGATTAAATAAAGCCCCATTCTCCTAAAATCAATTCGATTCCCAACCTTAGCCAATATCTTTAATATTATTCTCTAATCATGATTAGTTAATTAATTTTGATTAATTAATTAATGCCATGATTCCCACAAGTCACCCTTCTAATCCCCATCACTTAGCCTAATTAATTCTAGCCTAATCATGATCAATATTTTCTTCAATTTTATATTCCTCCACTAATTCTCTCTCCTCATGTCCCATCCTCTTAACTCACCTACCTTATCTCACAATCCCTCATTAACCCACCTAATTAATCCCCTTGATCATTTGCACATCCCTAATCACCTTGATTAGGAATGGGTCAACTCTTTACCATAAATGGCTTTCTCATCTCATCCTCCAACCTTAATTGCTATCTAATTTTGGTCCATCCAAGGAACATCAAATCCCTTGCATATCCCCATGCTCCCTCTTCCCAAGGAATTTTTAATTCCTTCATCCTTTATTCTCCCCATTCTTCCTCTTTCTTAGGAATTTTTTAATTTCCCTTGTCCTCTCCTCTCCTCTCTTCCCAAGGTACTTGTGGAACTCTTCCCCATGTACTTGAGAAGTGTGGAGACAATAAATGCCTTTATGAAAAATCTCTTCGATCTCTCACTTGTCTCCTCAAATCCTTTCTCACTCACTTTTAATCCTATCCCTTTGGTGGACAAGGTTTTTATTGTCACAACTTGCACCATTTAATTTCTCTTCAATGTTGAATTGGGTGTGTCTAAAAGTTGTCTACGATAGGGAAGTGGTTAAGATTGGGGGTCTTTGCACTATAAAATAGTGACTTGGGTTGGATCATGCTCTGTCAGGAGCTATCAGGATCTCTTTCCTATGACTAGATTTTATGACTAAAAATGATTTTCAAACCTAAGTTAAGCACATCCTAAACTATTCTAAGGAAGACTATAGATCCATAACCAAGGGCTCAAATAGGACAATATCAAAACTCAATCATGGAATTTTCTATTCAAAACTAAAACAACTTCTAAGTTCCTACGTAATTAAATTCTAAATTACGTGCTAGAAAAGTAAACCTATTTTACATTTGCATGAAATAAAGTCTATTCTAAGTTTGCTGAAAAATAAATTCTATTCTACAACTCCAGTTTATAAACTTCTCTTTCATCAAACATAAAATAACCTAAATTCCATGAGTGAGCTCTAACAATGTTTCCTCTCTTGCTCCAATTTTGAACCCACCATCTTAACATCTATTGTAATGAAGACAAAACACAATTCTTAAGAAAACTGAATGAAACTACAAAACCAAGATTTGATAACATACATTCACGAAAGTAATCTTCTACAATTTGAACAATCAATTTCTCATTTACTGAAGAATTTATCAGAACTCAAACTAATGAAATGAAACAAAATCAAAATGCAAAACTAAAATAAAATAAAACCATAAGGATCACCTCCCTTTGGTCGAGCAAGCCCTGCTCTTCCTCTAGTGAGATCCGAAGAATAATTATCTTTGGATCAACTTTGAATTTTCATTAAAATATACTTCCAGAAGGAAGTGAAACAAGTTACAAAATATGAGACTCTACTGCCAGCTAACTTACTGAGTTGTTGAACTATCTAACTAGCTTTTTGAAGAAAGTGAAGGGATATTTATACATATCCTTTATTAAAATTCAAACTAAAGTTACCTGCTTAAAGAAGAGTAATGATTACAAAACCGAACCAAAGAAGACTTAACATAGAATTAAATAACTTTAGAAAGAAGTTAAAGTTGCCAGGGATAGCCGATGAAACAAATGTGGAGAAAATCAAGGGGTTCTTCTAACTAGAATGATCAAGAGTTGTCATCAACTTCATGGCAACCGAACTGGACTATCTGCTTGTTAACTTGAAACACATATGAGAATGCATTTATGAAGACAAAATATATCATAATGATATTATCTTGATTATTGAACCATCCATTTGTGCAAACAAGGAAAAAGTAAAACATTTAATCAAAATATACCATTTCTAATATTTTCCCTAATTAATAGAAGAAACGAGTAAACATGCATGCATATAAGTATGCCGCTAGGCATATTAGTCCATAAAATATTAAAATTTTAAAGTATAATAAAAAGTTTCAAGATGATGCATTGATCATTCCTCCACCTCCTATCTAGAATTGTGTTCTCATGGTTCATTTGGTATATTTTTGTGTAGACACCTAAATTAATTATTTTAATTAATTTAACCCTTCTACATAATTAATTTATTTAATTGTGTTAGTCTCTATTCTTCTCAATATTAATTTTATTTAATCTAATTAATATTGTCACTATAGTCCAGTGATTGATTTATTTAATAAATCAATTTTCTCCTTCTTCCTCTAAAAGTAATAAAAAATTAATTCTTCTTAATCCCCCTTTTAATTAATTAATTTCAATTAATTAATTAATTAATCTAGGTGATTTCTACAAATCACCTTGTCCTAATCCATCATTAGTCTAATTAATTCTTCTAGAAACTCCCTTAATCTTGCTTAGCATTATTCTTCGATTTTTAATTCCCTCCACTCATTCTCTATCCTAGTCAAATCCTCCTACAAATCCCACTTGCTCCTAATCCTCACCTAATTCTTCTAAATAATCCCCCTAATCCCTTGCTAGTACCTAATCTCCATGATTAGACACAAAAGTCAACTATAGCCATTTATGGCTAAATCCTCTTTGTCCTCCTCTCACCCTCCACCTTAAATGCTCACTTTCTGGGTGAATGTGAGATTTTCAAAATCTCACATTCTCCCATGCTTCTCACCTTCCCAAGGAATTTTAAAATTCCTTTTCCCTTTTCCAATCCCCATGCACATAATATCTTAGAAATTTTTAATTCCATGTACATCCCCCAAGGAATTTTTAATTCCTTTTATTCCTCCTAGGTGCATTGGGAACTCTTCCCCATGTACTTTGAGGAGGGTGGAGACAAGAAATGCCTTTATGGCAAATCTCTTGGTCTCCACCCCCCTTTTCATGTCATTCTCCTTTGATCCATGTGACCCCCTCTCCTCAAATCCTAGCCCTCCATTCCTCTTACTTCATGCTGCTAGTTTAAGTTTAAATCCATCAAGAGCATCCATATCATAGCCTTAGTTTGACTCCATAATCTATCCTTGAAACTTATCCATCGTCATCCTCATTCATCCATTATTGTGCAATTTGGAGAGCCATCCACATCCCACTATTAGACCAATCCAAACAAGTAAAGTAGGGGTGCATGCTTGGCTTCAACTAGTGTCCAAATCGGAGGAGCAAGAGAGACTCCTCTCTTGCAAGGTAATATTTGTGTTAGTTTATGTATTTATTTGAGTTTTTCATCTTTTGGATTTAAACTAATCTGCTAACCTTGCTTGAAGTTTCCCTTGGTTCATTTTGGCACACCCGGTGGGACCCACGTCCTGGAAATCTAACATTTTTTGAAGGTTTTTTGTGATTTTTAGCTGTAGGTTCCGGATTAGCGCGAGATCCTGCAAATTAGTGCATGCACCTTGACTTCAGCATGTGCGCTTCTTCTTCAGTGTGTGCGCTAGCACTTCAACGCGTCTATTTTGAATTTCAAATTTACTGACTTGCCTTTTTTGCAGACTTTCATTCAGTGCGTCTGGTTTTCTAGAAAATTTTGCCATTTAGTAGATTAGAATTCCTTTTCGTCTTAATCATTTTAATTTTAAATTCATAATAAAATTAAAAAAATCAACTAAAAAAATCAAAAAAACTTTCTTTCTGTAATTTTGTCTTGTTTACATTTATGTGAAACCAGCGCATGCGCAGGCATTTCCGTGCCTACGATTTGGTTCAGTGCTTCCTTTTAACCCTGTTTTTCTCCTTCTGTCAAATTTTCAAATTTGAATTTTTGGAGTCTTTGTTTCCCACTAATCCTTTTTTTACAGCGCGTATGCTCGCAGTTCAGCATGGGCACTTCTATTTCGGCATGACCGTTTCAGGTATAATCTTTATTTTTGGGAATTTACATTCTACTTTTTGTGTTTTCTGTTTTTAGCAGGCAAACACTTCTTTGACATGTATGTAGGTGTTTCAATGCCTATGTAGGTGCTTTAGTGTGTCTACTTGTATATCAACACGTCCGATGTGTCTATGGGGTTTTTTCTGTTCTGATCAAATTTTGAGTTTTGCAGGTTTGTACGGTCGGTCCAAGACTAGAAACAAAAACTACTGATTGTTTGTTTTGCAGGACATTGGGAGAAGACTCATTTTTTTTCACTAGTCTAGTTATCGTTCATTCATTTCTAGATTAGCACACATTTCATTTTGAGCATTAAAATTTACAAGTGTCTTCTTATATTAGCAGCACATTTCGTTTCCTTAAGGGTCAATGAGCATCATGTTTGCCATGTCTTATTTTATTTTGATTGCATGTTTTTACCCTTAGAGGGCCTCCCTTCCAGATTTGCTTGGAACTCCGCACATGCATTGGTGAGAGGGGAACGAACCAAGTGGTAATGGGCTAAAGCCAAGCTCTTTTGAACCACTATGAATAAATGTGTTTGTGATGAAAGTTGCAAGCAACGTGTGATGATTAGTCCTTACCATCATTGTCTCCCCATAAACCCTATAGAGCACAAACTCTATAGGCTGGGACCCTTTCGTAACTATGGAGCATGAAGTGTCACATGTATGGCCACACAAACAAATGCCCTAACTAAGAACTCTTGTGTTTAGAAGCCAAAAACCTTCTAGTCATTGGTGTAGGAGGTCAGACCTCCGAAGGCGCTCACATTTTTATGACTCTTAGTAAAGATACAAAGTTCATCATGGGGAGTTTTCATGGGAACTGATGCTTGGTTGCCCTGGAGAAGTGAGTGCCGAGGGTGGAGTTAGTGGGGTCAAGCATCTAAGTATCCACTCTGAGTAAGCATAGCTGGGAAACCAAGTGAGATCCATTGACTATTGTCCTTGCATGCCTTAGGAAATGTTGTGAAGGTGAATGATTATCTTTGAGTCACACTTGGCCAATGTGTTTTCTATGTTTGGTGTTTTCTTGCCAAGAGTAGAGTGATAAACAATCCCCTCATTTTCCACATTTATCAAACATTCTCAAGTCCAAATTTTCATACCTTGCATAGTCAAAGTCCAGATCTAGTCCATCACATCTTCACCTCATGTTTTATAAACCTAAGTTGTACAAACATCCCAAGAAGTCAATCCAACATCCAATCAAGAAGAAGAAGCTCACCCAAGCATAACTCATTAGATGCCAAAATTTTTGGTATACCAATCACAAACTCTTGCTCAAACACAGGACCTTTTTGCACTGATATTATGATTATATTCATGGTCATAGCAATGAGTTTGATGCTAGTGAGGAACTAAGAGTCCATGTCCTACACCAAGGATCGAGCTTATCTTTGAATATCATCTTTCATCAAAATCAGGGTGGTCGCATTCCTTCATACAATTTTCCATCCGAACCTATCACTTATTGAGTCATTTCCATTCCAAGGATAATCTATTCATCAATTTCTTCTAGTTATCACTATCATCCTTCTTTGATCTTTCATCATTACCAGTTTCCAAGGACTTAGCACATCAATCAACTACATTCTCAGTCAAATTGATCCTCAATCAAATCATCCTCAACTAAATCAATCATCCCTAATCAATCATCCTTAATCATTCATCCTCCAATTAATCATCCTTCAATAAAATCAACCTCACTCTAAGGTTTTGTACCTTCTGAAGTTTTATTTAGATACCTCATATTTAATCAATTAATCATTTGGATTTTGTTCTTGGGAAGGAATCTCCCCCAAGTACCTTTACCTCATCTTTTGACTCGATTAGGACTCCTATACTATGTCTTTATTTTGCTTGGGATCATTAGTTAATCCTTAGTAGAAAGAGACTTTGATCATTATCCTAAGGTCTAAATTTTACCCAACTTGGTTGTCACCTTGTTTGTGGCTTTATCAGCATCCCCCACCTAAAATCCTCATCCAAGGACTAAGGGGAAATCTTAATCAATCTTGTCCTAATCTAGGGATCCCATCAATTATTTTATCCAACTTCATCAAATCCAAACCAAATCCAAAATCCAAAATCCTAGCTAAGTCCTTTCATCAAATTTTTCTTCCAACAAATTTTCCTAAGATCATTCTTGCACGGTCACAACTCGGTCTCAAAAGAAGAAGATGGCCAAACAACAATATGGCATGCTAGACATTAGTGTCCTATATCATGACCCTACACAAGATTCCATGCAAGGGCAAAATGTGCAACCTGAGACTCAAGATCCACAACCACAAGGGGACCCTAACATGGTTGATCAAGATGACCTCTCCCCAGAAGTGTGAACATTATTAGAGGATTCATACAATCAAGAAATATGGAGAAATTTATCCTACATAATCCTAGTGGTCTTCTAAAGACTCTTATTGAAAATGGAGCTCACCTCCCCCCTGATTTTGATAGATCCATTCTTGATCAACAACCACAAGGAGAATTCGCTCCTACTCACATTGTTACGCCTATCATTCAACCTTAATCAATAGCGCCCATGGTATCCATCCTCGTGGTTTCAATCCAGACTTCTTCCTTCTTGACATCTATACCATTATCCAATCCAATCACGTCTATTCTCCAACATGCTTCTATGCCATCTTCTTCTACCTGACCATATGTCTCTATTCCATAATCTTCCATTCCTCTCAACAATGCCACTAATTTCATCAATGCTTCTCTTCCTCCTATCACAACAATTCGTGGGTCACGACCAATCGTCACTCAAGTCCCCATCACATCGGTCATCACATCTCATATTCCTGCCTCTTCATCCTACCAATATATTAGTGGTGGTGGTATACCTTCCACAACTCACTAGATACTCGGGGAAAACATGGTCCATCATGTCCAAGACCCGCAACATTATATAATCAAGGAAATCTAGGACATGAAAACATCATCAAAAACATGAAGGAAGGGACTAACAAAATAAAACTTTATTCGTTTGAGGAATTCTCTCCTTGTCCTTATGATCCTTTGATATCAGTTTACCGTACCCACCAAGGTTTGAGATGCCTAAGTTCACAAAGTATGAGGGTAAGGGGGACCCACGAGACCATGTTCATGAGTTTCACATCTTATGCCAAGAAGTCTCCTATAGCAACATATCTCCGTAGACTATTCCCTAAGAGTCTCATAGGAGATGCTCTTGCATGGTTCTCATCCCTGCCTAGAGGTTTTATCACCTCCTTTCCGGACTTAGTAGAAACGTTGATGGCCCACTATGCTTATAACATTGTCAATGACGTTTCCATGATGGACCTTTGTAACACAAAACAAAGGCTTGGGGAAAATTTCACCTACTTCTTGCAGAGGTGGCGACACCTATTAAGAAATTCTAGTGGGATATGCCAGAACAACACCAAATTGAATTATTTCAAAAAAAACTAGTACTTGAACTAACAAAACCCTTGACATCTCAGTGCATAAAGTCTTTCCAAAAGTTGACTGACAAGGGCCTAGCTCTTGAACGTGTCTTGTTAGAGGATGACACTCTAAAGCATTATAAAAAATCAAGTCAAAATACCTCCTCTTATCATAATGATAAACCAAAGTTTTGGTCTAAAAACAAGAACGTAGTCAATGATGGTGTCACTGATGCAAAGTGGGTCCAGATGATGGCCGCCCCTCCAAAGTCCACCACCACTAATTGCCAATTCAACACTCAACAAAACAATCAAAATCAATCTCAGAGGCCCTTGAACAATTTCTTAGTCCAAGGGCGACCACCCCGATCTAACAATCAGGCCCCAAGGGAGTATACTCCCCTTGCTGAACCCATTGAGGTTGGTGTTCCAAAAGCTTGTCCAAGATGGTGCGGTTGTCTTTCCGATAAATCACTCGTTTGATCCTAACCAACCCAAGCCTAGGTGGTATAATGAGAATGCATATTGTGATTATCATCACATCAATGGGCATGATACATGAAAGTGTATGAAATTAAAGAACTACATACAAGATCTCATTGACAAGGGTGATATTGAGGTAGCAACATCAAAATCTGGTAACAAAAATGATAAAATTAAGATGTACTAGAAACCCTTCCCAGAAAATGACAATGGGAAGGCCTCATCATCTAATGCTGTGAACTACGATTATACCAATCATATATCCAAATTTGACTTCTTGGTGGGTTGTATTGAGCCTATAGATAACCACGTCAATATCATCACTATCTAAGGAGCTAACCCGCCCCCTTCCCAAATTAGATCTAAGATCATTGTTCAAGGAAATCTCACCCCTCCTCAACCGGCAAGTAGACCCAATCCTGCTAAAATAGTCATTCAAGGCACCACACCTTCTGCTTCCCACTCTCAGAATGACTGCAATGTAACTACCCACCGTGGGAGGGTAAATGTCCAAGGAGCCCCTCCTCCACCAAACCGTCCCCCTGACCTCCTTGACCATCTTGAGAAGACCCACGAATAGATCTCCATCTTAGATCTCCTCAAGACCTCCCCTATCCACAAGGAGATTTTGGAAGAAGCCCTCCTCGAGTCACGTATCCCTGACAACATCAATGCTGCCCAATTCCAAGCCCTCATTGGACACCTTGTTTTCACCTCCAATGATGCTCACGTGGATGATGATCATAATAAACCATTGCATATTGAAGCTCTTATCAAGAAACACAAGGTTAAACACATCTTGATAAACGGTGGATCTGGACTCAATCTTTGTACATACAAGTTAATAAAGAAATTGGGGCTTTCTGTGGACTTGGTTGATATGTCAGGATGAATCACAATAAAATCTTATGATGATGTAGAGAGGGTTTCCAATGGAATGACCACTTTACCTCTTCGAGTGGGCCCTATTATAATTGAGACCCCTGGCCAAGTTTTGGATCTTGATCTCTCCTATAACATTCTCCTCGGTCGCCCGTGGATTCATTCCCTTCAAGTTGTTCCCTTTATTTACCATCAATGCCTTAAATTTCCATTCAATGGTAGAGAGATCACTATCAAAGGTGATCCATAACCTTTTCAATATTGCAATCTCTTAGAGGAAAAACATCCATACTATTTCCCGTTAAACAGACCTACTCCATCTCCTCCATCTGATGCATCTAAAGTTGCCTCCACCTTATCCCAAACAGAACCCAAGATCAAGATTGTAGACAATGGCTGTGGAGAATACAAATTTGAGGATGCCTTATTAATAGGAAATCTCCCATTGTCTCCTAAGTCATTTGGCAAGCCCAAAGAAATAAAAAAGATTAGAAACCTATTATACAATGTAAGCATACCATCTTCAAGAAATGGGGCCCACTTGATCAAGAGAGTCTTGAGACAGATATTTCTTCCTGGTTGTACCATGAAGAAGATGAGAACCAACAAAGATTCCCAAGAAGATGTATCCAAAAGCATCAGTGCCCATAGTGGTTAAGATGGGTTATAAAGGACACAGCCTGGGGCTGGAAGAGAAAGGAATCAAATTATCGACAAATCCCATCTCATACAAGTATAATAGGGGCTTGGGTTATACTCCAATACCTAAGATCACTATCATTGGTACCCCTTCAAGTCCCTCCTTAGATGTCGAAGACTCCAATGAAGAGGAATTCCATGAAATGCCTTTTGAGTACGAAGAGGATATCTTCTTTGACACCCATGTCAACACTATCACCCCCGTAATCCCTTCCACCCCACATGAGCTGCAACTTGTTCACCCCGAGCTTATAGATTGGGACCAATGAGACAAACTTGCTTTAGACATATGATCCGATGATAATTCTCTTATGGCTCTCCTGACTATGCCCAACCTAAAAGGTTGCAACATACTTCATGGGATTCAATTACATGAGAATGTATACTTTGGTAGTTAGGTCAATGCCCTTAGTTGCAAAAAAGACAATAAAAAGAAAAATCATGATTCCTTAGGTAAAAACCTTCCCGAGGCACCTTTGGATGAGGAAAAAGGAAAAACAAAGGGCGTATCCAAAAGTGAAAACCTGGATCAGGTGCTTGAGGACGAGGGACTTGACCTCCCTACCATTGTGCCTCCACAACAAGACAAGTCAAATTTACTGAAAGAAGAAACATACACTATCAATGTTGGCATTGAAGACACCCCAAAGAACATGCTATCAAGAGAAACATAACTTTATCAATTTTATGACAAAAACAAAGATCAATTTCGCCTTGTCATATGCTGACATGCCAAGCCTAGATCTTGACTTGGTAGTTCACAATCTTGTTGTTCATCTAGATGCAAAACCAGTGAAGCAAAAATTACGCAAGATGCATCTGCACATTGCACTTCTCATCAAATCAGAGCTTCAAAAGATGTTGGATGCTGGATTCATAAAACCAATAGATTATCCTGAATGGTTATCCAATGTTGTACTCATTGGCAAACCTACTGGGGGCATCCGCATTTGCACAAATTTATGAGATTTGAATAAAGCTTGTCCTAAGGATGACTTCCCGGTCCCCAACATAGACATGATTGTAGATCTCACAGTGGGACATGAAATGTTATCACTAATGGATGGATTTTCTGGATACAATCAGATCAATATTGTAGAGGAAAACCAACACAAAACAACATTTACAACACCATGGGGCACCTTTTGTTATCAAGTCATGCCTTTTGGTCTCAAGAATGCTGGAGCCACGTACCAATGAGAAATGACAACAATTTTCCATGACCTTTTGCACAGAATCATGGAGGATTACATGGATGATCTTCTAGGAAAAACCAAGACAAGATATGAGCACATCCCTATCTTGAGGCAAATTTTTGAAAGATTGGAAAAGTATAAACTGCACCTAAATCCTAAGAAATGCATCTTTGGCGTCACATTTGGGAAACTATTAGGTTTCATTGTTTCTCACAGAGGCATTGAGGTTGATCCTGTAAAGGTGAAAGCTATCATGGAAATGCCTCCCCCAAAGACCCTCAGATAGCTACACAGCCTCCAAGGAAAGCTCCAATCCATCAAATGCTTCATCTCACAAATTGCGAACAAATGTCATCCATTTGCACACTTATTATGCAAGGATACCAAATTCAAATGGGACTGCTTGTGTCAAAAGGATTTTGATAAACTCAAGGAATATCTTGCATCACCTCCGATTCTTATGCCTCCCATTCCAGGACAACCACTCCTTTTGTACATATCAGCTACTACAGTGGCATTGGGAGCATTATTGGCACAAACAAATGATCAGGGAAAAGAGCATGCTATATACTACATTAGTCACACATTAGTAGGGTATGAGCTCAATTATAACCCTATTGAAAGAGTATGCTTAGCACTCATCTTTAGCATACAAAAGCTCTGACACTACATGCTTAACAATAAAACAAAATTGATTGCTAAGATCAACCCTCTCAAGTACCTCTTATCAAAGGTTGCTCTCACTGGCAAAACTGCTAAATCATGGGTCATGTTACTAAGTGAGTTCGACATTGAATATGTAGATAGAAAAGCAATAAAAGGACAAGTGATAGAAGATTGGGTAGCCGATGCTGCGCTTTAGGGTGATCACCCTATCCTTATAGAATTCCTAGATGAATTCATAATGACTGTCACTACATCTTCCACATGGAAATTGTTCTTTGATGGTTCTTGCACCTAGAATGGATCAGGGGTAGGCATATTGTTGATCACACCCCAAGGAGATTACATCCCTAAATCATACAAGATAACCTTTGCATACACCAACAACATTGTAGAATATGAAGCACTAATCACTGGACTCCGTTTGGTTTTCCAATGGAAGATATTGGAATTACATGTCTATGGTGATTCCCAACTTGTCATTAAACAAGTCAATGATGAGTACCAAACAAAGCTTCTTCCTCATCAAGTATGGTTGAGGATCTCAAGAAATACTGTACATTAATCAAGTTTGATCAGATTCCACACACAAACAATAGAGTTGCGGATGCAATAGCCACTATTGGTTCCCTCCTTCAGATGCCAACACATAGTAAAAAATGTGAGTTTTTGGTCGAGCAACTCTTCATATCAGCATATGATCTACCAGAGTCTGAAATGGTGTGCGTACTTGTTGGTCCCGAATCCCCTTAGTATCAAGAGACCTTAACTTACCTAAGAGATAACACCATTGCTCCACACCTCACCAAAACCCAACAATAAACCTTTATCTGCCATTGTGCCCATTACACTATCCTTGCAGACACCCTATTCAGTAGGCATTTTGATGGTTCCCTCCCAAGGTGTCTAGACAAACAAGAGGCTAAATGGGTACTACGGGAAGTGCACAAAGGTATCTGTGGGGCACACTCAAGTGGTCTCACTTTGGCTAATTTTTTTTTGCGAATGGGATACTACTGGCCTACAATGGAAGTAGATGCATACAATTATGTGAAGAGATGCATTTCTTGCCAGAAGCATGGCAACAAGATTCATGCTTTGTCACAAGATTTGCAGCCAATTATCACACCCTAGCCCTTCTCACAGTGGGGGATCGATCTCATTAGAAAAATCCACCCTGCATCCTCTAATGGCCATAAATTCATCATTACCACCACTGAGTACTTTACCAAGTGGGTGGAGGCCATCCCTCTTACCTTCACCACTGGTAAACAAATCTCTAAATTTATTTTGAACTATTTAATCTGCCGATATGAAATCCCCAAGGTTATTATCATAGATAACGACAAACCTTTCAAAAATTAGGATGTTAAGAAACTTTGCCAGAAGTTTGATATCTAGCATCGCTTCTCCACCCCCTATTACCTACAAGGTAACAGTCAAGCTGAGGCTTCTAATAAAACCTTAATTAAAATTCTTAAAAAGACAGGCAATGAAGTTGGCCATGACTGGCACCTCCAACTCCACCCTTCTCCGTGGGCTTATCGTAACTCCATCCGCACACCCACATGCCCCACTCCATATTCCCTTGTCTTTAGCTCTGAAGCTGTCCTCCCTCTTGAGATCAAGATCCCATCCCTAAGGGTGTTACTATAGAATATCCTCCCAGATTAGGAATATAGAGTTGCCAGGATACACGAGCTATAATTGCTGGATGAAAGGCGACTCAAGGAATTGAATCATCTCTGAGTATATCAAAATTGCCTACACCTGAGCTACAACAAGAAGGTCAAAACCTGGGAATTTGAAGTGGGTGATCTTGTCCTTATGGAAAATCAGAAAAATCTTTAAGAAAGAGAAAAAAAGGGAAAGTTCAAGCCTAATTGGCTTGGACCTTATGTAATCACAATAAAGTATGGATCAAGGGCATATCAGTTGGCTAGTCCTAAAGGAGATCCCTTGGATGAGCCTATGAACATCATGCACTTGAAGAGATTTTATGTCTAGTCCTCAGAAGTTAGTCAATTATCTAAAAATAAAAAATACAAAAAAAAAAATAATAAGAAAAATACAAAAAATGAAAAAAGCAAAAAAGCAAAAAAAAATCAATTCGTCCATCAGTGAAAACCACTTTTTGGAGCTATGGGCAAGTACCTTGGTGAAAACCTGTTTGCAGGAATCAAGGTTAATAATCGAGATGCATCGTCTATCAGGCCAAACTCTATCTCCACCACTCACTCACCAGATATCCATATTCACCACTGCATAAATGTTCTACCATGACATCTATCACCCCGTATGTTGTCGGTTGTCCCTTTCATCCCAGCATGAAAATCGTCCACTCATCCACTAAGTCACACTCCACAAAATGACCACCCATATGATGATGAGTCTTTTCCTGAATCATGAATAAGGATTAGCCCATTAAACTGAGCTTTCATCCCATTAGACTAATATTTCATCCCATTAGACTAAGCTTCCATCTTAGTTAACCGAGCTTAATTCCTAGTCTTGAGCTTAAACTTCTTCTTGATTGGCGTGTTATTCAAATGCCTATCCACATGCACTCCATCAAGTCTCAGTAGTCAAGTGTCATATCTGCATATGAATATTCATACCATCTACTCTATTGCCTGTTCACATCCATCAGTCACTTCTTCCCATCAGGATGCATCCTTCCCCTATCCGACAGTATATCCACAAATCCTATGTCCTACTCTTGGCAAGAGATGTTAGTTGGCCTTGTGCATTTTGTTAGCATGATTTGATTTGTCTCCTTTGATTTGTATCACTTTGTCCTATGACTATTCCTACCCATGGCTGCCAGGATCAATCTATATCTTGGTATTTTGTGGAAAGGGGTATACTGGGGCATGTTTGAAGGTTTCCCTTGTACATGCCGACAACCTTGAATTAGTGTTTATCAACACTTGCAGGATTGTGTGCAAGGCATACTTGCTTGTTTGAGAGTCAGTCCATGCCTTGGGTTTTTCATGACACCCTGGTTCCTATAATCAATGGTGTAGACTACCTTTGGCAATATCAAACTAGGTTGGCTCTCCACATTTTATGCACAACAAATCTCCCTACCCATCTCGTATCATCTCATTTTTTTGATCATATCCCCCTTTCACATCTTGGAGACTTCAATTTATCCCCCTAATGTTCTACTGTCCTACCAAAGGTTATTGTATTATGATTGGCATATTCTCAAACAAGTTCTGCATTACTCATTTTTATCTGGTGCATTAATCTTTCGTGTGTTGCATTTTTAATTTTTTTGTCCCTCATTTAGGTTACATTTCAAATTTTGTTGCATGATTCATTTTTATTTGGTGTGTACATCACTTTGTTTTCATTTCCAAATTTGTTACATTATTCCTTTTATTTAGGTCATCCAGTATAGTGTGCATATTAATTATAGATTAATCCTTTTAATCATATTATGCATTCTCAAATCATCAGAAAATCCAAAAATAATACATCATACATCATCCACATCATAAAATCCTAAAACATATGCATCCACATAGTTCGTATAAGACAAGATAATCATCCTGCATCCATCAAAGTGTCAATAACATATCATAAGCATATGCATATGTTGTTTGCATTATTGGCATTAAGTTGTCATTGATGTCAACTCGTTTGGCATGGTCACCGGTGAGTAAGAATTGGTGACCGATATAGGAGAAGTAAGACATGATTATGCCAATCCATATGTGAGTAAGCAAACAAAAGGAAGGTTACCAGTACACATGAATTGTGTAATCTACCAGGAAAGCAGGCTCATCGATAATGAAAGCAAGCAAGCAAAAGAAGAACTGAAGGATGTAAACCGGTATACTCAGAGAAGATTAATGCTGCCGATAAATGGACCGAGTAGTAGGACCAACATGTTTGATGAAAGGCCAACTTGATCCACCGACAGAGAAGAGGCTTGCAGGTATGAAGGCCCACCGGTGGAGTTAGGTTATACCGGTAAGGTGAGTTGAACTAGTAGTCAATCTTGGTCAACAAATAATGTCAAACCGACATGGCAAACCAAGAAGAGGGGGATGTCGACAAAGATGACAACTCAAAGCCAGGTGGTGATCATGCACAGGTTGGTGAAGTGTGCATCAACGTAACAGTCAGCAAGTAGGTCAACTTTTATGAAGAACCCACAAGTCATGGGAGGATGGTAGAAGATTGCGACTCGAGGAAGACAAGCTGGAAAATGATTGAATCTATCTTGCAAGAAGATCTGATCTTCCTACCCATTCATTGAAGGAAATAGCCAAGCCATTAATGACGTGTGATAGAGAAACGCAGAAAAGCATGGTGTAGACCTCTAGATATAGAAAATTCACAATGGAATGAGAGGTATTGGCAGCGCTGATTGATAACATGAAGGTCATCTCTTTGGAAAATAAGATTGGATCAAATCATATACAGATCAAGTTGGTGAAGGCACAACCTAACAAAACACTGTTTGAATGTTGTTTTGGTGGGAACCCTAGAAGATAAATATGTGAGCTCAAGATTGAAATGAGTTGATGCTTGATGTGAAGAGTGAGAGAGAAGAGAGATTGAGAAAGGAGAAAGATAATCTTCTTTAGAGTTTATTCTAAGAAATTTGTAGAGTGAGTTAGCAGGTGAACCGGTGAGAGGGTATAACCGGTAGAGACAGAGTAATCGGTAAAATGTTGCAGGTCTAATACTTAAGCTAACCAGTGAGGTGTGATTGATCAAGAAGGCATTTGAGTGTGACATAGTATGGTGTGAGGATGAGAGAGAAATAAGAGAGACTAAGAGTAACCGGTGAGTGATCAAAGAGAGTAATCTGATAACCGGCAGTGTGAGAACCAGTGAAGATGAGAAGTTTGTTAACCAACAGTAATCTATTGATCAGGTGTTGCAGAACTCATTTGCAACCAAGTGATATAACTATATCAAAATTGTATTTCATTATACATCACTGAGTTGGAGCTTGGTGCTCCTTGGGTTGGTGCCCTAAATGAGTAGGGGTTGGTGCTCCTTGGGTTGGTACCCTAAATTATTGTAATCCATTGTTTCTTTGTGAGGTTGGATTGGAGTAGTAGACTCCAACAACATTTCTCACCGAGGATTTTCCCATATTGGGTTTTCCTCGTACATCTGGTGTTGTGGGTTGCATTTGTGTGTTTGTCTCTTTTGATATCCATATTTTTCTAACCAGCTTGATTGTTTAGTGCTTAGGGTGATAACCAGTATACCAAGGTTTTTTAAGAATAAAAGAATTTAGATACCAATGATTCACCCCCCTCTTAGTGGTACATTGTGTTCAACAATTGGTATCAGAGACTAGGTTCTTGGTTGATTAAAGATTGGGTATATTTTAGTCTTAGAACACAATGGAAAGAAATGAGTCTACCTCCTCAAAAGCCCCCATGTTTGATGGATCTAACTATGCCTTCTGGAGCAAAAGAATGGAGACCTATATTTCCTCGCTTGGTTTTGATGTGTGGATGTCTGTCAAGAATGGGTATAGTGTACCTAGTGTTCATCCCACTGATCCGGATGCCAAGAAGGAGTATGAGAATAATGCAAAGGCTAAACATGCTATCTTAAGCGGGCTGTCTGATAATGAGTTTGTCAAGGTCATGCACTGTGCATCTACCAAGGAGACTTGGGATAAAATATAGAGGTTATTTGAAGGAGATGCAAAAGTCAAAGAGGCCAAGCTGCAAGCACTAAGGGGTCAACTTGAAGGCATCAAGATGAAGGATGAAGAAGAGATTGCAAACTACGTTCATAGAATAGATGAAATTGTGAACACCATCAAAGGACCTAGAGAGGAAATTGCAGATGAGATTCTTGTCAAGAAGGTACTTAGATCTCTCACACCTAAGTATGACACTAAGGTTTCTACCATAGAGGAAGCCAAGGATATGAAGATATTCACAATGGATGAGTTATTTGGCTCACTAAAAACATATAAAATGAGAACAACCAGTGAAGCATCCAGAAGGAAAGAGGCAGCATTCAACTCCACCAAAAAGGGAAAGGAAGAGGTTTCCCATAAAGGATCCAGTGAAGACTCGGATGCAGAGGTAGAAAAAATTGTCAGAAAGCTCAAGAGAGGATCCAACAAGTATAAAGGAAAGTTACCACTCAAATGTTTCAACTGTGGTAAAGTTGGACACTTTACTGCAAAATGGCCTTATAATGAAACCGATGGAGATGACTCAAGAAGTTTTAGCAGATCTGCTGGTAAAGACAAAGAAAGAAATTTCTATTGGCAAGGACGAAGAGGCTATTGCAAGTAGAACAACCTATACACTTTTGAGGATGATGCCACAAACAAATAAAGTGCATCAAAAGATGACTACCATGAGAATGAAAGAGAAGTTAATCTCTTTATGGCACTTGATTAACTGGTTGATGAAGATGAAGAAGAAGAAGACATTGAGGCTAAAGTGGATCTAGAAGGTGAGCTCATAAGTGCTCTTGAGGAGCTGAGTAAAACAAGAAGAGAACTTAAGAAGTTCAATCTTGCTTCAGTAGATGAACAAGGACTCTTGAAGCAATCCCTGGATGAGTCCAATCAAGTTATATGTAACTTGAAACTCCAGTTGGAAGAAGCCAAGAGGATATGTGAAGTTACATCCTCTGATCTGATGAAGAAGAAAAAGGTGCACCAAGATTTGGAAGCAGAAATAGTGAAGCTCAGAAAGGAACTTGAAAAAAGTAAGGACGAAATGAAAGTGAGAAGCAAATATGAAGGCAACACTGAAGCCTTGGAGAAGATGTTGAGCAAACAAAAGGCATCTAAAGATACCGATGGCTTAGGATTTGAAGAAGGAAAAAGTTCAAGCAACAAGGACACATCTGATAAGGATATACAATTCACTTCTTCAAGTGAAGGTGAAGAGAAGAAGACATTCACGGTAAGCAAAGATACCGGTAAGAAGACATATGCAAATGCTGTTAGAAATCACCACACAAACCGGTATACACAATCAATGAACTGGAGGCCACACTCAATGTACAGACATGTAGATTCAAGGAGAAATGGAAGAGTTGATCATGATGGATTCACCAAAGTCAACAACATGAAAGGAAGACCCCCGATGAGGCAGTCGTTTGCAGGACCTAGGCAACCTAACTGGTATGTTCCAAACTTTCATGGTTATTGTTACCGGTGTAACAAATTTGGACATAAGATAGTTGACTGTAGATTAACCAATAAGCCCACTATGAGTTACGAAAGTAGAAATCCATTTAATGCACCCTGGGATATGATTGTTGTCTGTTATCAATGTAATGGATTTGGTCATAGGAGTTGTTGTCCTCGATTTCAGCATGGCTAAAATCATGAGGCAACCCTACGAAACTGGTCTGTTTCGTACCTCACGTCCTTTGGGAGAGGTTGATCGACTTTTTCGGTTAGTCGCTTTTTACTTTTCGTCATTTGCTTTTATCATTTTTGAGTTGTTAGATTTTGCAGTTTTTCGTGCAGGTCGAACTTTAAAGTCCAACCTGTAGGGTGCTTTTAGGGTGAAACTGCACATCAGAATTTAAAGTCTGATTTGTAGTGTTTTGTGAGTCTTTTTTGCAGATTAGACTTTAAAGTCTGACCTATAGGGAAATCTTTTCTGCAGATCAAACTTTAAAGTCCAACCTGTAGGGAAATATGACTGCACATCGGACTTTAAAGTCCGATGTGCTATCTCGTCAGGTAAGAGATGCATGTTGAACTTTAAAGTCTGACTTGCAAGGAGTTTTTCCTGCATGTCGGACCTTAAAATCTGACATGCATGGCACACATTACCATTAATACCGTCATTAATGTCTTTTTTAGGGTTATTTATTTGATTTTTAGTTTGTTTAATTTCATTTTTAGTTGGTTAAGTTGTTTCTCGCGTGCTCTCAAGTTCTCATTTCACAATTTGCTCCCGATTGTGTCGCCAAATTTCTTCTTTTCGATCAGCATTTTCAAGGTAGGGTTTATTTATTTTTGACTTTTTCTTCTTCTTTTGTGTGCTCTTTTTATTTCGGATAGGGTTTTCTCTGTTTTCTTCTAACTTTTCTTTTAGAAATCAGGGTAAATCGGATTTTAAAATTCAATGCCCTAATTTCTTCCTCCTTCCTCCCATTCTGCCCTTGCATGTTGGGTTTCAACCCCGACATGCGAGTTGTTATTTTTTTGTTTAATTTTATTTGTTTCCCCCTTTCTACATGTCGGATTTTAAAATCTGACATGCAGGAGAAATTATCATTTTGCTAAACAAGTCAGGATTTAAAACCCGACGTGTTAGTAGAATGCATTTTATTTGTTTTCATATTGGACTTTAAAGTCTGATATGTTCACACTTTGAGTTTTATCTAGTTGACATGTCGGGTTTTAAAACCCGACTTGTAAACCATGTTTTATCTAGCTAACAGGTTGGGTTTTAAAACCCGACATGTCAACAAATGCTTTTTCCCCTGTACATCGGAATTTAAAGTTTGATGTGCATATTATTTTTGCATGTTGTTCATTGCATATCAGACTTTAGTCCGATATGCAAATATCATTCTTTCCACTTGCACATTGGACTTTAAAGTCCGATATGCAATGAAAGTCATTTTCCCCCTTCACATCAGACTTTAAAGTCTGATATGCAATGAAAGTCATTTTTCCCCTTCACATCGGACTTTAAAGTCCGATGTGCGAATTTTGATTTCTAATCGACAAGTTGGACTTTTTTCTCCGACTTGCCAGTTTTTGACAATATTTTTCCCAAGTCCATTTTAGCTCCAAATTCTTGATCTAGTTGATAAAATTTGCTTTTCTGATGTTAATGATTTTTAAAATGCTAATCCTCGGTGTTGGATGTAGTACTTTGCAAATGTCAAAGCCCCCTCAAGGAAAATCAGAGCCTTCCTCAAGTCAATTAGAATCCTCACCAAACAAACTATCAGTAAAAAAGATGAAGTACACGTATGATAAATACTTGAACATGTATCCAGAAAGCTCAGTTGACTCCAATATCAAGGAGATAAAGGATACAAAAATTGGTCATGTAAATATGCAGGAATTCATTGATCAAGTTGAGAAAGCTCCTTCACACTTGTCAAACTTGATCAAATTAGAGCTACACAAATATGGTTCCTTCTCAGTCGCAACTCATGATCTAGACTTTGTACTTGCCGTGGCGGATCATTTTGATCCAAATACAAGACAAGTAAAAGATACCGACCAAAATGTTGTTATGACATTAGACAATGTTTTCTTCAACAGTGTATTCAAGGGCTCTCCAATTGAGGAAGTAGCTGACATTACTCAAGATAGTGCTCAAGAATATTTTGAGAAAAATGAAGCAAAGTGTAAGAAAATGATTAATACAGTTTTCTCTCTTCTGCTAGGAATTCCACCACTTCAAGATGGACAAAGTATTTTCATAGAAGTGATTTCAATTAGGAATATAATGATATGGTTACCATGCTGGAATAAGTAAAAGGTATAAAAGATTCTCATTATTTTCAAAACTGGATGTGTTATTATATGAATATAATTAGAAAAGGAGCTACCAAGATATATTGGGGTGAGCAGATCAGTGATGCACTTTGTGCACAATTGAAAGAGGTCAAAATAACACTTAAGTTCTACATGACCTCATACCTTGTATATGCAACCACCTCTATGAGGCAATGTCTAGGTTTTTCTACAAAGGGTGACATGAGGTTAGTGCTTGTTTGGAATTATTATGATCAAATCACAATCAATAATCAAGGAAGTCATTTCAGAAGGGTCAATGGTGCATTCTTTGTTGTATGGAAATGTATGTTTGATAAGGACCTATAGAAGAATAGACTTTCAGAGGCAACATACAATAAGGTTTCTCATTTTGGGTGTCTCTCTCTCCAATTTCTCACATTCACTTATATCCGCATAGGATGTTTCACAGGAGAACCCTTCATTTTACCAAGATATCCATTTGATAAGGTTATACTCATGGAGTTATGTTGGAAATTGATCTATGTGCATGAAAAGAAGTCATAGGCTAATAAGACTGCCTTAAAGTTTCCAGAGTCTATTGGCCGATATTCAGTTATGACCAATCCCAAGGCCAAGAATATGGAAGAAGAGATGCAATGGAACACTATGAGGAGATTCAAAGCCCAAAATAATTTTTATTTTTGTGGAATGAAGAATAAACTCAAAAGAAGTTACACTCATTTATTCAGGTTTGAAGATGTATGGGTTGATTGTCAGGATGAAGAGGATGTGAGGAAAATGGATTTTAGTCACCTTACATTGGAGCAAATTGAAAATATGGATTTGGATAAAATCCCGATGACCATGGAGGATATTGATGACATAGTGGACCCAATCTATTTTGAATAAAAGATTGTTGATTCCCCACTACCACCTGTTCAATGGTCAAAAAAGAAAAGTAAATCCATTACTCAAATAATTTCTCCTATTTTGGCCAATACTAATGCATGGTTATTAAAGAAGAAGATCAGGATGAAACAACTTTCTGCTAGTTCTGGTGATGATGATAACAGTGATGGTCCAGTTGGTAAAACAAATACAGTTGAAATGAGGACCAAAAGCAAAGCAGATGTGCAAACACCACCTTAAATCCCTTCAACACAATCTAAGGGAAAATGACCTAAAATTAAATTCACAATCTAAGGGTCTAAGAAAGATGAATCTTCTTCAACAGTACAAGAGACACCAACAAAGGAGATAGAGCAACAACCTATTGAATAAATTGAGAAAGAAAAAGAACCAAAAGAAGGAGAAATTCCTCATGAAGAGGAAATACAGGTTGAAGAACCAGCTCATCAAGGTGAGAGCGATAATCCCACCACTTCACAGGTGTCAACTCATACATAGGTTATTATTCATTCTATTGAATCTGATTTAGATCAAGAAGAAGAGGAATATAATGATGAAGAGTTAAATATGGAAATATCACAACTAGAGGGTGATCAACAGTATTTTACATTGTCTAATTTCTCAAGTTTGGATGATATTCCTTCATCCATTATTGAATCTTCAATTTTGGATTTTACTGAAACTATGGAGCAAGCATTTTTAGAACAATAGATGGTGCCTTTACCTTCCACAACAATCATAGTTGAAGTTCCACTCCATGCGAGTACTATGGTTACCACTAGTGCACCATAAAATTTTCCATCCATAGTTGTCTCAAAGGAGGCATAAAAAATAACTACTATTGCTACATCAGCTGGCATAACGCTGGACACCACAACCTTGATACCAATGATTTCATCTACAACTGTCACAACTTCAAGTCATAATCCTCCTCAAATACCAGTTGATACTTAGAAGGAGGCCACAATTCCATTCACTAACACATAATTACCACCATGGATGGATGTAGTAGCACCCAAAAGAAAGAAATAGGTAATTTCACCAGATGAATTTGATTTTGAACAGTTGACTCCTCCCAAATCCAAAACTACTAAAAAGCCAAAGATTGTTTCTCGGGTACTAGTGGATCTGACTACCAAAAGAAAATATGGTGAGGTTATGGTGCCATCTTCAGACAAGAATATGGATAATATACAACCTAGGGATTATATTATGCAAATTGTAGAACTTGGAGTGGAGACACATGAAAGTGTCAAGTTAGACTCCCAAACTGCTTTCAATTCTTTGGTGCGAAGATTTGATCAAGAAAGAGATGAAAAGGATGAATTAAAATAGAAATGTGAGCAGTTGATTAGTGTGCTTCTCAAAGTCACACAATCTTCCCACGAAATCAAGCCAATTGTTTCCTCAATGAATATTGAGGCTCTCAAGAAGGTGGAACAGGTGGGCATCAAGGGACGAGTAGTGGATGAGTGGATTGCTCGATTAAAATCAGAAGGTTCCCATCTTCTAGATTCAACAATTAAGTTGTTGACTAATTTTGAAATTATCCAAAGTCAAATGCAAGGTGTTTAAACTTCTTTATCTCAAGAGGTCGAGGATATTGAAAAAAGTGTAACTCTTTGGGATAAAATGGAGGATTTCAGAATTGACATCCTCGTGGAGAATAAGGTAATTCCAACAAGAGAGAAATATATCCACATTTTGTCATTATTGTCTCATAAGAAATAAACAATAAGGTCAATGATTATGGAGCTAGATTGAGAAAAGAAGGAAGGTGATGATGAAATTGATCTTATTTCAGCAAGAATAGCTGATATTCCTTGTTATTTGCATGATGATAATTAAAACCTTGTGACCAGTGAGGCCATCATAAAAGAATTTATTTCCTTAATGGATCACTGTACAAAACATGATTTCTCATTAAATGCATTTGATAAATTGCTAGAAATACAAGTCAGTTTTGAAGTCCTTGCATCAATTTTGAAAGATGGAAAAAAAATACATAAAGGCTCAAGATGCAGTTTCTCGTGTTCGCATCATCACTAACTCTACCACAATGTTGGACAAAGCCGAGATGGAAGCTATTTTGGTCAAGTTCGAGGAATTTCAAAAGATCCAATGAGGAGGAGAAAAATGAATAAAGAGTCCCCTTTTGACGCTTTCGTTTTATGTAGTTGCATTGTTAGATGCTGCAAGTTTTCTCATAGCTGCGCATTTTCTTTCTACTGTAGTTGTAGTCAAGTGGGACTGTGCAGTTGAATTAGTCAATTGTGCCCACATTTTTCTCCACCCTTTTTATATATAAAGGGGACCCTCATTTGTAAATATTGATCTTTGATATGCTTAGCAAAACTGCCGAAATTTTGTGCCAACTAAGACTTTGTGTTTTTTGTTGTAAAATTCGATTCAAAGAAATAAAGATAGCAATCAACTTATTTCCAAAATTTGTGTTGAATGGAAGATTGTGATTGTGATTATTCTAATGTTTAATTCTCATAATCATTCCTTACGTTCTTGAATCTTTTGGTAGAAATTGTTAAATTTTATGAAAGAGATTTCTAATTGTGGAAATAGACATTGTGTTGTTTAAATATTTGGGAAATTTTTTGATGTTAAGTAATTTGTAGTAGGCTTTGTATTACTACTATTATTTATAGTTTAAGGAATTGGGAATTTATACTTGAAGACTTTGAGCTGCAAGTTAAATTTCTTATCATTTGTAATCTTTAGCTTAGTTAGATTTACATTCAAGAAAGACTTTGTGCTTCTCGATTGCAAGATTTTGGTGTAATTTGTTGGAGTAGTTTGTTCATTTCTTTAAGTATCATACATGATAGGGAATTGTAACAAGTGGAGGGAAAATACATAAACTCTGAAAAAAGAGAGTTATATGTCAGAAACTTACCCACAAATTTTAGTTTCTTGTTAATTAGAGAAGAAATTTCAAAGGGAACCTCCCCTTGCTGTGAGGAGAGATTAATTTCTCCACATAGCCATGTGTGAATCATATATTTTGTCATTGGTGTGCTAGTGATAAAATATTCACCCAACATGAGTTTTGAATGTAGAAAGAATAAACTGGTGTCCTACAATAGTTTCAAAGATTCATCCTTAAATGAAAATGTGAAATGCTATAACTGCCGAGAGTTTGGACATATAGCAAAGTTTTGTAAAAATAGGAAAATCAAGCAGAAGAGGACAAACCCTGATCAAGAACCGGTAGTTAAACCGGAACACAAAATAGCAGCTGACAAGAAGAAGGAAACCAAACCGGTATGGGTTGAGAAAGAAAAGGACAAGGCAGAATCAAGTCTGATAGTGCAGACTGCCTTACATGTTGAAAGGAAAAATCTATGGGTTGTAGACAATGGCTATTCCAACCACATGACTGGTGATAAAAAGAAATTCATCAAGCTTGAAGATTGGAATGGTGGTTCAGTAAGATTCAAAGACAACTCATCCATCAAAATAAAGGGAAAAGGTGTACTCTAAATATTAATGGAAAACTGAAGGCACATGATGTGTACTATGTGGAAGGCCTAAAGCATAACTTGCCGAGTGTGAGTCAGATGTGTGACAAAGGTTACAAATTCACCTTTGATTCTATCGGTTGCCAGATAAAGAAAGAGAGTACCGGTCAGACTATAGCCAAAGGAAATAGGACAGATGGTAATGTTTACAATATGAAAGAATGTTTTGAATCCCAATATATTTTGGGACAAGTGGATGAAAGCTGGTTGTGGCATAGAAGATTAGGCCACATAAATTTTGATAACTTAGTTGTAGTTAGCAAAAATGGGTGTGTAAGAAATATTCCACCCATCATCAAACCGGTAAGCACATTTTGTGATGAATGTGTGAAAAGGAAGCCGACTAAGGTGAGCTTCAAAACAAAAGAACACAACACCTCAAGACCACTTGAAATTGTACATACAGATCTATGTGGTTCAACAAGGACAAGAGCTCTTGCCGGTGAAAGATATTTTATGCTCTTCATTGATGACTACTCAAGAATGACATGGGTCACTTTCCTACAAGATAAATCACAAGCATTTGATAGATTCAAGATCTTTAGGAAGATGGTGGATAAGGAAAGTGGGTGCAAGCTGAAATGTCTAAGATTAGACCGGGGTGGAGAGTTTACATCAAATGAGTTTGAAGATTACTATGAAAGACATGGAATTAGAAGGCAATACTCAGCCCCTAGAACACCACAACAAAATGGTGTGGTAGAAAGGAAGAACAAGACAGTCAAGGAGATGGCCAAACCCATGTTAAATGAGGCCAGTTTGCTAGACATATATTGGAAGGAAGCGGTTCATACTATTGCATATACCTTGAACCGGGTTCAACTAAGAAAAAACAACAAAATGACACCTTATGAGTTGTGGTATGACCGAAAACAATCAGTCAAGCACTTTAAGGTATTTGGAAGAAATTGTTTTTATCAAGAGAGATATGGATGTTTTAGGTAGTTTTGATTCCAGGAGTGATGAAGGAACCTTCCTTGGTTACTCATCTAACAATAAGGCCTATAAATTCTACAACAAAGACTAAGAAGAGTCATTGAGAGTGTGCATATAAGAGTTGATGAGTATATATGCAAAGGAAGACAATCACAGGTAAACCAATATGATGAGTCTGATGATGAAGGTGAGGAAGCTCAATCAGACAATGAACTAGAAGAAGCATTAAAAAAGGCTCCTGTCTGGTATGTGCAGATGAACCACCCAATAGAACAAATTCTAGGAAATAAGAGTGATGGTGTTCAGACAAGGAGAAGACTTGCTCGGAATGGTGAACAAGCTAACTTTTGCCTCTTGGCTGAAGTAGAACCTAAAACCTTCAATGAGGCCAACAAAAGTCAGAAATGGATCAATGCCATGGAAGAAGAGTTGCAACAGATTGAGAAGAACAAGGCTTGGGAATTAGTCCCTAGATTGGAAGACAAGAACATCATTGGCACCAAATGAGTCTACCAGAATAAGATGAATGAAGAAGGTCAAATTATTAGGCATAAAGCTAGACTTGTGTGCAAGGGTTACTCTCAAGTAGAGGGCATTGATTTTGAAGAAACATTTGCACTAGTAGCTTGATTAGAAGCAGTTAGAATGTTTCTAGCCTTTTCTGCCTACAAGGGTTATAAAGTGTATCAAATGGATGTAAAATCTACCTTCCTCAATGAAAATTTGGAAGAAGAAGTGTACATGGAGCAACCAGAAGGGTTTCTGCTACATGATGATGAAACCTTTGTGTGCTAGTTGAAGAAAGCCCTTTATGGTTTAAAGCAAGCTCCTAAAGCATGGTATTCAAGGACAGATCGACACCTAAAGGAGCAAGGATTCAGAAAGGGGAGTGCTGAGAGTAATTTATACATCAGGAAAGATGGAAACCACATGATCATTGTGGTTGTGTATGTAGATGACATTATTTTTGGAGGCAACAAGGACACCCTTTGCAAAGAATTTGCTGATTAGATGCAGTCAGAATTTGAGATATCAATGCTTGGAGAATTGACATACTTTCTTGGTTTGTAGATATCATACCAAGATAAGGGAATCTTCATCTCACAAACCAAGTATGCAAAGGATATGTTGAATAAATTTCAAATGGAGGACTGCAAACTGGTAAGTACTCCCATGGTGACTGGAAGCAAATTAAGAAAGAATGATGAATCACTGGTGGTGGATCAGACATTGTATAGATCCATGATAGGCAGTCTATTGTATCTTACTGCTTCTAGACCGTATATAGTGCAAGAAATGTTCACAGTGGCTAGATTTCAAGTTGCACCTAAGCAGTCACATATGAATGTCATAAGCAAATTTTTTTGGTACTTGCAGGGAACACTCAGTTATGGATTGTGGTACCCTAAACAAGGGGAATTCCTCTTGGAAGTATATAGTGATGCTAATTGGGTAGGTTGTATTGACGACATGAAGAGTACAAGTGGTAGTGCAATATTCCTAGGTGACTGGTTGGTCTCATGGCATAGTAAGAAGAAAGATTTAGTCTCCCTATCAACTGCTAAAGCGGAATACATTGCTTCTGCTACATGATTCTCTAAGGTTCTTTGTATGAAGAAAACCCTCAAGGACATATAGGTGGACATCTCTAATCCTATTCCCATCTAGTGTGATAATTATAGTGCCATCAACATATCACAGAATCCGGTGATGCATTCCAGGACAAAGCATATAGCAATCAAGTATCATTTTCTCAGAGAGAAGGTTGAAGGATAGGAAGTAAAGATGGATTATTTCCCTAGAGGAGAACAAATGTCATACATTTTCACCAAACCATTACCAGTAAGAGCTTTTGAGTACTTAAGACACAAGTTGGGTGTTGTGTCACCTACCTTATGCACTTAAGTAAGTAAGGAGTTATATGGTTCAGGGCGAGTTCATAGCAGCATCTATAACTCTTGAACCACATGATGATCATAGGGAAAGTTCAAGGTTGTATGTCTCAGTACTGACTGTAATCACTAAGAGAATATTTTCCTAAGGGGGAGATGGGTATGAATCAAAGGGGGAGTATACAGTACCTTCACCCTTTGTCATTATGTCAAAGGGGGAGAAATCTATCGATATGAAGTCTTGCAGTAAGCTGACATCAATGCCAAAGGGGGAGATTGTTGGTATTATTGGCATTAAGTTATCATTGATGTCAACTGGTTTGGCATTGTCACTAGTGAGTAAGAAGTGGTGACCGGTATAAGAGAAGTAAGACATGATGATGTCAATCCATATGTGAGTAAGTAGACAAAAAGAAGGTTACCGGTACACATGAAATTGTGTTATCTGTCGGTAAAGCAGGCTCACTGGTAAGGCAAGCAAGCAAGCAAAAGAAGAACTGAAGGATGTAAACCGGTATACTCAGAGAAGATTAATGCTACCCATAAATGGAACGAGTAGTATGACAAACATGTTTGATGGAAGGCCAAGTTGATCCACTGACAAAGAAGAGGCTTACAGGTATGAAGGTCCACCGATGGAGTTAGGTTATACCGGTAAGGTGAGTTGAACCAGTAGTCAATCTTGGTCAACAAAGAATGTCAAACCGACATGGCAAACCAAGAAGAGGGGGATGTAGACAAAGATGACAGTTGGAAGCCAGGTGGTGATCATGCACAGGTCGGTGAAGTGTGTATCGACATAACAATCAGCAAGGAGGTCAAATTTTATGAAGAGCCCGCAAGTCATGAGAGGATGGCAGAAGATTGCAGCTCGAGGAAGACAAGCTGGCAAGTGATTGAACCTATCCTGCAAAAAGATCTGATCTTCGTACCCATTCACTGAAGGAAACAATCGATCCATTAATGGCATGTGACAAAGAAATGCAGAAAAGCATGATGCAAACCTCCAAATATAGAAAGCGCACATTGGAATGCGAGGTATTGGCGGTGCTGATTGATGAGATGCAGATCATCTCTCTGGAAAAGAAGATCAGATAAAATCCTATATGGATCGAGTTGGTGAAGGTAAAACCTAACATGACACTATTTGAATGTTGTTTTGGTGGGAACCCTAGAAGACAAATATGTGAGCTAGAGATTGATATGAGTTGATGCTTGATGAAAAGAGTGAGAGAGAATAGATCTTGAGCAAGGAGAAAGATCATCTTCCTTAGAGTTTATTCTAAGAAAGTTGCAGAGTGAGTTAGCAAGCAAACCGGTGAGAGGGTCTAACCGACAGAGATAGAGTAATCGGTAAACTATTGCAAGTCTAATAGTTAAGCTAACTGGTGAGGTGTGATTGATCAAGAAGGCATTCGAGTGTGACATAATGTGGTGTGAAGATGAGAGAGAAAGAAGAGAGGCTAAGAGTAACCGGTGAGTGATTAGAGAGAGTAATCTGATAACCGATAATGTGAGAATCAGTGAAGAAGAGAATTTTGTTAACCAACAATAATCTATTGATCAAGTGTTGCAGAACTCATTTGCAACCAGGTGCTATAGCTGTATCAAAATTGTATTTCATTATACATCACCGAGTTGGAGCTTGGTGTAGGGGTTGGTGCTCCTTGGGTTGGTGCCCTAAATGGGTAGGGGTTGGTGCTCCTTGGGTTGGTACCCTAAATTATTGTAATCCATTGTTTCTTTGTGAGGCTGGATTGGAGCAGTAGACTCCAACAACATTTCTCACAAAGGATTTTCCCATATAGGGTTTTCCTCGTACATCTAGTGTTGTGGGTTGCATTTGTGTGTTTGTCTCTTTTGATATCCACATTTGTCTAACCGGTTTGATTGTTTAGTTATTAGGGTTATAATCGGTATACCAAGGTTGTTTAAAAAGAAAATAATTTAGATACCACTAGTTCTCCCCCCCCTTAGTGGTATATTGTGTTCAACATATGTAAACACCCATCCTGCATCACAAATAGGTTAGCACAACACATGCATAATCATTATAAATACATCACATCATAAAATAATACATAATTTTGCATGGATACTAACTCTCCCCTATTGTCTCTCCAACCCCCTCCTCCTCCTCTGGATGCCTCTGCTCCCCTTGTCCTCAGTGGCCTCATACCCATCGATCCCCTTATTTGCTAACTTTGAGTCAGCCGTTGGATATGGATCCTATGAGATTGTACACTCTCTATGTATGATGCTTCCCTCTGCTCTACTGGGACCACCCCATGATATAACCCTATGTAGTACGCAACCTCCTGTCCTGCCCTCTCCCGCTACTGCATCATGTCAGAGTACATCTTTCCTATCCCTGCGAGGACTAACATCTATCATGCTAAGTCCCTCTCCCCTTGCAGGTGAGTCACATTTTCCTCTTCCCTCTGCACCCTGACTCACAAACTCTCCAGCTCCTCATCTTGCTATTGCAGTGTGCTTTGTAGATCCCTAATGGCGATCCCTGTCCTTGCCTCCTCCAACCTCCTCTCCACCTCCTCTCCCTCCCTCCACTGATCCTCCACCTTCGTCCGAGCCATCTGTAGGACCTCTGTCAAATTGTCAACCTCTCATTGTAACCTCCCCACCTCCACCTGCAGACTGTCACCTCTCACCCTCTCCACCTGCAGCTCATACTCCAGCGAGTGTACTTTCACTCTGGCAGCATCCCTCTCCTGCATGATCTTGTAAAAATATGCGTGAGAAACCATTTCACCACCCTCCACCCCAGTATCTTGTTCCTGTACATCAGGGATATCCATGGGCATTGTGATGCAGAGGTCTTGTGCCTATGTCTCCAATTCACCCTTACTCACCCAACTCCTTAACTCACCCTTCTACTCAAGCTCCTCCAAGGTAACTTTTTAGGGTACACTCATTAGACCTCCAAGGCCTAAACTCTATTTTATTTCCTTCTAGGTATAGCCTCTTGAGGTTTCTTGTTGGTTTTGACCCAAATCTCTGATTTTGAGATGGTCTCCTACTAGGTTCCCAAAGCTCCAACTAGGCTCCAAAGACCTCCACCAAGGATCTTCACTCTAACGACATGTTTAAAGGTTGTGGTTATATTGTACAAGTATTTTAAAGTTCATTTTATGAATTTACAAGGTATGCACCTTCCTCCTAAGCCCTAGGCTTTCAACTTGCTTCTACCGGCTGCTATTAGGCCTAATTGACTAGCCCTTCTTTGACTGGTTTTTGGTCTTTTCCCCCAAAATTTCCTAACAAACCCTAGATATTTTTACATATTCAGATACCCATTTGGAAGTTAAACAAAATCCCTCATTTTCCCATCTGGGTTTGTTGTACAACTAGGGTAACTGAAAAAGAGCTATTTTTAAGGGGTTTAGGGCTTCCAGACAGTTTTGGAAGATGTGCTCCAAACTCTTCACCAGTAAAAATAAAAAACCCAAAAAATCTTGGATTATTTTAGTAAATCCATATAAATTTCCAAAACACTATGGTTTTCTGGAGTATCACTTCTTCATGGCTCTGAAAATGAGCAATCTCTGCTACCTCACACACTAGCTACAAGCTTGTGTGTTATTCATCTCACCCATTCTCCTCCTTGTGGCCTGCAAAAACACAAAATGCATACTCTAAAAATATTTACATAGCCTACCCAATCCATCCACTAGATTTCAAATTTTACCATTCATGGATGCTCAGGTAAAATGCATTTTTACAACCAAAACCCCAAGTTTCAAGGGTTTGTGAGCAACTTTTACAAAAACAGTGATAACTTTTGATCCAAAGCACTTCAAACCTTCATATTATACTTTGTGGAAAGATAAAAAAAAATTCATAACTTACTCTGCTATTATGAGCACCGTACCAGACTGTACAGGTTGTACAAAAGCAGAAATTCAAAGCAAAAATAGTCCAAACGTGAGAAAAAGCATATGAAACCCTTGGCAAATGAATTGAATGCAAACCAAAAGTTGATTAACCTTTTATTGGAGATGATTAGAAGGTTTTATACACCATTTTAATTTGGTTCCAACCAACTTCCAACACCATTTCCTTCATGGACAACTTTTGCCTAAAAATGCAAAAGTTGTCATGACCAATTTTTGACAACTTTTACCTATGAGTGCAAAAACACACTCCAAGGCTTTCAAGGCCCAAAAAATCACTCAAATGACATCCCACAATGGATTTAAACCATTTCCAAACATTCTAGAAATTTTCTAGGCATCCACCTAGTACAAAGCAAAAAAATTGACATTTTGACAACATTTCAAGAAAATGACAATTTTGGATCATGAGCGCAACAAAAGTGTGGACAACCAAAATATGGATTCAAAAAGAATCACAGGATTTATTCCACCTTATTACAACATAAAATAACTTTAAATCACACAAAAACTCTAAAATGCAAGAAAAGACAACTTTGAGCTAGGTCCTCTGCACCACATTGCCCCATCTACACTCCCCTCCCCCTCCCCTACCACTTAGCCTATCGCTGCCACCGACACCTATACTGGATTGTCCTCCTATGACCCTCTCTCTCATACCACTCCCCTCCTCTTCCTCATGACATGCCTAACTCCTCCTATCACAACCCTATCCCTAGGAGAAACCTCCTCTTCCTCAATTATCTCATCTACGGCTGGATGCACCTCATCATCCTCCAACACCCCTAGAATAATCGGTCGCAATGGTAGGTGTGACTCCCACCAGCTCCGATACCCTCCTATATTACCTAGATCATCCCCCACACCCCCTCCACTCATCCTAGACTAGGTAGATTGTTGTCTGAAAACTGGTCCTCCCCTCCAAGGACTCACAGTCTACCCCCACAAGCCTACCTCCCATGTAATCTTTGGGTATAATGGTATATCACCCACTATATCCTGTATCTTCCTGAACTATCGAGCCACCCTAAATGGTTCATAGTACTCCATAACATACATGGACCTACCAAAAATCCACATCTCCACACCTGCCCAATGCAGCTATCAGTCTCCCCTCCACCACTCCTTGTCCAAAAATGACCACCATGTAAACTGCATGAGCTCATTAAAAATGTAGCACCAAAACCATATAGCCCCTATCCATGTGTAGTGCAGTAATCCCCTATATTGATCTATATATGGCCTTCATGGCAGCCTGTCCTGTACCCTGAGCAACCGAGTCACTGCAATGTGCTCCCATGTGCATACATGAAGCAAGGTAACTCATGCTGATAGACTCGCATAATCTTTGTACATGACTAAATGCATATCATTATATAATTGAGCAAGAATCATTGATCCCCATGCATACTCTACACAATCGTGTACCATATAGTACACGCACTTGCTCCATCCAATGGGAAATCCATGCCCTCTCAGGTCAGGCATCACCCGTCCACTAAGAAATCCATAGATCACAAGCACCAGATGAGGAATATGTCAGATCTCCATCACCCTCCCCAAGTGCATCCGCATGCTATCCATCATCGAAAATGCATCCCACTCACAAACCTCCCGTAGATAGAAGTCTACTACGTCCAACCTGTACTCAGGAATCACACCATGAATGGGGATCTTCAAGATCCTCCATACATCTAATAATGTCATTGTGGCCTCTCCTGTGGGCAAATGAAAGGTGTAGGTCCTGCTATCCCACCTCTCTACCAATGCGACCATCATAGCGGTGTGCGCTCTACAAAATCCAAGCCTCTGGCACTCAATATCTCTATCTCATCCACTCCTAACCGCCTGTATAGCCACATCATCACTGGCTAGTGCTCTCTCGATGCCAACGGTCCTAAGTCTGACTACATTCATGCAAACTACTTCATTAGCCTCTGTCCTTTCTTCCTAATTCTACCCTATCATATTCTTGAAGTATTGTAAGCTAACTTCTACACCTCCCCCCCCCCCCCCACTTCTCATTATTTGCCTTTCCTGGCATTCACGCTAATTTATTTAGCGCACATGCAAAACCCATGGTGCTCACGCCACACCATAATTGGACACACTAAAATCCCTATTCCCTCCCCCTAACCTGTATCAATGCGGGCACTCGCACCACACACCCTTTTTTTTCCCACCCCTAGATCTAAACCCTAACCTAGACTAGCGCAGGTGCTTGCACCACTCGCGCATGCCCACCCCAAAACCCCCCTTAGACCTCTAATCCCCACGTGTGCTAGTGCTATTCACCAACACTTGCACTAACCTAGGAGTGCATACACTAAAATGATGATTAGTGCGTCTATCTCGCTAAACTTTTGGTCTAATTCGAGCCCCTAAATTCTACCCTAAATCTATTAAATCACAAGGTGGGCTCAGGATACGAACCGGTGGACCATACTGGGCAGGGCTCTTATGTTGGCAAACCCTCTCTGCGTAGTGCTCATGTGTGGGAATTTGGTCCATCTCTCCTTCCGCTCTTTAGGTTTTGATTTGCTCCAATAGTTATGTGTGACAATGACCCTTCATTGGGCCCTATGTGGCTTATATGGGCCTTGCTCACAGGCCCGCTCTATCGTCCCTCCCTTTCTTCTATCTCTTCTCGCATTTCCTCAAACATTTGTTCTTTTCTTTCTCATCTGTTTATTATTTCTCTCTGTTTCTTTCTTCTTTTCGAGAATTTTTTGCTAATTTTTCAAAAAATTCTGAAAAAATTCTCGAGGGGGTATATACCACCCACACTTTATGCTGGGGCATCCTCTTTCTTCTATCTTTTACCCATCGCCAATTTTTGTCGTTGCGTAAAAGAGGGGCAAAATGTAGACATCTAAATTAATTATTTTAATTAATTTAACCCTTCTACATAATTAATTAATTTAATTGTTAGTCTCTATTCTTCTCAATGTTAATTGAATTTAATCTAATTAATATTGTCACTATAGTCCAGTGATTGATTTATTTAATAAATCAATTTTCCCCTTCTTCCTCTAAAAGTACTCAAAAATTAATTCTTCTTAATCCTCCTTTTAATTAATTAATTAAACTAGGTGATTTATACAAATCACCTTGTCCTAATCCATCATTCGTCTAATTAATTCTTCTAGAAACTCCCTTAATCTTGCTTAAAATTATTCTTTAATTTTTAATTCCCTACACTCATTCTCTCTCCTAGTTAAATCCTCCTACAAATCCCACTTGCTCCTAATCCTCACCTAATTCTTCTAAATAATCCTCCTAATCCCTTGCTAGTACCTAATCTCCATGATTAGACACAAAAGTCAACTATAGCCATTTATGGCTAAATCCTCTTTGTCCCCCTCTCACCTTCAACCTTAAATGCTCCCTTTTTGGGTGAATGTGAAAATTTCAAAATCTCACATTCTCCCATGCTTCTCACCTTCCCAATGAATTTTGAAATTCCTTTTCCCTTTTCCAATCCCCATGCACACAATATCTTAGGAATTTTTAATTCCTTTTATTCCTCCTAGGTGCAATGGGAACTCTTCCCCATGTACCTTGAGGAGGGTAGAGACAAGAAATGCCTTTATGGAAAATCTCTTGGTATCCATCCCCCTTGTCATGTCATTGTCCTTTGATCCATGTGACCCCCTCTCCTCACATCCTAGCCCTCCATTCCTCTTCAATCTTGACCGTCCATTTTCCTCTATTCAATTCTATAAATTGGGGTCTCCATCCTCTCATTCATCATCCACATCCAAAGTAACTTCATGTTGCTAGTTTAAGTTTAAATCCATCAAGAGCATCCATATCATAGCCTTAGTTTGACTCCATAATCTATCCTTGAAACTCATCCGTCCTCATCCACATTCATCCATTGTTGTGCAATTTGGAGAGCCATCCACATCCGACTATTGGAACAAATCCAAAAAAGTAAAGTAGGGGTGCATGCTTGGCTTCAAATAGTGTCCAAATCAGAGGAATAAGAGAGAATCCTCTCTTGCAAGGTGATATTTGTGTTAGTTTATGCATTTATTTGAGTTTTTCATATCTTTTGGATTTAAACTAACCTGCTAACCTTGCTTGAAGTTTCCCTTGATTTATTTTGTTTTGGCTCTCAATCCATAAAACCAGATCAAGGCGGTTGAAATTGTATTGTTGATACTTCTGGGGGGTATATGTCCATTCCACTGTTTTACATCATATGTCCATTCTCTTAAATCTGCCCCCTGCAAAATTATTCGGGGCATTCAACTATGACACATGCATGAGGATTAGTGGAGGTCTGAACTTCATTCCAACCCATTTTATATCCTACTGTAAGTGGGTTTTGCATGCCTAATTTGTGCAATGAAGATGAATTTTGATCTAAAAGCTGAGGAGTTTGGTGTCTCATCTCTAACTGGGAGGCCCAATCTGTTTTCTTGATCTCTATATTGGTTCAGCCTGTCTTCCCATTCCACTTGATTCTGCAATAGAGACATGAATGCTCTAGCTTATATATCCCCAACATAGATATTCAAAAAATATTGGTAGTAGTGGCCTAAAAGAAATCCATGCAGAAAGAATTCACACATTTGATTTTGATAAAGAGGATGACTTCTATAGAAGTCCTCAAGAAAATCATCATCATCCTCATACTCTTTTTTCCTGTCCAAAACCAACTGATTAGTTTTCCATTAAAGAAATCTCTCATGGAGAAACAGAGAATACAACCCAGAGGGTTTTCTCATTGTCAGTAACTCTACTCGTTGAATTTCTTTATTCTTTTCATATTTCTCTTTCTCAAGTTATTTTAACAACTCAAAATTTTCTTGTTTATGTTTTTCAATGAGTAGCGAAAGTTCCCAAGGAATGAGAAAAGAAGTTGAGGTTCCTTGAGTAGGGCTGGTAGTTTTTGATTCCTTATTTATTTCTTTTTCATTGCCAACTCCTCTTTTAATTTCCTTATCTCCTCATTACTCTACAACACCTGAGCAGTGGCCTGATTCAATGCTTCCTCTACTTCTTCCATCCATTATTTCCAATTTTCTTCTTTTTCATGAGCAATTTTGTGTTCCTCCTCAGTTTTTAAAGTGACTTTTTTTTTATCTCTTCATCATTCTGATTCAAAAGTTCTTCCATAAAATTTATTTTCTTTTGAGCTTTAGACAGCTATGTCTCAATTCAAGATAACATCATTAGTTTGATCAACTCTACATCTTCCTCCTCTCTTCCTTTATCTACAACATGGGGAATTTTTTCTTCAACCAATATTTATTTTCCCTCTCTTCTGACAAACTATGAAGAAGAAGGAGGTAATTAGGTTTCAAAGTCATGGGAAGGAGATTAATGGGTTTGAGTAACATCGAACTCTTTATAAGATTCCAATATTTCAGTATCTACTCCTTAGGGTGTAGAAGCATGAGGTGATTGTTGGGTCTCAATATCATCTGAATATTCATCATCAATAGAAATTAATTTGGGTGAGAAATGTTAAGGGATTTTATCAATCTCTTGTTCTTTGAATGGAACATCATCAACACTTGGCTGACTCGGTCAGGTTGAAACATGGGGAACACTATTAGTGGAATGTGTGGCAGAAGGGTTTTGAACAGGAGTCTGCTGGGTAGACTCATTTGGTTCTACAATGGAGGGGGCATCAAGAACCCTATGGGTGTCAGAAAGAGAGCTAGGTTCTTCTCTAATTTATTCCCTACCGATCTTTTTGGTAGAGCTACGGGTAACTCTAGATATCTTGGGCTCCTCCCTTTCTATTTTCTTGTTTCTCTTTGATGGGATCTCTTTTGTGAGTTCAGTCCCCTTATCTGCCCTCTTCATTTTCTTCCTTGAGGGTTCCTCTTTTTCTATTTTCAAACTTTTTAACATGGGACCCTTCTTTACCTTCCTGATAGGTGAAGACAAAAATTCTAACCATTTTTCTTTCCCTAACTCCTTCTTTAAGAAATGATGTTTGACAATACGATGAATTAGAGTAGGATATTTTATATGACCATCTCTTTCTTTTACCTTAGCTATCATAGAATAAATATGTGAAAATAGGAAAGAAGGAAGGTTAACTTGAGCTTCTAGCCTGGTGTTTGCATACCTTAAATGAATTAGGAGTCACATGCCAGGGCCCAACACCGTGCCATACTGCCCTTCATAGGTGAAAAATTTCATAAGCGAGAGCACAGTTGTTTTCCATGGCCTATCCAAACTACTTATGTTCACCCTTAGTGCCACCTTTGTGTATTTACAACTTAGGCCACTTCTCATTTCCTTCATGGAATAAATTGATCACTTCATCAAAATTAATGTAGCCCTTGTTGGTCAATTCCCCTTCAACAAGAATTCCTGATAGTTCACTTATAACCTGGGGTGTCAACTTCAATTATTTCCCCTCCTACCTTGGTAACATTGACATGGAAATTCTCCACAAACTCTTCCACAATTATTGGTACAAACCCTTCATACATTTTAACAAACCTCAGCCAACACACCTGTTCTAGCAATATTTCAATCATTGGGTCTAAGCTAAAATTTTCTAGCTTAATGATTCTTTTGTTCCCCATTCCTTTCTTTCTCAAAAATTCTGCTTCAACTTTTGAAATTAACTCAGCTCACAAAACTGGAAATGAAAAATCTTTTGTGAAAGAGAAGAGATATGTTCAAGTTGATTATAAATTACACACATTTTTCATTAACTCCATACTAAATCCGCACAATTCGCTCGCAATTATAATATACTTTACTTCAGGATTCGTTGAGCTGGTGACAACTTTAACATGTGTGATAATCATCGTAATCATTACTTTTAAGAATTTGAAATGAAAATTTACGTCATTCCAACTCATTCCTTATCTCTCCATTTAATAATTTTTAACTTATAACATTAATGTGATTAATAAGCTGGCAGAAACTTTATGCAAACAAAATTTATTATTTCATACTTTTATATCTACAAAATTAGAAAATAATATTTCAAAAATAATACCTTTGATAAATGTTTACCTTTAGATTATCCAATGTATACTGGTCAAGAGCCATCATGCAAAACGGATCATTTTGCTAGCAAAGAAAAGCAACATACAGATCAGGAGCCATTAGGAGCATAAATATCAACTTTTCAATAATAAAACTGACAAGTTGATCAGGAGTTACTCAGGGCTCTTTCTACATGGACCATGTAAACATTAAATAATGAAACAATCTTCAAAAATATTAGCATCAGAGATTATCAGGAGCAAGAGGAACACTGATTCAGTAAAAGACTTATTTCTTGAAAATTGAGAGCCTTCAGGAGTCATCAGGAGCAAACTGTAGTTGATCCGAAAAAAGTCATCATTTCTTGTTTTCAACTTTTCCCTTAGGTATGAATTTCCATTTCTGGTTTTCAATCTTCCTCAATTTTTTTTGGGGGGAAATAAACTGCCATTGCCGGTTTTCAATTTACCTCCTTTATTTTGTCTTCTTGCTGGAATTATTTAGAATGGAGATTCATCACATAAGTGATTTCTTCTATGGTGAAATGTTCAATTCTAGACTGCAACTCTTCAAGGAATTCTTCTTTAGATGTTGGTTTGTGATATAAATTGAGACAGTGACCATTAACCAACATGATTCTCTTTTCTCCATCAATAGGCACTAACTATATTGCACCATTGTAAAAAACATGATCTATCTCATATGGCCCTAGCCATTCGGTATGAATTTTACTTTAAACTCTTGAAATTGAGAATCAAACAATAGTGCCCATTCTCTCTTCTTGAACTGTCTAGAGAAAATATGCTTATCGTACCATAACTTCCTCTGATTCTGAACCAACTCTATTTGTTGTAAAGATTCCATTCTAATTTCATCTAATCTGTTCAGCTGTAAAATTCTTGCCTTCTCTATATCGAACAAACTTATACCAACTGCTAATGTTGTTCTCAAGGTTTGTAATTCAAACTCTATGGACATAACTGGGGTTTTTCCATACACCAATTCATAAGGAGAAAACCCTATTATGGTTTTCCAAGTTGTATTATATGCCCATACTACCTCGTCCAATCTATTGGACCAATCTGATTTCCTTAGTGAAATAATCTTTGTTACTATATTTTCTAATTCACGATTAGTGACCTCAACTTGACCATTTCCTTGCGAGTGACATGGTGAAGACTTCCGGTGTGTCATTCTGTATTTGTGCATGAAAGTCTACATCATGGAAGACATGAACTGCGGTCCTTGATCAGATACTATCTCCCTAGGTGCATCAAATCTCTACATAATGTGCTTATATAGAAAGTCAACTACTTTATCCTCTCTTGATGTATCCTCTAGAAGGAGGATCAATAGGTCCCACAAAGTCAATTCCCTATTTTTCAAATGGTTCCAAGACTATATGAGGTTGAAGTGGCATTTCCATTGTTGTTGTTGATCTCCCCATTCACTAGCACTCATCAAAATATTTCACATAGAATGAAAGATCCTTGGTCATGGAAGGCCAATCGTAGCTGACACCCAGGATCTTATGAACTATTTAGATCACAGAATAATGTCCTCCTTCTAGTTCATGATGACAAGCATGGATGATGTCATAAACATCAATCTCTTGTATACACCTGCAAAGAACATGATCAGGGAACAATTTTAATAAGAGACCATCAATCCATTGAAACCTTGAGCTTTCACAAATTAATCTTTTCTTTTGTTTAGGACTGAAAATGATTTGGACACTTCTCTGCCACAAGATAATTTACAATTTCAACAAACAAAGGAGATTGTACTGAGATAACAAACAAGTGCTCATCTAGAAATACATCATTTACTGGTTCATTATTTCCCTGCAACACCATCCTAGAAAGAAAATCAGCAACAACATTATCTTTTCCTGGTTTATGATCCATAATGGTAATATCAAATTCCTGCAACAATAATAACCATTTGATTATGTGACCTCCTACAAAAGCTTTATTCATTAAATATCTAATGGCTGCATGATCAGTGTGAATAAACACTTTATAGCTAATAATGTAGTGTCTAAACTTGTTAATTGCATACACAATAGCTAAAAAATCCTTCTTAGTTGTTGTATAGTTCCTCCATGTTGGGCTTAAGTTTTTGTTGATGTAATAGATGGCATGCACCACTCCATTCTCATCTTTTTGTCCTAAAACTGCTCCAATTGCCAAATTAGATGCATGTGTGTGAATGTGAAATGGTTCTCCCCAAACTGGTCCCTTGATTATAGGTGAAGTCATCAAGGCATACTTGATAGTTTCAAACAATTTCTGACAATAAGTTATCTATAAGAATTATGAATCTTTCTTGAGCAATGTAAACAATAGTTCTGCAATTTTGTTGAATCCTTCAATAAATCTTCGATAATAATCTGCATGTCCAAGAAATCTTCTAACATCAGTTTGTGTTTTAGGGATCTCAATCTACTCAATGATTTCTACCTTCTTTGGATAAACTGTAATGCTTTCCTTTGAAATGTGATGCCCTAAGACAATCCCTTTTGTCATCATCAGAGCACATTTTTCATGGTTTAATGGTAGTCTATGGTCTTTGCATTTCTATAGTACTTTATCCAAACTCACCAATGCTTCCTCAAATCTTTTCCCATGAACAATAAAATCATCCATGTACACCTCTATGCATGAAGTAGTCAAATATGCAAAGATAGCTAAAACAAATCTTTGAAAAGTAGTTTGTGCATTACAAAGTCCAAAAGGTAAGACCCTATATGCATATGTTCTCCAAGGACATGTAAACATTGTTTTATCCTGATCCTTAGGAGCCACTTGTATCTTCCACTAAAGCCATCCAAGAAAGAGAAATAATCTCTACTAGATAAGTTATCCAGAATTTGATCAATGAATGGTAAAGGAAAGTAATCCTTTTTAGTGGTTTTGTTTAATTCTCTATAATCAACACACACACACACACCACTTTCCATTCTTCTTTGGCACTATAACTAGTAGAGAAACCCACTGACTATCCGAAATTGGATAAATGAAACCCACGTGCAATAATTTCTCTGATTCTTTCTTAACAAAGTCCCTCAAGGCTGAGTTAATCCTTCTTTTTCCCTGCCTCATAGGTTCTACATCCTTGGTGCAAATGTGGTGTGTACAAGTAGGAGGATGTATTCCTCTCATATCTTTATACACCCAAGCAAATTCTTCTGTGTGTTTTTCCAAAGTATTTTTTAATTTCTCTTCTTGTGTAGGAAGCAATCATGAATTAATAAAAAGAGGTTTATCATTGGAGATCAAAATTTCCTTGGTGTCACTTCCCTCCTTAAATGGGTCTCCAATGAGTGTATTGAGAGGACAAGGATGTTCTTCTTTTTTGTGTAAAATCTGATCATGACATTCCCCTTTTATTTCTTCATAAAGAGGATTTCTTTCATTTCCTTGCCCAAAAATCTTATCATCCAACTTTTGTCCTTGTTCCACATATTCCTCATACTCTTCAATATGTTCAGATATAGTCACCATACCACTCCATCTCCTTCTGATTCCATCTCTTCATCTATCCAAAATTGATTGTCAAGATGGAATGTTGGCTTTGCTGGAGGATAGAGCCAATTCTTTTTGCTTCTGTCCATTGGAAATTGTCATACTCCCTAACCTACAATCAATTAATGTTGTTGCAGTTTCTAACCAAGCTCTTCCCAAAATGATTGGATATGTTGATTCTCTCTTTCTAGATTTGAGCACCAAAAAGTCAACTAGATAGCCCCAAGTATCAATGGTAACCATAACATTTTCAAGAACACCCTAGATTTTAGTAGTAGATTGATCTACTAATTGAAGCACAATTGTTGTTGGTTGAATTCTTTGCATTCCCAACATTTTTGAATTATCCACAATAATAACATTCATAGAAGCTCCAAGATTGATCAACACATTAGGTATCTCAACTCTTCTTATGCTTAGGGTAATTACAAGACTCCCATGATCACTATATTTTTGAGGAAGTAACCATCCTAATAATACATCAGTAAGTTTGGATCCTACTTGAATTGTGGGAGGAAGCTTATGTTTTCTTCCTGGAGTCTTCACACAGAGTGATTTTACATGTTGATTGATCTCCAAAATATCTTTGATAGCCTATAACAAAGGAATTACTATGTTAAATTTTTTCAATTCCTAGAGAAGTGGAGAGTCTGCCATGCTAATATGATCTAGTTGGGAGGTATTAGGAGCCATCCAGGGTATTTCTAACTGCTCCAGATATGGTGCTTCATTAAATTTTTCTTGCCTTTGTCAACATTCTCATTATTCCCTTGAGGTTCCTCAATTTTCTCACCCTCCTTGTCTAAAGCAACAGGTTATGAAGGAACATTGTGATTCCTAAGATGGATATCATCAACTTCTATTATATTTAGAGTAGGAGGATTAGAATCAACGTTAAATGTTTGTTGTTGATGATTGTTCTTTGGATTGGGAACTGGTTGAGCTAGAATTTGAGGCTGGTTCACCTATTCATTAACAATATTTGGTCCTATAATAAGAGGTGGGGGTTGTCCCCAAGGTCTTTATGGGCATTGATTCTGCCATGGCTGAAATTGAGATTGATTATGTTGCCACGACTGTGGATTAGGCTGCCACTGTGGTTGGTTCTGCTGCCATGGTTGTTGGTTCCATTATGGACTAATCCACTCTGGAGGTCCCCAAGATGAAGGAGGTGGCTGCATTGAAGAAGGAGGAATCCACTGATTAGGATTTTGCCACTAGTTCAAATTCCACCTGTTTTGAGGACCAAATTGTCCTGAGTAAGAATTATATCCAAAATTTTGTTATCTCTGACCAACATAATTAAGCCCTTCTTCCACAATAATGATATTATCTTGATTATTTAACCATCCATTTGTGCAAACAAGCAGAAAGTAAAACATTTAATCAAAAGATACTATTTCTAATATTTTCCCTAATAAGTAGAATATAATAGTAGAAACAAGTAAACATGCATGCATATAAGTATGCCACTAGGCATATTAGTCCATAAAATATTAAAAGTTTAAAGTATAAAGTATAATAAAAAGTTTCATGATGATGCACTCATCACCCTTCGTTCCTCTTCAATCTTGGCTATCCATTTTTGACCCCTCCAATCTATAAATTGGAATCTCCTCCCTTCACAAATCATCCACTTCCATCATATTCTAATGTTGTCATCATTTGATCCCTTAATCCACCTTGTGCACATTGTTATGTTGCCTCTTTGACCAACAAAATCATCCACCATACCCTTGTCAAGCTCGAATATTATCTCATATAAGCCAAATCCATCATCCCTCAAATCTATACAATACCATCCTCTTTTGTTGTGTAGTGGAGAGAAATCCACATCCTTCAATCACAAGGAAAAAATCAAGTGAAGGTTTTGGGTGCACACTTTCACTTCCTGCTCAATCAAAGGAGGTGAAGAATCAAGGTGAAACAAGTTTACATTTGTATGCTTTTTATTGATTTTGATTGCTTATCTAATACTATATGCTTGTGACTTTGCTAACCTAATTTCCTCACACTCACGTTGTAATCATTATTATTTATATTGTGAGTTAGATTATCACCATGGTTTTTCCCAATTTGGGTTTTCCACGTAAATCTAGTATTCATGCGTTGATGGTTGATTCTAAATTAGTTAATTGTTTATTGATAATCAAGTTTGACATTCAAGACTGATTTACACCCCCTCTCAGTCCTACAAGGTGTTTAACATTTCTAATGTTAACCATGGTGGCACTAAATTTTTTGTCTTTGACTGTGATTGGTATATTGTAAATAGGTGGAATATTTATTTTAATATTTCTGATCCTATTAGTAAGGCTAATTTTTCTAAAGATAATGTTTTCTGGAGGGCTCCTTCAAGAAATTAGATTAAAATCAATTTTGATGGGCAACTAAGGGTCATTCAAGGTCTATAAGAAGTGGAAGAGTGTTGAGAGATCACAATGGAAAGTTTAGTGTAACTCCCTTTGGGCATGCAAACAAACCAGTTTATTGAAATTAATGCAGCCTACAATGGTTTATAATTGGTTTAATCTCTTGGTTTCAATTAAGTTTGGTTAGAGGGTAACTTCCTTAATATCATTAATTGCCTTAAAGGGACTCAATATCCAAATTGGACCATTGAAGGTTTGATTAGAGATTCTATTTATATTCTTAACTCCTTTGATGTAAGTCACATCTCTCATATCTATCGGGAGGGTAATTCAGTGGCATACTATTTTGCCTACCTAGGCGTTGCCATTTGTCCAATTAAAAGGTGAGGCCTTGACCATCATACCCCCCTGATATCAAGGCAATCATTAGCCATGAAATTATTAAATATTAATGTGGCTAGCTCACTCAATATCATTATGAACCCCTGTCAAATTGAGCACAGTCTCACACATATTCTGGGTTTGTTTGTGGGCTATTTTCTTTTTTGGTGGTCTATTCTCTATATCAACCTGATTATTGTGCTCTATTTTTATGAAAATTCAATGGGGGGGGATAAAATCCACCTATAACCAAGTTCTTGTGATGAAATGAAAATTAACTCTAAGGTTTGGGATATCTTGGTTGCTGGTGGGGTTACTCCTTTCATGGAGAAACTCCATGGTGCTGATCTTCAAGCCACCAGGGATTTTGTTAAAAGGTTGGAAAAGCCACATTGTTTTTGTTTATGGAGTGTAATTTGAGATTTTGAGTATTTTCTTGGCCAAATAATTAACTTATCAATTGAAGGTAGGAATATTTTTAGGGACCACAAAGCTTCTAAAGCTACTATGAACATTTTTTTAAAAATGAAGGAGGAGAAGAGATTGGTCAATCTCTCATCTAGAGGCTATGCCAAAAACTCTATCAAGCCCTTATGGGACCAAGTTTCTCATGCCATTATGAGGTACTTTACCCTTGACAAGAGATTTACTATTTTTTTTGGTTACCATTTTATTTAATTGAACCATTTTCGTTACAAGCAAACTGTGTGTTTTCCCTTCTATTTATTGTCATTTGTTGAGGCTAGGATTAGAGACCATAAATTTTTTTTATAGGCTCCTTTTCCTTCATGAGGGTTTGATTTTTCTCATAATATAATATGGGAAGTCTATATCTATTCCCGTGGAGCCTAAACAATGCTTACCAAAAAGACCTATAAACCCTACCATGTTCATTACTTAGAAATGAGTATAGACACAAAGGATAAATCTATTATGAATGGGAGGCTAATGAAGATGAATGAGACTTTGAGCATACTTCTTATAAGAATTCCCCTAAGAAACATGAAAAGGCTGAAACGTCTTGGTCTAATGGTTCCTACATTGGTGGAGAAGAGGTTGAGATTAATCATTTTGTTGAGGAAAGGAAAAGGGTGGGAAAAGGGAATGGGAATTTGGTGGGGAAGCTGAACGGTGGAAATAACCATAAAATATCCATGGACGAGGAGAAGGATTATGGTAAGGAGAAAGGTAAGAATAAAATGGTGTATATTGATGTCTATAAGATCAATACTCAAAATAAACCTTTGGAGGACTTTAATTATGGCAAGGATTATGTGCAACTTCTCTAAAATTAACCATATCAATGTGAGGCTATGATATTTTGAAAAAAGAAAAGATAATATTGAAGGAGATGTGGATCATGAGAAAAATAGGGAAGATAACTCTAAAATTCTAGCCATTTTGGAGGAGGTTGCTAAGGACAAATCCCTTACAAAAAAATATTATCAAGGCATAATTAAAATGCTTGAGGAAACTACCCACAAAGTGCACTAGAAGCTAGAAAATATTGTGAAGGTTATCCAAACCACCATCTAGAGTAGTGCTAAAGGGATCCACATTCTTAATGACAAGGTTAATATTTTGAAGACCATGGAGCAGACTAGTAATCCCAATTGAGCTAATGGTGTCGACAAAGATTTGATGAAAGGTAAAAATGTTTCTTCTCAAATGCAAGGGTTGAGTTATCATATTGGTAGTTATTCTAAGACTATGGAGAATCAAAAAATAGTGATTCAAGAGGTGGTCAATCTTCATGATTGCCTGATGCAAAAGGACATTGAAGCTACTCATATTTTGAATGAGCTAGAATAGTATTTTCTATTCCTTGTTTCTATTTTTTTTTCTAGGTTTGCTGATGGTTGGTTTCTAGTTCTCTATGCTTTTCTTATAGGTACCATTTCGATGTAAAGGGTTTCAGGTCACCTTCAAAACTTGTTTTACCTTTAATAAAAAATATTTCCTTAGAAATGACTATAATTTAATTTAGTTTCTCATAGATTCTTTTTGATATAATAGATTGCATATTCTATCATTCCTCTCTCTTTACAAAAGAAAAATCCTAAAAGAATTTGGAGACATATAGGTGAATGTGAAAATGTATGGTCCCATTGGGTCCTCTTAACATAGGTTCCTTAGTTACATAGTCTTTAAAGGTTTGAAATTATTTTGGTAGGTTGTTGTCCATTCAAATTCAAAATCCTTAGTGAGAAGAATAAACAAAGGAGTTTCAATCTTCTTAAATCATTAACGAATCTCCTATAGTATCCTACATGGCCAAGAAAACTCCTCACATATTTTTGTTTTTGGGGGACTAGTAGGTCTATGACGACTTCAATTTTATTTGGACCCACTTGAATACCCTTATGTGAAATATAGTATCCCAAGACTACTCCCTCTTCCATAATCATGTAACACTTTTCATAGTTGGGGGATATATTGTTATCTTGACACCTGTTAAACTCCTTTTCGATTTTTTTTAATTCTTTCTCATAAGTGTTTCCATATGTTGTAAAATCATCCATATACATCTACATAGATTTATGGGTTAGATAAAAAAAGATGCTCAATCCACTAGAATGTGGTATGTACATTACATAACCCAAATGGGAGGATTGTGTTAGATAGTTCAAATAACCAGAAGATAACTGAGAGGGGGGGGGGGGGGGGTGAATCAGTTGTCACAGATTACCGGAACCATTAAAAATTTAAACATTAATACCGAAACCCAAAACATTAAAACCGGAATAATAGTTAAACCAATTAAGCATAAGCAATAATCACAGAATAAATACCATCCACATGACACCAAGATTTGTACATGAAAAAATTAGTAAAGGGAAAAAGACGGTGGGAAGCCTACCCACAGTCAGATAATACTTCTGCATTAAGTATGTGAATTACAATTGAGGGGCCTGTACTTGATAGAAGGCCAATAGCCTAGAGCACACTGCTTATCACAAAAGGAGCCTCACTGACTACATATCAATCTAGACTACAATCCAGAGAAGTGTTGAAATGCAAAAGATAGAATCTTCTATGCCTGAGTACAGTTCCGATTAAGCTCAATACCGAAGGACTAAATCTTCTTACATAAACTCAATTCAATCTCCAATGATCGAATAACTCCTCTACCTGAATGATATTATATTATTCACACATTACATTCCTTGACCATGACCTCTAACATAACCATGATAATCTACAATGAGATATTACATCTATATATACAAACCCTCAACCATAAACAATCAGGTCGACCATCAGACAATAAACCAATTACATAATTACAAACCATGTCGGCCTTAGACCAAACAAATAATATCCAACACATAAGACATCTCAGAAATATATCGATAGGTCCAATCCACATGTTACATTAAAGTTGGTCCATAACCTAGATCAACTGGGACCTAATATAAGTCCACACGCTTCAACAATGATCTCCATTTGCCAAGTCTCTAACATGATTACCAACAACATCCCGAAACTCCACTAGAAGCTGCACCAACACCACTTATGCAATTCATCAAAGATCTTCATCAAAAAGCTCTGTTGGTGAAACCCTCGCCAGAACTAGAAGTCAAGTTTCCAAGTAAAAGGATAGAATCTGATCACCAGACCAAAACCAACTGACTGAATATGAGCATGAGTATCATGAACAAGCCAATTCCATCACCAAACTATACCGGAGCCTGTCGGATCCAAATCAACCAGAAACCACTCTACCTACCGGGACAAGAAGGGTGCTAGTAAAGCATCCAAACAACTAGTGTTGGCATCAATGACAAAACATCAATGCAACAAATTAATCAATTCCACCAAATGGCCAACAATCTCCCCCTTCGGCATTGATGGCAACATTAGATGTGAAAAACATCTAAGTACCAAGAAATGCCAAAAAAGTCTCCCCCAATGGAAGACAACCAACAATCTCTCACATACAACTCCGAATGACAAGATTTCTCCCCTTGTGAATAATATCTTTGTAAAGATTTAAATTTCTCCCTTTTTCACTTTTCACTTTCTTTTTCTTTTTCACATCAATATCACTGCCCCTTTGACATCAATGCCAGAAATTTGACAAAAATATCAAAGTAAAAACATAAACTACTGAATCACAAAGTTGACTACTCCCCTTGAGCAGTAGCATCCCACATCAGTGCCGAAATGAACAGTATCTTTGATAGTACATGTCAGACTGATGCTAAACCGCATCAATCAAGTCTCTACCAGAGGGGCAAAAACTCCCAATCTATCTCTCAGGTACTCAAATGATTCCTTGGGCAAAGGTTTAGTGAAAATATCTGCAATTTTCTCTTTAGTGTTCACATAAACTAGTCTAACTTCATTTGCTTCCATGCTTTCCTTGAAAAATTTATACTTGATAGATATGTGCTTTGTTTTAGAATGAAATATTAGATTGTTTGATATATCAATAGCAACAGAGCTATCACATTGAATAACTACTAGTGCATCACAATCCACCTTTATATCCTTCAACATTTGCTTCATCCATAAAACTTGTGTACAACTAGTAGCAAAAACAACATACTCAACTTCAATAGTAGATAAAGAAGTACATGATTGTTTCTTGCTGATCCATGAAACCAACTTCTTTCCAAGAAAAAAGCTCCACCGGAAGTTGTTTTCCGGTCATCATCTCCAGCCCAATTAGCATCAATATATGCACATAAATTAAAGTTATCATCCTTAGGGTACCACAAACCATATTCTAATGTACCTTGCAAGTATCTAAAAATCCTTTTCACCGCAATCTCACGATTCTCTCTAGGATCACTCTGAAATGTTGAAACAATATAAACAACATTCATAATGTTAGTTCTAGTTTGAGTCAAATAAAGAATACCTCCATTCATAGATTTGTATCTTGTAGGATTTACCAGTGCAAAAACATCTTTTCTTGTTAATTTCTCACTTGTAACCATAGGAGTACTCTTCCATACCAAATTTCTTCAACAATTCCTTAGCATATTTAGTTTGATAGATGAAAATACCTTTGTCAGTCTGAGTACTCTGCAAATCTAAGAAAAATTTCATCTCACCAATCATAGACATCTCAAATTCTTTCTCCATATTCTTAGAAAATTCTATGCATAACTTATCTTCACCTCGAAAAATAATGTCATCAACAAATACTTCAATAATCGATATATCATCATCAGTGATTTTATAAAATAAATTACTATTAGCACTGCCCTTAGTAAAACCAAGCTTCAAAAAATATTTATCCAACCTTGCATACCAAGCTTTAGGTGCTTGTTTCAATCTATATAAAGCTTTCCTTAACCTACAAACCATACTTGTATCATCTGATAGTGAAAAACCATCAGGTTGCTCAATATAAACTTCCTCATTCAATTTATTCCTAAAAACCCATTTAGTTCCAATAACATTTTTATTTTTAGACCGGGGAACCAAGGTCCATGTTTTTTTTTGCCTCTAAAATTGATACCGGTTCAACTTGTGAAATTAAACACACCTTATTAGTTTCCAATCTTCTTCTTGTCATCACTCCATTGCTCTTATCCCCAATGATTTGATCTTCTGAATGATTCAATCTCACATACCTATGAGTCTTCTGACTTTCTATTCCTCTTCTATGTTCTTCAATTACTATAGAATTATCTGATGTTTCCGGAGTAACTGGTTCGACTCTCTATTCTGGTAAAGGTGCTACCAGTTCAGATATAATCATTTCTATTGTCGGTTCCTTCTCATAAACTCTGATTTGACTTTCGTTCAGATCATCTACTTTGACATTAGCACTCTCCACAATTCTCTGCAATCTCTTGTTATAACATCTATATGATTTTCTTTCATTAGAATAACCAATAAATATGCCTTCATTACATCTAGGATCAAATTTCTCATTGATATCATCTCTCCTGATATAACATTTACTACCGAATTTTTTGAAATACTTAATTGTGGTGTATTGCCAAACCATAATTCATAAGGTGTCTTACCAGTTTCTCCTTTGATATGTACTATGTTGAATGTATAAAATGATGTGCTCACTTCTTCTCTCTAGTAGATATGAGGTAGGCTAGCTTCCATCATCATTGTTCTAGCAACATCCAAGATAGTTTTGTTCTTTCTTTCCACAACTCCATTCTGCTGAGGTGTCCGGAGAGCAGAAAATTGCCTTCTTATACCATGCTTCTCACAAAAGTTTTTAAACTCACTGGATGTGAATTATCCACCATGATCTAACCTCAAAAATTTAATCCTCAATCATGTCTCAGTTTCCACTTATCCTTAAAGATTTTAAACTTCTCAAACGCTTCAGATTTTTCTTTTAGAAAAGTAACCCACATCATTCTAGAATAATCATCAATGATTAGCATGAAATATCTATCACCTTGAAAACTTTTAACTCTAGCAAGGCCACACAAACCAATATGAATAAGATCAAGAACATCATTTGATTTATCTTGTATACTCCTAAAAGAGGTTCTGACCCTTTTACCCATTTGACATTCTTTACATACCGGATTATAGGGCTTCATAATCTTAGGTATATCCCTAACTGCCTTAGTTGAACTGATCTTCACAATGCTATCAAAATTCACATGACACAACCTTTTATGCCATAGCCAACTCTCAACAATCTGTGTAATCAAACATGTCTTCTCACCGGAGTTCAAATGAAATATATTACCTTTTGTTTGTGTATCGGTTGCAATCTCCAAACCAGATCTGTTAATGATATTGCATTTTTCATCCTTGAATTGTAATTGAAATCCCTTATCTATCAATTATCATACACTCAAAAGATTATGCCTCAAACCTTCAACATAATAAACATTGTCAGTATTATTCTTACCATCCAATGATATAGTTCCTTTTCCTTTGATCATACACACTTTGTCATCTCCAAATCTAACCAGATCACCATCAAATTCTTGCAAAGACAAAAAATTTCCTTTATCTCCAGTCATATGATGTGAACAATCACTGTCAATTACCCATTCATCTTTGTCTTCAATTTTAGCAGCAAGTGCCTTATCTTCAGGTACATTATCTTGTAATGCTAGATCATCTTCTTTGATATCCAGGAACACCCATTCCTTCACATTGTCATAACCACTAGCAGACTCTTCTACCAGTTCATCATCAGAATCAGTAATGCCTTCCTCATCCGCTATGTAGCATGATTTGTCTTTGTTCTTCTTGTACTTATACTTGTTCTAATATCCAGGGTTAGGTTTAAATGATCTTCTAACTCTTTCTTCAAATCTTGAATTCCTTTCAAGATGTCTAGATGCAAAATAACCAATCTTATTACATGTAAAACATTTAAAAGGTGTTTTTCCTTCATACTTCCTACCGGTCCTTTAGGTACTTTTCTAGCAAATAGTGCTTCAAGTTGATCAAACTCAACATGTTCTCTCTTCATATCTTCTAATTCCTTTGCATACAAATATTTTCAGTCTTGCTTACCGATTGTAGATGTAGATCCATGAAAAGCAGGTTTAGTCTTCACAGCTCCAGAAGGTCCAAATTCTTCAAGCTCAAAAGCAGATAGTTTCCCAACCAAAGTATCTATGTTAATATATGTATTAGCCATTGTTCTTAATTCATTGGTAGTAGTAGCCTTCATTTTGTAAGCTGGTGGTAGGGCTCTCAGGACTTTAGAAGCAATCTCATCTTCTCTCAGAGTTCCACCACAACATTGAATTCCCATAACAATCTCATTTACCCTTTCCAAGAATGCAGTAATCCTTTCATCTTCTTCCATGTTGAGGGTTTCATATCTCACCCGGTAACCATCAAGTTTAGAAATCTTCACTATAGGGTCACCTTCATTAAGAGTCTCCAACTTATCCCATATAGCCTTTCCAGATGGTTTGCCGGTTAATCCCATTATTTGTTGACCAGAAAGTGCACACAAGAGGGCTTCTCTTGCTCTATAATCATTCTCAAGCTCCTTGTCCAGGTTTTCTAGAGAAGGATTTCCAGATCTGAGATTATAGGGTGTGACACCATTCTGTGTGATATCCCAAATCTCCTTGCCAAGACATCTCAGATGAGTTTCCATCCGAATATTCCATACTGTATAATTTGTTCCATCAAGCCTCATAATATCCCTTCAAAAGATAGCTCTAGAAGAACTGGATGAACCTGAACTATTAGTTGCCATAGGATCTTCCTCAAGCGGTTATGCTTTCTGTAGAAAGGACCAAAGCTCTGATACCAATTGTTAGACAGTTCAAATAACCAGAAGACAACTGAGGGGGGGGGTGTGAATCAGTTGTCACAGATTACCAGAACCATTAACAATTTAAACTTTAATACCAAAACCTGAAACATTAATACTGGAATAACAGTTAAACCAATTAAGCATAAACAATAATCACAAAATAAATAGCATCCACATGAAACCAATATTTGTACATGAAAAACCTGATAAAGGGAAAAACCATAGTGGGAAGCCTACCCACAGTCAGGTAATACTTCTACATTAAGTATGTGAATTACAATTGAGGGGCCATCACTTGCAGGAAGGCCAACAGCCTAGAGTGCATTGCTCATCACAAAAGGAGCCTCACTGACTATATATAAATCCAGACTAAAATTTAGAGAAGTGTTGAACTGCAAAAGATAAAATCTCCTATGCCTGAGTACACTTCCGGTTAAGCTCAACACCAGAGGACTAAGTACTCTTACATAAACCCAATTTGATCTCTAATGATTGACCAACTCCTCTGCCGGAATGATATTACATTATTCGCACATTACATTCCTTGACCATGACCTCTAATAGAACCATTATAATCTACAATGAGCTCTTACATCTATACATACAAACCCTTAACCATAAATAATCAGGTCAGCCATTAGACAATAAACCAATTATATAATTACAAACCATGTCGGCCTTAGACCCAACAAATAATATCCAACACATAAGACATCTCGAAAATACATCGATAGGTCCAATCCACACGTTATATAAAAATAAGTCCATAACCTAGATCAACCGAGACCCAATATAGGTCCACACGCTTCAACAATGATCTCCATCTACCAAGTCTCAAACATAATCACCAACAACATCCTAAAAATCCACTAGAAGCTGCACCAACACCACTTATGCAATTCATCAAATATCTTCATCAAAAAGCTCTGCCAGTGAAACCCTCATCGGAACCAAAAGCCAAGCTTCCAAGCAAACATGATAGCATCCAATCACCAAACCAAAACCAACTGACTGAATATGGGCATGAGTATCATGAACAAGCCAATTCCATCACCAAACTATACCAGAGCCTACTGGATCATGTCGAATCCAAATCAACCAGAAACCACTCAACCTACCAGGACCAGAAGGGTGCCGATAAAGAATCCAAACAACTAGTATTGGCATCAATGATAAAACATCAATGCAACACATAATCAATTCCACCAAATGGCCAACATATTAAATAAAAATAGGGGCCCTAAGGACATGTGAAAGTTGTCTTATGTTGGTCTTATGGTACACTTTAGATCTATATATAACTATTGAACCTATCCAAAAGAAGTATTTATTCCCTAATAGGGAGTCCAAGACCTAATCAATGAAGGGTAGAGAGGAGTTATCCTCCATTTGGATATGCTAATTTATTTATAATCCATTGAGACAAGACATTTCACTCCCTTTTTAGGAATTATAGCTAATGGTGATGTTGAAACCCTAAATTTTATAACAACACCCCTGACATGATCACCGAGCTTTTGTGTTTAAAATTGTGAAATGTTGAAGCTACAAACGTTTTCTTTACCTAACACAGAATCCCACATATTGTCTCCATTATGCCCTAATGATATGTAAAAAATTCCCGACAGACCCAAGAAAGATCAGTAAAATAACCTTCACCAATCAAACATTTCATGTCTATATCGAAATAGCTATTTCGACATGATACATCATTGTTAAATACTGATATCAGGATAGCTAACTCGATACAATAATCAGTGTTGAAGATGGACATCGAGATAGCAATGTCAAACATGAAGTCTTGAATACCCGTCAGAATGACTAACAAAAGCAGAATAACAATTTTATGAGATTCTGATAGAACTAACTATCCCGATATCGCTATTTCAGTATAGCTATGCTAATCCAAGCATGTGGATGTCTATCATAATAGCTATCAAAGGCGGACAAACGGTATTTTGCAATACTGACAGAGCAAGCTATCCAAACACACACATTTTGGGATATATCATACCGATGAATGAAAATACAAAAAGAGTGTTATGCAAGCATATAGGAATAATTGATTAAGTTGGGATAGCATGTCAATAAGATTTCGATCACTAAAACTATTCTGATGATGGGTAAACAAAATGATATCGGGGGAACTATCCTAATTATACACTTATGATCGAGGAGCTGATATCGGTAAGACCTATGACGATGAAGGAAAATGATACCCCTATTGATAAAACTACTGAAATCTAAATAATGGATCATTTATGATCTGATAGAGAAACTTATCTAAAAAATGAGTATATGTAATGACATTGGAATATCTACTCCGATAGTGCACTCTTGACCGAATACTTGTATCAGAATAACTTATAGCAATGGGCAGAATCAAAGGGGAAGATCTTCATCGGGATGACTTGTAAAGTCGGGCATATAGTTTTTTGGTAATGCCGATAGTTAAAACAATCCTGATAAGTATCATCTAGGAAATGTTCGACATAGGTAACCCAAAGATCAAAATCAAGCTAGTGGTTACTTATCGGTATAACCTATGCCAAAATAACGAAAAAGATAGACAGTTTCCAGCAACGACAAAGCAGAAAGGCGCCAAACTAGAAGATATGATAGATGAATAAAAGGGATGTAACCCTAATATAAGATATTTATATGTAAAACATTAGAGATTCTAGTGGGTGAATCATTTTTTGTAATATATGATACTGTAAGGATATTATCACTATTGTAACACATATTTTCAAGCAATACAAGAACTAGTTCTTTTATTTTCAAATTGTGTTGTAGATTCTTTCATCTTCAGATCAGTTCTATGTTATAACCATTTGAAGCAAGTGGTTGTTATCTTAAATCCTTGTGTGAAGATTTTATGTCATAATTGCAAGTTATAAAAATATAGAGTGCATATGAGACAAAATGAAGCTATTTGCATTCTATTCTAATTGGTCTTTCTGTGAGAGTTAAATTCAATCAGAATAACTGTAATTAAAGATATCTATTGTAACATCGAGGGTTAGATAATTGACAGATCCATCCAATGGAGGATTTTAAAATTGTCTTTCAGAGTTATACATAGGGTTTGGAAGTGAATGACTCTATTGCCGAAAGGAGATAAGGCACTGGTCTCCTTACATACAGATTTTCAACTTACTTATCCATATTTCCAATTTCATTTTTATGTTAATATGAGATATAAGTAGAAGTTAGAAGGAATGATAGTTCAACAGATAGTAGGAACCAGATTAAAGAAAAGATTGTTAGTTAAAGAAGATCTCCAAGAGAGTAGGAGAAATTAGATAATTTATTTGAAAGATATATGCCACTTTGAGATAAGACTAGAAGTAGAAAATACAGTGTGAAATCTGCTATAAAAAGGACCAATTCGGAAAGTTAGTTGGTGAGAAGGTATGCCTACTTAGGTTCTGCAAAGCTTAAAGTGAGGGAGTTAGCAACCTTAAAAGGCTCACTCTATTAGTTGGTCAAATCAATTGGAAGATTTGATCATTGAGCAAGGCATACTCATAGAATTTTCCAATCTGTTGATTTGAGCACCAAAAAATTGGCGACTCTACTGGGGAGAACAAACAAAGAAAGAACTCTGAAGTGGGAAAGAACTTAGAAGAAAGAAAAAGAATTTTGTCCTTTGTGAAAAAGGTGGCCACTCTGTTTATAATTAATAAAGAAAAGATTAGTAGTTGAAACAATATCAACCCAAAATGCACCAATACCCATATTCTTATGAAGCCCCATGTCCAAGTGCAATGCACACAACAACGATGGCCGCTACAACCCCAGAAAGGAAGATATATTCCTGAACTATATGAACCATTGGGTTTTAATGATATTCCCAAGTGTTCAGAAAATCTTCTCTATGAGCTTAAAAAATATATGCCAAGGTTCCATGGAGAGGAAAGTGAATCAACGATTAGGCATTTGAAAGCATTTCACTGGTTTATTGAAACTTTTGAGATTTACTCAGAATAATTGATCATGAAACTGTTCGTGATGATACTGGAAGATATTGCAGAGGAAATTTTTAGGTTGTTGTCCTTGCAAAGCATCTCATCATTGGAGGAACTTGAATGGTGGTTCGTAGAGGAATTCTATGGCATTATTGAAGAAAATATATCTATCATCAATCCCTCACTCCATTCTCCACAATGTTATACATTCCATAGTCAGATATAAACAATTCATTATATTGATCCTTCGGTACATATTAATGCATTCTTCAATATAAGGAGAAAGAAAGGTGAATCTATAAAAGGATTAATTGGTAGAATGATGACAACTTATTTGCAAAACTTGATGATATAAGGCCTAATATATCTACACTTGTGAAATTACTCATGAGGGAAGACAAACCTGATAGTTTGTAATTAGCGTGTTTGATTGCTATGGAAATGAATAGAGAACTACATGAAGTGCATGAGAAGAGTAACATCAACATAAGAGATGCAAATGAAGATGAATGTATAGAAAATTGGTTATCCCTTTGAAAGGCCCATTTGATGAGGAAACAATTGATGATATTCACGATGGGGAATTAGGACCTGAAGAAATTGTTTCTAACATTGATGATGAGGAATGGTCTCCATGTGAACCACACTTATCTGACAGTGAAAAAATGATTGATTCATCCAAAACTAAAAACTACAATGACTTAATTGATGAAGAGGAATACCCCAGTTATGAGGGAAGTGAGGAAGAATCCATACCTAAAATCCACGAGGACACTTTCCCAGAATAGACATGTATCAGTAACGAAGAAGAAGAATATTCACTCAATAGTGAACAAATTTCAGATCTTCTGGACAAAGAGTATCAGAGAAATGCAAGAAAGGCAAATGAGGTGTATCATGGACAATGGATAGAAGGTGCACATACACATAGAAATAGGTACAATTTCTTTTCAAATCATTTGGATGATGACATGACAAAGGATGGTTGTAATTTGGAAAAAACCTTATGTGATGAGTCCTCCTATTTTTTTGATAAATATATTAATGACAGTGAGAGTATATATGATGACTGACAAATTGAAGAGTCATATGAGCATAAAGATCATTTTAATTTTTTTACAAATCCTCTTTATAATGATACATATAGCGATGATGAAATGACATACTGCCATAGTGTACCTAATAAATATGTCTATGTGTTCCCAAATCCGTTGTATGAAAAGGAAAAGTTTTTAGACAATATGGAAAATATCGATATGTGTAGAAATAACATAGGTGATATTATGGTGAAATCATGTGATTAAAAACCCATAGAGGAAAAGGAGTTTTAGAAAGAAGGTACATCAAACAAGGGTATGCAATATGATCATCACATAGAGGTAACTCCATCCAAAAATGACTTCCAAAATTTTTATGGCAAAATAAGGTGTATTGTGAAGCAGTAATAGAGGAGGAAAATAATTATTCTTCAAATCCTAATGATGATACTCCTAAAATAATTTCACCTAAAGATAGAATTAAAGGTGAAAAATATGGTTAGACAAATAATGTGCAACATGCCTAGAAGATAGGAACTAGTACTGAAAAATATGTAAATTAGGGACAATTCCAAAAGATAGATTTTCATAGATACGAGGGTGTGAGAGTTTATCAAAGTTTTAGGTCTCTTGTGATGAAGAAAGAAAAAAAAATAGCTCAAAAGATCCTTACCATGATTCTATGATGGAATATGGAGATGACAACAAAAGACATTATAACATATATGGCAAACATGGAAAGATGACAATTGATAGGCCTTATGCTGGAATCAGATTGCACAATAGTATGTACCAAGCTGGCATGATAGTACATGATGAAAACTAGGTATTTGATCCAAGAAAAAACTAGTGTTCGATTTTTGGGAGCCTAGGGTCACCAGATGCAGTCTTGATGTAATTTTCAAAAGAGATATGATTGGTACATGGTATGCTTACACCAGAGATAGCTGGATTATTACTATGCTCATTGGGGGCATACATCCCTAGACAAAGCCACTTTTGGAACCCTAAACTTCATAACAATACCCTTGACATGATCACCAAGCTTTTGTGCTTAAAATTGTGAAATGTTGAAGCTACAAAAGTTTTCTTTACCTAACATAGAATCCCACATATTGTTTCCATTATGCCCTAATGATATGTAAAAAATTCCTGACAGATCCAAGAAAGATCTGTAAAATAACCTTCACCAATCAAACATTTCATGTCTATATCGGAATAGCTATTCCGACATGATAAATTATTGTTAAATACTGATATCAGGATAGCTAACCCAATACAATAATCAGTGTTAAACATGGACATCAGGATAGCAATGCCGAAAATGAAGTCTTGAATACCTGTCAGAATGACTAACAAAATTAGAATAACAAGTCTATGAGATTCTGATTGAATTAAATATCCCGATATCGCTATTTTAGTATAGCTATGCCAAACCAAGCATGTGGATGTCTATCAGAATAGCTATCAAAGGAAGACAAATGGTATTTTGCAATACCGATAGATCAAGCTATCCTGACAAACACACATTTCGGGATATGTCATCCCGACGAAGGAAAATACAAAAAGAGCATTATGCAAGCATATTAGAACAACTGATGAAATTAGGATAGCATGTCAACAAGATTCCGATCACTAAAACTATTCCAATGATGGGTAAACAAAATGATATCGGGGGAACTATCTTGAATATACACTTATGACCAAGGAACTAATATCGGTAAGACCTATGGCGATGAAGGAAAATGATACCCCTATCGATAAAACTAATGAAATCGGAATAATGGATTATGGATCATCTATGATCCGATAGAGAAAATTATCCCAAAAATGAGTATATGTAATGACATTGGAATAGCTACTTCGATATTACACTCTCGACCGAATACTTGTATCCGAATAACTTATAGCGATGGGCACAATCAAAGGGGAAGATCTTCATCGGGATGACTTGTGAAGTTGGGCATACAGTTTTTTGGTATGTCGATAGTTAAAACAATCCCGATAAGTATCATCTAGGACATGTTTGACATAGGTAACCTGAAGATCAAAATCAAGTTGGTGGTTACTTATCGGTATAACCTATGCCAAAATAATGAAAAAGATAGACAATTTCCAGCAGCAACAAAGCAGAAAGGCACCAAACCAGAAGACGTGGCGGATGAATAAAAGGGACGTAACCCTAATATAGGATATTTATATGTAAAAAATTAGATATTCTAGGGGGTGAATCATTTTTTGTAATATATGATACTGGAATGATATTATCACTATTGTAACATATATTTTCAAGCAATACAAGAACTAGTTCTTTTATTTTCAAATTGTGTTGTGGATTCTTTCATCTTCAGATCAATTCTCTATTATAACCATTTGAAGCAAGTGGTTGTTATCTTAAATACTTATGTGAATATTTTATGTCGTAATTGCAAGTTAGAAAAATATAGAGTGCATTTGAGACAAAAGGTGGCTATTTGCATTCTATTTTGATTGGTCTTTTTGTGAGAGTTAAATTCAATCAGACTAACTGTAATTGAAGATATCTAATTGTAACATTGAGGGTTAGATAATTGACAGATCCATCCAAGGGGGGGTTTTAAAATTGTCTTTCATAGTTATACATAGGGTTTGGAAGTGAACGACTCTATTGCTGAAATGAGATAAGGCACTGGTCTCATTACATACAAATTTTCAATTCACATCACTTATCCACATTTCTAATTTCATTTTTATGTTAATAAGAGATATAAGTAGAAGTTAGAAGGAAGGATAGTTCAATAGAAAGTAGGAACTAGAGTAAAGAAAAGACAGTCAGTTAAAGAAGATCACCAAGAGAGTAGGAGAAATCAGATAATTGAAAGATAATTTATCCCAAAGATACATGCCACTTTGAGATAAGACTAGAAGTAGAAAATATGGTGTGAAATATGCTATAAAAAGCACCAATTTGGAAAGTTAGTTGGTGAGAAGGTATGCCTACCTAGGTTCTGCAGAGCCTAAAGTGAGGGAGTTAGCAACCTTAAAATGTTCACTCTATTAGTTGTCCAAATCAATTGGAAGATTTTATCATTGATCACGACATACTCATAGAATTTTCCAATCTTTTGATTTGAGCACCAACAGGTGACGCCCATTGATTATTTGATATTGGGTAAATGAAACCAATATCCAAGTATTTTGTAGTTCAATTTTCACAATTTTTTAGATAGAAAGATTTATTATTACTGTAGATCTCCTAATTAGTGTACATCATTCCTTGATATAAATTTGACGTGTACATAGGTTGTAATAAATTTCATCCATATAATGATAATCCTAGGTAAATGATGTTTTATGAGTTTGCAAAATATAAATTAACTCTATATGTTGTTGCATGTACAATTGGTTATTTATGTAAAGTGTTCTACCTATGGAAATTTTAAATTTCTTGGTCATATAAAAAACCTAAGAATGATACGTTAAGGCTATACTTATAAGGTGAAAGTCATGAAATATTCATGTAGCAGGAGAATAGTTAGGTGAGTGAGTTGTATGAAGAATATTATGCACTGGGTGAGATAAGCACACTAGATATAAGTTTTGTTGTGTGTCCCTCCCCTAATTATTTTGAATAATGTTTGAAAGTATTGTATCCTCATCTTGTAGTTCAATCATTGGGTTTTTCTCAAATTTCATTAATTTTTATAATACATTCAATTTATTGTTCGTAAGGTGTATTTGAACTAGTTGATCTATTTTAGTAAAAGATTGTGCTAGATTATATAAGACTATTTTCTTTCACATTTCTATTAGAATAATCACATTTATTGACTTGCAATGTATGAGTCTACTATTTCTAACCATGGTCATCCTAATATGAGAGGATACCCTCCCAAATCATCTTTTGGCTTCAAAACCATTTAATAAATAGGGTACTCCCAAGAACCAATTGTAATGATAGGGTCTTCTATGAGAAGCCCTCAAGCTTGATAGTTGAGCTATCTATTAATAATAATACTATAAGGGTAGGCCAAAGGTCATCTTATTAAAGATTTTTCATATCTTTCTTAGTCATAACATAAATGGTTGCACCTAAATCAATCAAGGTGTTGTGTATAAGGATTCCATTAATGTACACATTAATGAAAGAGGTATCAAGATCTATGTACCTTGGAACAAATACCTTGCCTAGCATGATGTTTATAAGTTATCTAATAATGAGAAAAAGTGGGGGTATCTTCATTTTCAGCCTAGTTTCTTTAAACACAATTCTCTTATTGTTTTACTATAGATAAAAATATTTGTTATGACTTGAAAAGGATAATTTTTACACAATTTTTTTTTAATTGTCCTAAAATATCAAACTTATTTTCAGGTTCATACTTCTTTGTATTCAATCTTTTTTTGTAAATGTGGGATCCTTAGTGATAATGCCCTCCTTCTCAGGAGAATGAATTATATTAATTGGTTGTGGGTTAGCTTCATTGGAAGGTTCTTTAGAGGGAAGTTTCATGATTAATGAAGATGCAAGAGTGGAAGGTATTTTTCTTGAGCAAAGTTGCATGATGTTGATCTCAACTGCATAGGTTGGGTACCAGATGGTATCATTAGAGTAATCTTATTGAACATGCTTATTATTTTTATGGTTTTGCACATGTCAGGTTGGTAATTTTGTGGTTCTAGATGTAATAGGATAAAGAGAAGTAGGATTTGGTAGTATAGCTGGTTGTTCAGGTAATGCTCATGGTTGTTGTAGGTAGCCCGTACTAGGATTAGCTTGGGGTTGATTTCATGCCACTATTATTGTCATACAGATTTAGATTATTGCTAGTGCTAGCTTTAGGATTGTGGTTAGTATGGATACAAAAGAAATACTTCTTGTGAAGGTGTGCATATAGGTGGCATATAACAAGTGACCAAGGCTAAGGAGGTTGTTTATACCATGGAGGATTATTTGCAAAATAAATTAGAAAAAGAATCAATATAAGATAATAGATCCTAAGGTGTAACTTTTCTTTGAATCCATGGTTTTAATTGTGCTAGGTAAAATACTTTACCATATTCATCCTCTAGTGCCTTGAATTCTAGTCGTTCATATTTGTCTTCAATATTCACCACTCTTTTGCACTTGTAGTCTAACTTATTTTCATGATAATGGGGAAATATTCTATCAATGATGCTTTTGATTCTTCATATTATATTTTGCATGCAGGGTATCTAATTGAGTTTTCATATGGTTTATTATACAATTAAACTTTCATATGGTTTATTATATCTTACTTCACATACTTAAACTAATTGGTAAACTCCATCCATGAGACACCCATTTTTTGGTAGTAAGAGTTCATAGGATATAAAGTGAAATAGGAATGTGTTGAGGTTGAACAACACAAATGATTGAATCAGTGATAATCAGTGATTTAAAACTTTAAATCAGATTGTGCCAACACAAATTAAAAAAATAGATTAAAGCACTTGCAAACAAGAGGCATACCATACAACACAAACATATATGAGGAAAACCCACGGTGGGGAAAACCTCAGTGAGAAATGCTGCTGGAGTCTACTGCTCCAATCCAGCCTCACAATGAAAAAATGATTACAATATATTATCGAGAACCAACCCAAGGAGCACCAACCCCTAGAGTTTATGGGCACTAACCCAAAGGAGCACTAACCCCTAACTTTATGAGCACCTACTCAAAGGAGCACCTACCCCTGCTCTGAGCACCCACTCAAAGATTTACAATGATTCAAAAATAATTTGATAATATGGAATCCTTGTTACAAATGATTTTTGTAACACCTTACTGATTTCCAGCTGCTTTCTCACAAAATGTTATGCATGTTCTGCTACTGTGTTATGTTGCTACACTGATTTCTATTCTATGTATACCTCTTCCCTTTTCTGGTTCTAAGATCTTCACCTCTTTGCTATCCTGTTCTTCCTTGTTTGCTCTGCCTTCTTAATCCTCCTTTTTTTGCTCTCTCTACATTGACCTTTGGCTACCACTTATCTTCTCTACACCATCTAATTATTCTGTAAGCAATATTTTCTATGATGTTATTGACTGCTCTAGCGTCATGTTATTAACACCTGCAAAATATGCTTTTCTGCTGCCTTCTTCTCTCCTTCTCAATTTTTGCAGAGCTACTCTTTCTCCCCTCAATCAACACAATTTTCACAACAATCCCTTCAAATAATCACAAACTTCACTAAGAAGCAATATACATCAACAAGATTTTTCCCTCCAAGGATGAATTAAAAAATTCATCTTCTCAAAATCTGAGAAATCCAATCTTCTTGCCTTCCACCCAAATTCAAGTCACTCCAAGTCAAGGTGTAAGGAGGCAATGATGTCTTAAGGTGTCTCGATGAAGAATGAAGTTGCAAAGGCCGCCAAGGATGAAGGATTTGCACTAAAATGCCCAAGTTCGCTCCTATCCCTCTCTCAGGGACCAGAGCGAAATGTTCAAGTGAGGCCAAATTTAAGTTGCCATTCACATTTTGAGTGTTCGAAAGGGAGTAAGGAGCATCATTTTGAGCCTTGAAGACAACTGCGAGTTAATATGATGAAGGATTTGCACTAAATGCCCTAGTTCGCTCCTGTCCCTCAGTCAGGGACCAGAGCGAAATTTCTATGAAGGCTTAAATTTTGAATATTAATCCCATTTCGTATGTTCAAGAAGGATCAAAGGACACCGTTTTACATTATGAAGGCAATTGCAAGTTGATATGAACAAAGATGAGCCCAGGATACCAAGAATCGCTCCTATCCTTCAGGCAAGGACCAGGGCGATATTCACTATACTAGCCAGTTCATTCAAAAAATCATGCTAAGTCAAGGACGTACAAGGTTGCAAAAGGTTAAAGTGTCCTTAAGAAGATGATGTGCAAAGAAACCAAACGTCAAATGATGATCAAGTTGAGTCAAAATGCTAGATCGCTCCTGTCCCTCAGTCAGGGACCAGGGCGATTTTCATCAAACCACTTATTTTCCTTCAAAATCATGACAAAGCAAGGGCACACAAGATCGAGAACATCATTTGGAAGGTGACAAGAAAAGAAGTGAACGTCAAAAGATCGCAAAATTGAGCTAAAATGGAAGTTCGCTCCTGTCCCTCATCAAGGGACCAGGGCGATATTAGTCACAAAAGGCACTCATCCACAAAGTCAAGTTAACCAAGTTTGAAATTCCCAGCAAACATGCCAGTTTCAACGTGAAGATGGAGGTTTTGAAAGTCAAAGGCAAAAGAATCAAGGCTAAAATGCAAGTTTGCTCCTGTCCCTTAGTCAGGGACCAGAGCGATATGGTTTGTATCTTTCCACCTCTCCAAGTTTTGGCGCTAAATCATTTTTGAATTTTATTAAATGCTAAAAGTCGATAAATTTAATTAAAGATAGCATTTAAAAAATAGCGCAAAGCATTTATTAATTAATTTTTGCCCTTTTAAAAATTGAATTAATAAACAAAGGCATTTAATTAATTAATTATTAATTTAATTAAAAATCGAATTTGAGCGCTTGGATTTAATTTCTTACAAAGTCGGCCTTTGGTTTTATTTATAAATTGTTTTAAAATTGCCTTATTTTGCAAAGTCGGCCTTGAGGTAGTTGTAAGGGTAAGCGCCTATAAAGGGAGGGTGATAATTTCGTTTTCAAATCATCATTTCACCTTCATTCATATGCGATTTTGAGAGGACAAAGAGGAGCGAATTTCATAAAGGAGAAGTGCGAATTTAGGAAAGGAAGTGGTGCGAGCATCATCAAAAGGGGAGTGCGAACCTTGGTTAGGAGTAAGGCGAACTTGCTATCATCACGTCAAAGACCCCCCCCAAAGGTGGTGAAGTGCTAAGGAGAACATTCGCTTGAGGAAGATCACGTGGGAAAGCTTCAAATTTTGATTTTGCCTAGGCGAATTTCTTTGTTTTACATTTTAGAGTTAGCTCTCAAGTGAGGTATGGCGAGGTCTTCTCTTGTTTTGAATTTTTGATCGTCATAGCTTGAAATTTTGAAATTTTGAATTTCAGTAGCTTGATCGTATTTAGGAAATGATAACTCAAGGACTTATCATGAAGTTTCCTAAAATTAATCTAATCTATGTCATACATTGCAAAATCTAGTTCTTATTATGAAATGTTGTGTAGGTATGGCGACCCCAAAGGCGGGAGCATCCACCAGTCGTCTAGCTCTCATGAAGGAAGATCAAAAGACCGAAGAAGTGGAGACCAAGATCATGTCTAAGTGGAGCAACATTGGAGATACCAACTTGGGCAACTTCAGTACGAAGAAGTTTCGAGAGGTCCCTTACATTGGCAAGCCATCACCTGTCGCCCAGAGGATAATTGAAAGTGGCATCATTAAGGCGGCCGGCTTCCCTCCAGCAGTACAGTGTCATGAGTTGATGATCGAGTGCGCTTGTCATTATGATCCTCAATCCAGAACGATCGTGTCCAAGGAAGGAAACACTTTAGCTTATCTTTCAAAGGAAGCTATAAGTGAGGCTTTCCATCTTCTAGAGCACAGAGATATGGTCTACAAGAGCATAGAAGGAGCCAGGTCCATGTACGAAGATGATCCAGATGCTTGCCTAAGCATCATCAACAAGAACTGGTTACTCAAGAGTCGTCCTCGTCTGAGTAAGATCCCGAACACACCACACAAGATTGATTTCCAAGAGGAGTACAGAGATTTGATTACAATGGTCAACCGAGTCACAGGTGCACCTCAAGCTTTTTACTTTGAAAAGTGGATGTTCTACTTTATCCAGGTGATAGTTCAGGGAAAAGGAACAATACATTGGGCTAGAATGATTAGCCATTGCTTGGATGTATAGTTGAGGAGACTCAAGGCTACCAAGTCCTTCCACATGAGTTCATACGTCATCTATGCCTTGATCAGGAGCTTCGAGTACGCAGGACTACCTCGCAGAGGAGTGATTGGAAGAGGACCCGGTGAGGTCAGAGTTTGTGATTCCTATGTTCATTTGCATCATCCGCCAGGAAGCAACTACAAGTTAGTTAATGATACCTTCACAATGAACATCACAAGGACGTTGCAAGGTGGGATCCACAATAGATTATCTCAGGATGCGCGGGAACTAGTAAAGAGGTACGGTGCTTGGTTTATCCAGTTTCTGAAGTTTACTTATATCAGAGTTCATGGATGTCCTTCACCTCCATACATGTTGCCAAGATATCCGACAGATAGAATAGTGTTACTTGAGGTAACAAGACAGTTGGCAACTTATGCGAAGGCGTTCAGACACAGGCATGGGAATGGAGTTCTGGTACCTATCATATTGGGCAATTTAGTTGAGGTATGTCCTAATGCTTTAGCCATGGATGATGCAAGAGAAGGAGTTAGCTTTGTATTCTTTTTCATCCTTTGCCTTGAGAGAAAGCTTTGATCCACATGGATATATAGAGGAGATAGTTGGTAGGAAGTTTAAGCATGAGTTTCAGATAGAAGATTTTATGATGAATCTCATAGACGATCTTGAAGTGAAAAGAAAGATGCATTCTAGATTGCCTTTGGATTTCATCAAGAAATGCAAGATTTACAGAGTGGCCAACCAAGCTCAGGACAGTGGCAGACATCTCCAGTCATCCTATGATCGAGAAGAAAATCAGTAAGGTTAGATTGGAATGAGCCCGAGATTGTGGATCTAGATGCTTTGATGGCTCCAGTCTTGTCTTGTACTCGCAGATGGGTTGATGTGCAGCATCAGAAGTTGAGGGAGCAAGGCATAGCTATGACTTTCACTTTGGAAGAGAAACCAGTTGAAGGAGGAGCAAGTGTAAGTGAGGGTAATCCTAATCCCAGAAATGCAAGGGAAGGCAACCTTCGAAGTGTAAGTGAGGGCAATCCCCCTCCAAGAGGCTCAAAGAGGAAAGAAAGACCTGAGAAAAGAGAATCCTCCAAGAAGAAGCAAGAGGCCAACCGAGATCGTTCATCCGGCACATCTTCTTGACAAGAGAAGAGGACATCTGAGATAGAGGAGTCTATGGAGTCAATGGTACAGAATGATAAAGAAGGACAGACACCTCAAGGGTCACCAAGTGGATCTCTCCAAGATTATGAGCTACATGAAGACAAGAACAATGACAAGGTAACATCTCCTCCTAGAGAAGAAGAAGCATTGCATAAGGAGATACAGGTTAAAGAAACCAGATCGGCCATCCCGGATTGGTTGAAGGAAAGATTAACGAAGGTGATTGTGATCGAGGACGAAGACAATGTGATTGATTTAGAGAGCCTTGTTGGACATTCCCAGGAAGTAACAGAGAAGAGGAAGGCTACCAAGATGTCCAAGATGATTAGAGATGAGACTGGATCCAGAAAATTACAGATAGCTACACCGTTCGTGGACAAGTACGAAGGTGAGATCCTAGCAGAGGAATATGATATAGAGACATTTGAGCTAGGTCCATCCACAGCCGAGCAGACACTAGATGATGCCACCGATTCGTTTGAGGCATTGAAAGATAAGCTTAGGGAAGAAATGGAGAAGAGTAGAAAGCTTGAGAGAGAGGTCGGTGCATGGAGAACATATTTCAGCCATCTCAATCAGCCTTTAGGACGTCAGGATCCAGCAAGATCACCCATACAGGCACTTCCCCTTCAATCAATTGGTGAGGCAGAGAGATTCAGGAGTATGGTCTAGCGTATGAGTACTTGGATGGTTAAATCTCATGCAGTCGCCATGGAATTTGTAACAAGGATGATGCAGACCATTCATCGAGCTATTCAGGTTCTTGAGATCATCCACAACTTGATGATAACAGTGGCCGCTTTTGCTCATACCAAAGATGTTATCATCCCTGTCTTGCGAGTAATCAGACAAACATCAAGGAAGGTCTTAGTGCAGGAAAAGATCATGGATGGAGGACCTCACAGTTTACTTCAGTGGTCAACCTTACTCCAGATGAAGGAAGTTCTCTTCGAGGGCATCAGTACTAGATGTAGCCATGTTGAGGAGGTGATCAACCCAATCCAGGACAAAGTATTTGAGGTACTACGTACTATTCTTGACAGGAGGATCGAAGTTGAGACAGATGTGGATTTGCAGGAATTAGAAGATAGAATCAAGGTCATCTTTTACAAGGACGCTAATATCACAGATGAGCAACAAGACCAGATGTTTGCTACCATGCTCTTGATTGAAAAGACTAAAGAACTTGAACCTGGATGGGACGCTGCTCTTCTTGAGGCATTTGATCAGGTCATCCACTTGGAAGAAAGAATGAAGAATCTTCCCAAGATTCCAATTGCTGAGATCGAAGGAATCGTATCAAGATTTATTGCATATGCTAAAAAGGAGCATTGGAAAGGGAATAAGATTCTAGATGAAAGGTTGTTATAGATGACATGGCATCTTAATTGTCATTGGTCTATGTCTCCTAGGTTTTTGTGCCAAATTTAATATTTGGCTATGCATTTAATATTGTTCAGTAAAAAGGAGGCTATTTGTAACAAACCCTAATTAGGGTTTAGGTGTCATGATCTTGACCGTTGATTTGCTTTTTGATCTGGACCATTCATTGTAATTGAGGATGCTATTTATACCCTCATTTCATTTCATTTGATCATTAGAAATTAGAGAGAGTTAGAAATTATTGATGCATTAGAGATTAGAGTTTAGAAGCAATTTACTTTTGTAGCAAGATTGAGTTTTGAGAAAGGAATTCAAACAATTGTTGTACATGATGGCTTTGAGATCAATAAAATATTGAAGTTATGGTGTTTTGTTGCAATTCTCTTGGTTATCTTCATGGTTGTTCATTTTTCTTGAACCATTCTCAATCAAAGTAGTGTGTTAATTCGAAGAACAAAGTGTTGGACTTGATCTTTGGTAGGATTCGCTTTCCAAACCACTAGCTTCTTGCTGATTGTAGGAACGCCTTGCGTGGTCGACTGGAGATATTGGAATCACTCAAACCTTCAATCATTGTTGCATCTTGGATATGTACCTTCGTGGTAGTGTCTTTGATCTTTGATGTATTGAAAATCATTTGTTACCTTAGAAGATCGCATCAATTTCAATTGAGTTGTTAATTTATGGCAAAATTGAAGTTGGTAGAATCTCACCAAGTCTAGTCCACATCAAGTCATTCTTAGGGTTCTACTAGATTAGACCTCTTGCAAACCCTATCCTTTTGATATTTTTTTGAAAAAACTTGTCTAGTTTAGCAAAATCTTCGGCAACGTAAGGCCCCTTGATGACACAGCAATCACAACGACCACTGGTGCTTATCCACATGTAGAGACCCTACTAAAAAGAACATTGGAGTCATCCTAACTGATCCTTCTTGCGAAATCTTCAGCAGTTAGTGACTTTATTCAAGAGAGGATAAGATGCCTTTGGGTATTTTATTCTGTGTATGATTGTGTACAAAATACACGTCAACACATAGCCTGTGTGTTATTGACATCTCCGCCACACTTTAGTGACTAGCCCACAAAGTGTTTTGCCTTAAGTGTTTCTTGTTGCGAGGTAGCAAGGAAACCAAACCATCATGTTATTGACTTATTCGCCACAATGCAACGTTATCCCACATGGTCACTTATATTCAATTGTTCATGTTGTGGGATAGCGGGGGCCACATAACCATCATGTTATTGACTTTCGGATAGACCAACATGACTAACACATCATGTTATTGACAACTTAGTCACTCTTTGCATCTTTGTAGATAGCGATAACCTGCATGTTATTAACAACTGTGAATGATACTCCCTATAACTGCATGTGACTAACATAGCATGTTATTGACAACTGCAACTAACTTTTTTTGAGCCAGACTAGATTTCAAAAATCCTTTCTAACACAATTTCTTGTGTCCTCCTTGTCCATTTTCATGTCCCAATGACACACTTCATGCATTCCTCTTGTATCTCCTTGTGCATATAACATGATGTGTTATATGATATGGCATGTTATATGATGCTACAACAACACTTATGCTCTTGGTCAAACTTGTTTGCTCCATGCAGTCAGAACTCGATGGATTTGGTTCTTAAATCACCTGCAAGTGCAATATCGGACTCCATTGTCTTCTCTATCAAATTTGAGACCATTAACTCCATGCAACCTCCATCTCTATCTAATTTGAGACCATTAAATCCATGCAACCTCCATGCATGTACATTCAACTTGCATAGCTCTTCTAACCTAGTGCAACACTATATTAGCCAATCTGATCTTCCTTTGAGACCTCATCATCCTACATCACTATAACCATTTCAGCTTCTTAACTGATGACATCAATCAACTCTGCATGTCGGTTGCATCTTCATCTACTGGGTGTCATGTACATCTCTCTACAACTTCATCAACTCAGCCTTGCACACACACACATGCTGACATCAATGACAAATTCAATGCAAACATAGGTCCTTTGTAATGAGGCAATAAAAGCTAGGAAGAGAAGGAGGAGGAATGTTTTCCATAGTAGCATTCCCTTCCTGATCTAAAATGAGGAATTCAAAAGTGGTAGTTCTAGGAGACTTTAACCTCTTCCTAGGTCCTTGATTGTATTTTTTAGATTGAGATTAAAGGCTAATGGATTATCTTGAGGTTGTAGATCATTGGATCCCTATCTTGAATTTACTACTAGATTGGCTTTTGGTTGGAATCCAAGGTCCAATTGCTTTCCCTAATTCAATTTATGTCAGTGCTATAGATGTGCCTTCATGAGAGGTATTAGCTTGAAGAAATCACCCTAGAGGATCTCTTTTTCTATGCATACAATAATTTGTACCACTACCCACTTTTCCTATGTGATGTCTAATAATCCTAAATGTTGGAAATGGAATTTTTGCATAAGAAAACAAGAAATAAATTTTAAAACCCTTAAAACTCTCATAGCCTAGAAATGTCCCCAACATCAATGCCAAAATGTATGCCTTCCCTTATCATCTAATGATATGGATTAGCTAAATCATGCACTTCTTATTGATGGACTAAATCATCCTTTATCTAGCAACTATCAATCATGAGAGATCACATTTAAATTTCAACTAGGGATGTGTTTCTTTAGATGATATGGGTACTATTTTTGCAACTGAAGAGTTCTATAATCTCTTAGGAAGCTAAGCATAGCGATTAAATTATTGAATTGAAAATAAATTAAGGGAAACGTATAAATTTTTCTATAATTATGCTATAGAATTATTGCTATGAGTTATCACTACATATTTAGTTACATATTCTATAATTGACATTGATTAGTAGTTGGTACAAGTGATAATCATGAAATATTTAAACAACTAGTTAGCAATTAAATACAAATATTAAAAAATAGATTACTAACTTGCAAAATAGAGTTGCAACATACCTCAAGTGAACCCTTTCTTGGGGTAATTACACTCTCTCAAATGAATGAAATGCCAATTCCTTGTTCACAATTAAAGCAATGCTATTTGATTGAATATTTGTTTCTATTACTTTTCAAAAGACAAAGATACAAATGATTAAAAAATATCATTACATTCTATTTGTAAATCTTGTAATATATAGATAGATTAACTCTAACTATTGTAAACAACATAGACTCATAATTACAAATGCTGAATCCTTCCTAAAAAATAGGAAGAAGATTATTCTAACATGAATAAATAAAATGAAAAATCATAAGTATAGTTCTACCGTAATCTTTCTAGCTAAAACGAAGGAACTGATCTTACATGCATGCACACACAAGTGGTAGAGACATGCAATAAAAAAATATTACCCTTATCTTATCATCAAAGAGTCCTTGTTCCTCATGGAAATAATTGTCACTAGTGGTAGAAGTCAAACTCAAATTCTTTGGCCCCATTGGATGTGGCATACTCAGCTACAAGTGTCTATTGGACTTTGGTTGTAGATCTCCAATCCTTTGATTGTAGGTAGCAATTCTTATGGCTGAAAGCCAATAATAATCTATTAGCTACATGCTTCTACTTCCTTTTCACATCATGAAACATATTAGTTCTTATTCAACAAAATTAACATAATCCATCATGACTTATCATCATAATTCAACAATAATCATAGTAAATAAGTTTAGAGCTTCACAAGTCAAACATAGAGATTTAGCAAATGGCTATAAATAGAATGTGTAATACCCTAAAAATGATCACCTAAACCATGGGCCCCTAATCTCGACAACATCACCAAGGTCCTAGCCAAAGTTAATTAAATCAACCTTGAGCACCTAATTAATTAATTCTTCAATCATTAATGTTAGATGGCAAATTAATCACTCTATATTAATTAAATATTTATTTAATTAATTAATCATTCCAAGTAAATAATTTTAATCAATTATCCTATTTATTTAATTAAATATCTTAGCATATTTAATTAATAAATAAATTTGCCATTTAAATCACAAAAAGAGGAATTAATTTACAAAAAGAGATTAATTACAAAAAGAAGAATTAATCTACAAAAGAAAGAGTTAAATTGAAAACAAAAGAAAAGAATTAAATTGAGAGAAGAAATCAAACTTAAGATATTTCTTTTTCTAAAATTGAGATAACTTGAGAAATAAAAAAACAATTAAATTGAATTAATCATTTTCTCTAAAAATAAAACTCAAAGATTTTCTTGAGGAAAGAGGTTCAGTTGCATTGAAAAGGCTCTTTCTGAATAAAAAATCTTGACCAAATTAAAGGAAAGTGCATGGAATCACCTATTTTTATCTCAAGTGCATGGAATCAACTAAATTTATCTCCAATGCAGACTCAAACTAATAATCTGAATGCATTCAATCAAGCTATAATTGGAATCTATCTCAAGATTAAATGAATCCGATCTCCTAAATATTTCAATTATCCTAAATTGTGCTTTTTCTTGAGGAATCTCAACCGCTCATTGTTAATCAATCTTGACCGTTGGTCTTTCTTTTGAGTCTCTATAAATTCAGCCTTCATCTCTCATTCAAAACACCCTGGAGATTTATTGTTATTAATTCAATAAATTCAAAGACGGGAAAATGTAATACCCTAAAAATGGTCACCTAAACCATGGGCCCCTAATCTTGACAACATCACCAAGGTCCTAACCAAAAGGCAATTAAATCAACCTTGAGCGCCTAATTAATTAATTCTTCAATCATTAATACGACATGGCAAACTAATCACTCTATATTAATTAAATATTTAATTAATTAATTAAATCATTTCAAGTAAATAATTTTAATCAATTATCCTATTTATTTAATTAAATATCCTAGCATATTTAATTAATAAATAAATTTGCCATTTAATTCACAAAAAGAGGAATTAATCTACAAAAGAAAGAGTTAAATTGAAAAAAAAATAAAAGAATTAAATTGAGAGAAGAAATCAAACTTAAAGATATTTCTTTTTCTAAAATTGAGATAACTTGAGAAATCAGAAAATCAATTAAATTGAATTAATCATTTTCTCTAAAAATAAAACTCAAAGCTTTTCTTGAGGAAAGAGGTTCAGTTGCATTGAAAAGGCTCTTTCTAAATAAAAAATCTTGATCAAATTAAAGGAAAGTGCATGGAATCAACTAAATTTATCTCCAATGCAGACTCAAACTTATGATCTGAATGCATTTAATCAAGCTATAATTGGAATCTATCTCAAGATTAACTGAATTTGAGCTCTCAATTATTTCAATTATCCTTAATTGTGCTTTTTCTTAAGGAATCTCAACCGCTAATTGTTAATCAATCTTGACTGTTGGTCTCTCCTTTGAGTCCCTATAAATACAACCTCCATCTCTCATTCAAAAGACCCTGGAGATTTATTGTTATTGTACAATTTTTGCTCTGGAGTCATTAAAAATATTGTGCTTTGAGATTATTGCTTCTTAGCTTAGCTTTTTGCATATTTAGTTTAATTATGATTGCTTGAATTCATCTAGCTTAATATTCATTCATCTAGCTTAATATTCATTCATCTAGCTTAATCTTACATCCATTTAGCTTAATTCTTGTGCTCATATAGATTAAATCCTTCGTCTTGGTGTAGTCTAGTCACTAGTATTGCTTAGACAAATCTGAGAGAAAGTCTATACTCGCATCTTTTAGAAGGAAATAGGTCGATTTGTTATGGTTTTTATATTCATTATTATATCTATCTAACCATGCATGCAATGACTTAATTGAAGTGTTGTTTCTTACAACTTGAAGGTACTTTATCCACTTTTCACACACACATTTTTGGCGCCCACCATGGGGCAAAAGACTACATATTTTGGCCTTACAGATCAACTTACTTCTATTTTTCAGATTTTTTCCGTACAGTTATTGCAAAAACTCGTACGAGTTTTCATAGAGGCTCGAATGATAATCTACAGGTCTCGTACGGTCTATCGTGAATTATCGTACGGTTGGGTGAGAATACTCGTACGATATTCTGGTTTTTTTTTTTTTGGTTTTAAAACAGATTTGCATTTCTAGGGTTTTTTTAATTGGATTTTGATAGTACTAATACTAACCTTGGCTTGTTTTCTATCTGCCTGAGAGATTTTGACAGCCTAACCAGTTTTTTTTTGTAGAACGTTTGTTGAAGAACACGCCTGTCGTACAAAAGCAATATGACTATTGAATCATTGTTTTTGCAGGTTGCCTGAGGAGATTCAAGTGAACTTTGTGTATTCTTTAAATTCATTTTTTTTAGGCACTTAAATTGCTATCTAGTTAATGAAAAAATATGTCTTTTGTGTTTTAAGAAAAATCTAAGAGGTAGGAGAGTATGCTCTTGTCTGCACAGACAATCAGAATTCTAGACCCTTAAAGCTTTTTCTAAGTTTGAGATTTGTGTACCTTTAGTGGGCCTGTCATAGTGGGAAAAAGTAATCACCCTGTGAGAATGACCCAAGTGAGTACAAATGGACCTGAGCATTCCAACTCACTATAATACATAGGCCTCTAGTGATTAAAGTCTCAGAGGACAGGATTATTTGAGTTTTCTCTTTGAGATCTCTCATATCAGGCATTTTGTAGGGCCTCACAATCTCAATCACGTTTACGTGACTACATCTTGTTTCGGTACCTTGTCGGGCTATAGGCCTCAATCATGCTCATGTGACCTCAAGGGGTAATTTCAAATGGAATTCCTGACTAATAGCTATAATATAGAAGCTACCTGATTCACCTTTGAAAGGGGGATAATCTTTGTGCAAGAGTGATAGTAACTCTCCCAAGATACTTGTCATTTCGTGCCCCCATTAGCATTTGGAGTCAGCTAATACGGTGTTGAGAATCCATTGCGTGAGACTCAACTTTCATATTCTGATTAGCTATTGGGTGTGTACCTAAGTCTACAAGAAAATGTTTTCTTCTTTAAGCCAACTTCTGTAGGGTTAGCGTGTTGTGCTTGAAGTCATTATACATTTTGCATGTTTACTATGTTTTCATCCCTGAAACTGAAATTGAAGAAAATAATCAAAAAAATCAAAAACTCAGTGATCAAACTCTGTCCTTGTCAAGATCTCGTCTCTATCAGTGATCAAAACTCTATCTGTGTCAAAATCTCATCTCTATTCAGTCCTTTGTCATACTAGTCTACTGGATTATCATCTGGCTATATACTTGTTGTTGTGCGAGTCTAAATTGGACTTGTCAGTTTATCATCTGGTCCTGTCAGAATCGCTATTCTGGTCCTAGAGAATTGTCATTTGACCTTCAATACACTATCATACGAATAAAAATTATCCTCATCAGATTGTCATATGGAGAACACTAAACTATCGTGCGAGTATAGGCAACAACTCATACAAGAAACTGTCTGTGTCATCTGGGACTTGCTAAATTATTGTCTAGGTCTAAATACTTCATCGTACAAATTTCTAATTTTGTTAGTTTGGAAACTTGTCTATTTGTACACTTTTCTAGAACTGTCATACTTTCCTAGTTAGTCTACAATGAGCGTAAATCTGGTCATCATAATCCTGAGCATAAACAATCTTGATAGTGTACCCCTGTCATTGTGTTGCACAATTTTGTCAATCATCTTTTAGCTATTTCAATCAACTACTTATCAAACTAAATCAAACTAAGTTACTTAGATCATGTCTTATACATGATAGATAATTCTTGAAACTAGACTGAGTCTTAGTTACTTCTCTCAAATCACTACGTTAATTGAACAACTAGCTTCAATTTGATCTTGACTTCTGCATCATATCTAGCTCTCAGTCACATCAGTTACAAATGCCTATTCAAACCACAAGTTCTCATAAGAAATATGCCAAAGGTAAAGGATAATCCCTTTCATTATAGACTAATCCATTCTTTGTAGAAGAACCTCTCTTTGAAAAACCTTCATCATCAAATATACCAATTTTTGATCAACCCTTATCTCCCACCATGTCTGAAGAAAGGCAAGAAAGAGAAGCTGCTAAACACGATACTCATGACAATATCAATACCCATGCTAATAAAAGTGATTCCTCATCTAGTGAGTTTGAAGCTTCTGAACCTACAAAAGTTGTTATAAATAGCTATCAAAATGATAAATATTTCCAAAAAATGATGAAAATCATCATGGCTAGAGAAAGAGAAGAGCATTTCTAGAGCTAGAGCTAAACTTCCTATTGATTATAACATTGAAACCCTTATTAATAAAGATGAAGAGATACCACTAGAATTGGTAAACAAATAATTTCAAGCTTTACAAACTGAAATCAAATAAATGAAAAACAAGGATAAGTCATCTACGCAATATTCTTTGGACACAATCTGTCCATTCCCATTTGACAAAAACCTTTACATGCCTCCATTTCCTTCAAGAGTGGAGATTAATAAGTTTGATAAATATGATGGTAATGCAGATCCTTAAGACCATTTCAGAGAATTTTGTGCTTTATGTATGGAGTTCATGCACGAACAAACGTATCTCATGCGCCTTTTCCCGAGGAGTCTTGGAGGGCAAGATATGGAATGGTTTTCAATCCTACCTATGGGAATTAAGTCTTTTGAGGAATTAGTCGAATTGTTTCTCCAACAATACTCCTATAACATTCGTCATCCAGTCACTATGATTGAGCTTTGCAATACCAAATAGAAAACAAGAGAACCTTTTCTCACTTTTCTTCAACGTTGGAGAAAGATGTTCTCTAGATATTCACGACCTATTCTAGATTTTGAGAAGATGGATATCTTTGTCAATAACTTAATCCCTGAATTGAAATACAATATCCAAATGCAAGTGTACCCTTCATTCAAAAAAATGGTAGATAGTGCTTTCAGAATGGAAGATGTGCTTATAAAGAAAGGAGACATATCACTTTGGAAAGAAACACAAGGAGGCTCTAGTTCCAAAGAAAAGAAAAAATAATGAAAATACGACAAAGATAACAACATAAATGTTGTTAAAGATAGAGTGGTGGATACTATTAAATCTAAATCAAAACCCACAATATTTAATCTGGCTAGCGGCACACAAGCCCTCAAAGCAGTTGAAACTGTGGTGGAAAATCCTCCTACAAAATCAAAAGAGTAGTTTAAAGAGAAGCCTTGGTTTTCAAAGCCTAAACGTGATTTCACTCCTTTGGAAGAATCGTATGAATCATCTCTTAAGACTCTATTGGCAAATGAACTGATCACGTTGCCAGACAAATCTAGACCATATGATCCAGAAGTTAAACCCAAATGGTGGAGGGAAAACGAGTCCTGTGAATATCATCAAAACAAGGGTCATACAACAAACAATTGCATTAAACTCAAACATGAGATTCAAGACCTCATCGATGCTAGAAAACTTTTGGAAATAACATGACTAATACTGATCACAAATATTTTTAAGATCCCTTGCTTGCTTATGAACAAGGTGATTCCTCAAAATCTAAGGGAGGTGCCAAAGTCAATTACACCTATGCCAGCAATGACAATATGATCAATATGATTGAATCTTCCCAATCTAAGTATTGCAACGTGATCATAGTCAAAGTAAAACAATATAAAATGCAAACTGTAAATGTTGTAACCCACGCTCAAAAGAAGGTTACTCTCAAAGGAGCTAGTTCCTCAACTCCTGATTAAAGAACATCAAACCTATTGACTTCTTCAAATAGACAACCATATATGATTGTGACTAAATCTAAATAGATGGCTTCATCATCCTCTCCTGGTTACAACATTGTTGAATAATTAAAACAAACCACCGCTCAAATCTCCATTTTTGAACTGCTTAAGATCTCTTTTTCTCATAGAGAGATCCTGGACAAAGATTTGCTTACTACTAATGTCCCCAAAGATTTAGATGTAGATCGGTTTCAATCTATGGTGGGTCACCTGACTTCGCTTCATTACCTCACCTTCTCTGAAGAAGATGAAAATTCACCGAATCATCTGCATAACCAATCATTACATATCAAAGTCATGATCCATAAACACCGAGTCAAATGTGTTTTGATAGATGGAGGCACTGGGTTGAATATTGTACATACAATTTACTGACATAGTTGGGATTTTCTGAAAATGTCATTGATCCAACAAAGAAAATAACAATCAAAGCTTATGATGAAGAAGAGAGAACCTCTAAAGGTTTGGTACGATTACCGATCAGGGTAGGTTCTATAGAAAGAGATGTTATTTTTTAGGTGCTTGACCTTCCTCTTTCCTACAACATCTTGCTGGGCAGGCCATGGATTCATGAAATGTAAGCAGTACCATCTACATATCATCAATTCTTGAAATTTCTTTATAATGGAGTAGAAGTCAGTATTCCTGATGATACAAGCTACACCTGTAGTGCATTAAAATAGTGTACTGATACCTTTGTTCCTCATAATAGAGCAACCTCTGCAGCTGAAACTTTAGAAAATTTGATGAAAGACTTAGAAAATAAATTGAAAATCACAGGTATTGGCATGGATGGATACAAGATAGAACCCGTACTTTTAGTAATGCCTCTTCCTCCATTGCCAAGACAGTCTAGAAAACCATCTAAGGCTATGAAGCCACAAACTTCAACTCCAAATGTCATTTATGATGGTATTTTTGTACAGTCCTCTACTTCCCTTGCAGATGAAACAAAAGAGGAAGTTATTCTCAAATGGCTTTTCAAAGAAGAAAGCGAAGATAAAGAAGTTCAACACTATGAGATTTCCCCTGAATAATATGGTCCATGCTATAAGATGATTCAACACAGGGGATATTCAGGTACTGGTCCTCTAGGCAAGCATCAAGAAGGTATTGTTGAACCTATTCAGCTACAAACTAAGCCTAAAAATGATAAAGCTAGACTTGGATACCATTTAGAGGAGTCATCAGATAAAAAAAATACTTCTCATCATCAGTCTAAGTGGAGGGAAAAGACACTACATCAAACATCACAAGAAGTAAACACCCAGTAAACTCAGGATGAGTAGGAGAAAGAACAAGAAGATCTGGCAATCAAGAGAGAAGAAGCAGCTTGTAACCAAGTTCCAACTATATTAGAAATAAAACTACAAGGAGTAGAAATCCCAGAAGATATGAGAGAGGAGATGGAAGGAATTAAGGAATTGTTTGCACCACTGAACATTCCGATCACATACACAGAAAGAATGCAAGAAGATGACTCAGAAACTAACTCAAATGAGTATGAATGGAGTCCAAAACCTTTATCAAATGCATCTACTGAAGAAACTCCCGAAGAACCTAGTGATATCATAGATGAGGCACAAGAGATAATACGCTTGAAGATACAAAAGGAAATAGAGAAAATCAGACTAAAAAGACAAGAAGACTATGAACAACAACTGAAAGAAGAAAGAGCACAAGAAAATTCTTCACCTACTATATCTCCCCCAAATGAGATAGAGAAAATCAAGGTATGGGACTACAAATGAAGAATTGGAGGCTACAGAAGTAGGGCCGATCATTACTCCAGAGGAAGGTGAATGGAAAAGACGACAAAGACTAACAAAGTCATCAAGGCTATGTCAACAGGTATGTCAACTACAAGTGATCATTGAACCAAATCATGAAGGAACTTGCAACATCAAAGATGTAGATATTGATACTATACATGCTTTCACTAAGCCACTTGAAGAAGAGTCAGAGACTTCATCTTTTGATTCTGATCACTCCAAAGTAAGATCTATTTATGACATTACCTATTCAACACCAAACTATGACTACTTCATCATGAATGTCAAAACTCTGTCTGATGAAATTCTTATTGTCGAACCATGATATGTAGTCCAATCCGAAGTAGAGGATGGTGTTAGTGGTAGGTCTGTTGGGTTAGATTCCCTAAATACTAATGTAAACTTCGATAATCATGTCCTAAATCTTCTTGGTCTCGAGATGCTTATGCAAGGTAGTCTTATAGAGCTCAACTTGTCGGTCTGAGGTTGTGATGACAATACCGTGAATTCCCTTGAACTTGTTAAATCTTTATCCCTGGTACATCCTGAGCTTACTGATTGTACTCTTCAAGATGAACCTTTGAATATACCTACCTTTGCCAATGACTATACATTAGCCTATTATCTTAATGCAGTTGAACAAATGGACTCTTCCACCAGTGAACAAAGTGAGAACATGACAACAACAAATGTCAAGTATTTTAGTCACAAAAAAAAGAAAAGAAAGAAAGATAAGAGTTCTGATGGTGAAAAACACACTGTGGCAGTGTCAAAATAAAAAATAGAAAAATAAAGGACGTACCTAATGGTGAAAACCTCTCTAAGGCGCCTGCAGGTGAGATACTTGACATTCTACCTAATCACTTTCAAGAGCAATCATCAATAATAATTGAACCTAAGCAACCAGTAAATATTGGAACAGAAGAAGCTCAACACACTATACATGTAGCTCAATCCTTGTCAGCCGAAGAACTAAAAGAATTTGCCGATTTCTTCACAGAAAAGAAGATCAATTTTGCATGGACATATGCTGATATGCTGGGTCTAGATCCTGACCTCATAATGCATCACCTTTTTATCACTCCCAGAGTTAAACCTATTAATCAAAAACTCCTAAAAATGCATCCTCATGTTGCATTACTTGTTAAGGCTGAGCTAGAAAAATTACTCAATGTTGGATTCATCAGAGCAATTGATTATGCCGAGTGGATATCTTATATTGTACCTGTTTCCAAACCTGACAAATCAATACACAGATTTCAAAGATTTAAACAAATCTTGTCCAAAGGATGATTTTCCACTGCTCAACATAGACATGATAGTGGACCTGACTGCTGGCTATGAAATGTACTTTTTTATGGATGGTTTTTCTAGATACAATCAGATTAAAATTGCACCTGAGGATCAAGAGAAAACAACATTCACCTATGCATGGGGAATCTTTTGCTAGAATGTAATGCCTTTTGGATTAAAGAATGCGGGTGCTACTTATCAAAGAGCTGTAACAACAATTTTTCATGATATGATGCACAAAAACATGGAGGACTATGTTGATGATACTCTAGTAAAATATATGAAAAGATCAACACATCTATCAGAACTAAGTCTAATATTAGACAGTATGGAAAAATTCAAACTCAAATTAAATCCTAAGAAATGTGCATTTGGGGTTACATCTGGTAAGCTCCTAGGATATATTGTTTCAGCAAAAGGAATTGAAGTAGATCCAGAAAAAGTTAAAGCTATCATAGAAATGCCACCTCCAAATAATGTCAATCAAATGAGAAGTTTACAAGGGCAACTCCAATAAATAAGACACTTCATCTCTCAGCTAGTAGATAAGACTCAACCATTCACCAAGGCATTACGAAAACGAGTCAAATACAACTGGGATGAATATTGTGAACATCACCTAAAGCAGATCAAAGAATATCTTTCTAATCCACCTATATTAATGCCTCCAATTCAAGGCAAGCCATTGATTATCTAAATATTAGCTATTGTTACGTCACTAGGGGCACTTTTGGCACAACAAGATGAGAACAAAAGAGAAAGAGCTATATACTATATCAACAGGACATTGGTGTCCTATGAGATGAAATATACTATCATAGAGAAAGCTTGTTTGGCATTGGTCTTCGCATCACAAAAATTAAGACACTACATGCTAGCACATTCTATCAAACTGGTGGCTAATATTGATCCACTCAAATATCTTCTCAGCAAAGCAACACTTATAGGAAGATTGGCTAAATGGGTCATGGTTCTTACAAAATTTGATATTGAATATGTAGAACGTAAAGCTATCAAAGGACAAGTCATTGCAGATCAAATTGCTGATGCTCCACTTGAAGACAATCAACTCGATGAATCCATCATGGACCTTACTCGGCGATCCTAGAAAATGTTCTTTGATGGGTCTTTCATTCAACAAGGTTCTGGTGCTGGAATAATTTTTATCACTCCTCAGAGATACTCAATCCCAAAGGCGTACAAGATTCTCTTTCCTTGTACCAACAATATTGTAGAATATGAAGCCTTGGTAAATAGAATCAAGTTGGCTATCGAATGGAAGGTTGTTGATTTATACATCTATGGAGACTCTCAGCTGATTATCAATCAGATCAATGATATATATCAGAATCGGGATGAAAAATTGATGCCCTATAAAAGAATGGTTGATGACCTCAAGAAATAATTTACCTTTGTATCATTTCAGCAAATTCCTAGATTAGCAAACAGAGCAACAAATGCTATGGCTACCTTGGCATCTATACCACAACTACAAGAATCTAAGTTCTGCTATGAATTCCTGGCGGAAGAGCTACATTATCTTGCTTATGATTCCCTTGAGTCCAAGATGGTCTGTTCTATTATTGGACATGACACATCTTGCTATAGCCACATCTACTCTTACTTACATAACCAAATTATTCTTGCTAATCTTACCTGTAATGAGAAAATAAATCTAATCCGAAATGCTTCACAGTATATCATCATCGCTAATGATCTATATAGGCGAGGTTTGGATAGTACTTTTCTTAGGTGTCTAGAAACTGAAGAGTCACAACACACATTATCTGAAGTCTATGAAGGTATTGGTGGATCTCATTCAAACGGTCTTACTTTGGCTCAAAAACTGTTAAGGGCTGGCCACTACAAGCCAAATATGGAAAAAGATGCTATAAATTTGCTAAAACTTGTGAGAAGTGTCAACTACATGGAAATCTCATACAAGCTCTAGGAAGGGATTTAATACCTTTCATCACACATTGGCCTTTTCAACAATGGGCATTTGACCTCATTGGCCAAATCTATCCTGCATCTGTTACTACTTATCAAGTTGCCATTAGTTTTATGTTCAAAGTTATTCTATATACTCTAGTCAGTTATCTCTACCGAAATATTCAGTCGGTATGCACAGTCTAGTCAGTTATAGAAGAAAGTAGTCACAAAGCCCAGTATGCATCGAGCTGTCTACCGAGCAACAAAGATGACACATCGAGTTGATATACATCGAGTGAAGCGTGTTACCGGATTCATTGAGCCTGGACATACATATGGAAACGTGTTACAAGATCAAGGAACATAGAACCGTTATCACATTGGAAATTGCACTTAAAGATTGTGTATGATTTTGACGTCATCTAACCAATGAAATATTTTTCATGGTTATTCATTTGATAAAACATGTTTGTAAGATTGAAGCAATGAATTAGATCACTGACATAAGAGATCTATTTATACAACATGGATTGAGATCAGATATATACATGTAGCATGACGGAAAGGAAGATATAGAAATATATGAAGCAAGACATGTGAAAGCACTAAGTGTTATGACTGTTACAGAGACACAGAGGTCACTGAGAAGGATTTCAGAGAATAGTCAAAGAACAGAGTAAACAGAAGGGTTTACCGAGTTACTATATGGGTTACCGAGGTATGCTATAAGCAAGGTAATCTTATTCTGAGCACATAACATCTTCTATAACATTCTAGATGCAAAGTTACATATATTTTTTTAATGATTTTATTGTAATATTTGAAGTTGTAAGAGAAACCTTTAACAGGGTAAAAGACTCTAATCGAGTCTATAAATTGTAAAGCCTCTAACCAGGTGCATCATTTAGATTAAGTGTTGTAAAATCCTTTAGCAAGGTAGATCTAACAGATCTTGGTACTCCTAATTAGGTAAGCTATCAAAATAGATAAACATGTATCTCTAACCGAGCAACCTTTATTATTGCAGTAGTGAAGTTGTGGGTGCCATCCCCACCACAGTTTTTCTCTCTAACCAAGAGTTTCTGCATAACCAAAATATATGTGTTATGGAGTGAATCATGTATGATTGTTACTTATTTGTTTTAGCATTATATTATGTTACTGCACTATTCAGTTTATGCATACCTGTAAAGATATTGTTAAGAAAAGGATTTGAAGTACTGATTCACCCCTCCCCTCTCAGTACATTAGCTTTCCATATTGGGCCTAACAATTGGTATCAGAGCTTCAATCTTGGAAAAGGGTTTAACTGCCTAAAGAGAAAGATCTTATCAATGGAAGGCTATAAATAATCTTGAAGGATTGTGTATCTATAAGAAGAGTTGGATCATGCTAATCAAGTGATTGCACACATGCAAAGGCAAATGCAAAAATCTCTGAAAGTGAGAAGAAGATTATCTGATGATTTGTAGGACTCTCAAGAGTTAGTGGAACAAATTGAGACATCATCTGAAAACAGTATATCTAAAGAGACTGAAGAAATGATTGGAGTATTGAAAGAAAAGAACAAAGCACTGCATGATCAACTAAAAGCATTGGATGATCAACTAAAAGCAATGAAAAGAGAACATGAACATTTTAGCACATAGATGACTGAAAATCTTGATGCATTGAGGACAGCCGAGGATAAAGTAAGAGATCTAGAAAGAGAGAAACAACAACTTGAAGTCTTAGTATCTGATAAGAATGATGAAATCACAAGGATGACTGGAATTCAACAAAACCTGTCAGATCAACTAGGTTATGCACATCATGAAGCAAATATGAAAGATGATGAGAAACCAACATTGAGACTTGAAGTATCAAGGTTGACCAATGAACTTGAAACAGAGATGAAATCCAAAGAAACGTTGAAGAAGAGTTATGAAGCATCAAAGATGTTGGATGGGCAACTGAATACAAGACGACCCAACAAAGATGTAGGACTCACTTACAAAGGAAAAGACTCTACTGAGAAGGGAATTCATACTACCAAGAGAGGAGAATCATCAAAGCAAGCCGAAATCAAGAAGAACATCAAAAGAAAGAAGCCTATTTGCAACTACTTTGGAAATCAAGGTCACACTGCCAACATGTGCCAAATCAGAAAAGGTAAGCAACCGAATGTCACTAAGTCCAATGGTTAATGTTACAATTGCAATAAATATGGTCACACATCTAATCAATGTAGGACAAAGTCTGTTAACAATTATCAGAAGGCAAAATTCAAAGGGTTTTGTAAAAACTGTAATAGATATAGACATAGTACTGAGAAGTGTTGGTATAAGCAAAAGAACTATATGTGGTATGCACACCGAGAAAATATTGGAAGCTACCGAATCCACAGAGACCTTAACCGACAATATGTTGTAGTACCATGGGATTACAATACAAGGATATGGTGTGAATGTTGTGGAAGATATGGACATATAAGTGCCAATTGCTTTATAAGGTTTGGAATGAACAACCGAAGATCTTGGAGAAATCTTGGTATGACATGTTTTCATTGTCAAAAAGTTGGACACTTGGCTAGAGATTGCAGAGATCAACCTAGAAAAGACACTGAAGAAATAAAAGAAAAATTAAAGATGATTTGGGAAAAAGAAGGAAATTGTGTCAAATGAAGAAAGCACCTTACCTACCGAGTTAGGTGCTCCTATTCCAAATTAATCGGTAAAGGTATGAAGGGACTGCATTCTCTCAAGGTTAAATCTTAACAGTTCCTATTTTTTTATGTACTTAATTCAAAATCTGCATAATTAAGATGTAGTAGTAAGTTTGAAATTCTATTAAAGTCTTTTGGAGCACTGCACAAGAAACCTGTCAAGTCGTTGAATACAGGAAACCTGTCAAGTCGCTGAATATAGGAAACCTGTCAAGTCGGTGAATATAGGAAGCCTGTCAAGTCAGTAAATGAAGGAAGTTTGGTTACTCGGTTAAAGCACAAAAAAAAAGAGGAAAGAAAGTTTAGTGGATCCGAGTGCATTTAATGTTTTTGACCTAACCTGCACGAAGCCCGATAAGGTATATTGTGTACTTAAAACATTTACGCGGTCATTTTTACTTACCAAGTTTTCGAGAGAGCAGAGCAAAGGGAATCTAAGGCGATCAAACCTCCTACAAAGCAAAATTCAAGGTATTTACATTAATCTCAATGCATTGTTAAGCTAGTTTACTGATCTTATCAAGTTATTATTATCTGCTAAGTGTGAAGAGTCAGTCGTTTGAAAATCCTCAAACCCTAAGGATCTTTTGTTAGTTTTTATTTCAAATATACAAATGGCACCTAAGATCCAAGATCCCATTGTTGTTAAGAATATGGAAAAGCCCTCACTAAAATACTCGTTAACTCCCAAAGTTGCATCTGAACTGGATAACAAAACCGTATTTTCACTCATCCCGGATAGAGTGTTATTAGTCTAGGATGTGAGATTCTTCACCAAATATCGTGTTGAAGAACTCAGTCACGTTGAAATCAAAGACACCTATGATGAATTGTGCACCCATGGTAAAATGGATAGCAAGTATGAGCACATTAAGATCAAGGGATTAACTGAAGCCCTAACCTATCTCTGTGTGTTCAAACCCCAGTGGGTCAAGTTTGTTCTGAGTAGGGTTCATGATGACTTCATGTGGCTAGAAGAGCAACGATTTAAGATTACCAAGGAAATCATTCATCTGATTACTGGTTACCCTATTTATGGTCATGCCCGAGCTCAGAAAATGATATCACAGAAGGAATTGATCAGTTTAACCAGATTGGAATCAGATTGCAGAGGACTAAAATTGAACAATGTCACTGATGCAGAACTAAAATTTGCCAGTAGAGTAATAGGTTACTGTTTCTTCCAATCGACAAGGGAAAACAGTGTACCCTGTGCAGCAGTATACCTAGCATACAAAATTATGAAAAAGGGAATGAAAATTGATCTATGTGAGGTGTTGCTGAGAAACCTATTTGAGAATCTGAACACCATCAGGAAGCTGAAGAAGAACAACTCGGCTAATACACTAAAGTTTGGATCACTACTTGTATGGATGTTTTTCTATTTTGAAAAATTCTTTCCATCAGTTGGTAAAGTTGTTTGGGAACTACACCGACCAATCACCATCAGATCAATGACTTCATCAAGAAGCTAGGTGATAATTTTAATGATATTATGGATGATTACTTCAGTAAGTTTCAAGAGAAAATGCATAACAGGTACCGGATTCCACCCAAGCTAGTGGAGAAATACAAAGATGACATATGTTTTGAAGTAGATACTGATTACTGTTATGTGAATGTTGTGGAACCAAGAACTCAATCTTTGTCACCTATGGGTTACGAGATTGATTTTGACATCACACAACAGCAAATTGATGCATTTCTTACATTGCCAAGACATGCTACTGAGTTGCGGTATGGAACCTGTGAAGAAGTGAAGGAAAAAGTAAAAATGAGCATTGTAGTACCCAAAGTACAAGAAAGGCAACAAAGATGATAAAGGCATTATCAGAGAAATTCGGGGAAGATTCTTCCTCCACACCTTTCAAAGGCACTATAACCATTATCGAAGAGGAATCTGAAGCCCAAGAGGTAGCTATAACACTGAGCACCAAATTGCCTAAGGGAAAAGTGTTGAAAAGAAAGAAATAGGATTCATCAAAGGCCTTACCGGACTTCTCTAGCAAAGCGACCTAATACAAGAGCATCTGTAGCTTCACCAAGTAAGAAAACAAAGAGTGTTACTGTTCCCAAGGTAACAAAAACTTACAAGAAATCTACTCGGAGACTCATTTTGGCAAAAGAGTCTAGTGACACCGAATCTGAGGATGCAAGCAAATTTTAGATTGTCCAGAGCAAGAAGGTAAATGTACATAGTGTTGAAAATTTTTGTACTAATCTGAAGGAATATGGTGGGTTTGGAGGAATCAGATATGTTAAGTATGAATCCAGAAATAAAGATGAAAAGAGACAAATTGAAGAAGCTGTCATCTGCACACTTTTGAAATTCCGATTGGTCCCATTAGAAGTCTCTAATTCTCTTCCAAAAGAATTATATGCACATATTGATAACAGGTGGCAATATGCCCTGGACTTGGAGAAATAGATCAGAAAAAGAAGTCTGGTACATCTCTTTCCTGACATGTCAGTAGCTGAAATAAAAGAACATCTGACAACCTACCACACAAAGTTCCTCGTCAAACAAAAAGCCTTGAAACTGATGAATGGGTTGTATATTGAAGTGGAAAATGAGACAAAAGAAAAGTGGCAGGAAATCTTTAGAAACAAGGATGCCGGTGAGCAAGTTGAAGTTGAAATAGTTGATGTCACCGAGCAAGATCCTGATGTTACCGAGCAAGACCCTACTGACACCATTAAGATATCATGGATACAGAGGCACCTGAACAGGAAATGATAGAAGACAATGCATATGCAAAACTTGTATCTAGTGAATCAGTCTTGGAACAAGTTCAGCCTTATCCACCGGTCAATCAACCTATCTCAACCAAAGCCCCTTAGGATACAGATCAAGGCACCGAAGGTCACAAGTCTACAACAGGAGAAGGTACTACTCAAGAACAGACGTCTCGGGATCCTTCTAGCACTGAAAATGTTGCAACTAAGACACCAAGTACCGAGACAGCAAAGGACACTATAGAGGCTAAAGAAACCGACCAAAGTGTTGCCTCTATCGAGCAACCTATCAAGGGTCATCAAGCCTCATAAGCCATTGTCTTAGTTCAATCGATGAAAGGAAAATAAAAGAAGATGAAAAAGCATAGTTTCAAAGTAGATTTGTCAAAACCAATAGTGTTGCCCAATGTTGATACATCCAAATTAAAGGGGCAAGCACTCATTGATTTCGGTGAACTATGCAAAGCAAAGGCCGAACAAGAGAAGAAAATGGCTATTCAAAAGAAAAATAAAGTACCTCAGAAGGTGAAAGCACTCTTAACAGATATGCTACCTGAAGCTACAATAACCAAAGATGCAGCCATCCACATTCAACTGAATGAACTCCTAACCAAGATAGAGACATTTGGAGTAGATGCATCTGAATATTTGAGCAAGCTAAAAGACAAGGAGATCATTGCAAAAATGATAGAAGAGGTACAGAAAGCTATAGCTATTGGAAAAGTTAAACTTGTCAAATTTATTGCTGAGTTGACCCCTCAACTCAAGCACATTCATTATTTATTTCAGAAACTCTATACATTTTCTTTATTCATTAAAGATATAAAAAATAAAACAGAAGCAATTGAGAAAGAGATCATCGATCTCTCAAATAAGTTGACCACAGAGCCTAATTCAGTTCAAAATTTCTATACAAAGTTACAATAGCTCATGGCTCAATAATTGGACCTAAGAAATGAAGAACACAAGATCAGGATGGACATAATGACACTTCAGACATTATTCCTTCCTCATCTTTCATCTGTCCAAGAACAAATCAACCGAGCCACATATTTATCTACTACACAAGAGGGAAGCACTTTAGATGGCTTAATATCATTATTGGCTGATATTCAAGTGCAAAATTCTTTAATGGACAGTGTAAAAGATGCCCTCTCTGTCGCTCTCACCGAAGCATGAACAAAGTACAAATCCATTTTTGACCAGTTGCCACCACCAAATGGTAACTAAATTTTGATGTTTGTCAAAAAGGGGGAGTGATATAGTATAGTATCAAAGTATAGTATCAATCAAAAGGAGTGTAGTATATAGGGGGAGTATACTGAGCAGAGTAAGCAGAGTATCCAAGAGCAGTGAACCGAGTAGTGAACAGAACAGTAAGCAAAGAACAAGAGCAGATCACCAAGCATACAAATCAGAGTTTTGTATAGTATATTGATAAGGGGAGTATATCTGGATATATTATTTCATTGACTATTGTATATACTATCAGTATAGTCAAATTTTGCAAGTATATAGATTATTGAGTTATAACTTTGAAAGTAGTTTTTGTCAAACATCTCAACTAATGTCAAAAGGGGAGATTGTTACTACTTATCAAGTTGCCATTAGTTTTATGTTCAAAGTTATTCTATATACTCTAGTCGGTTATCTCTATCGAAATATTCAGTCGGTATGCACAGTCCAGTTGGTTATAGAAGAAAGCAGTCACAGAGCCCAGTATGCACCGAGCTGTCTACCGAGTATCATTCCATGTCTACCAAGCAGCAAAGATGACACACCGAGTGAAACATGTTACCAGATTCATTGAACCTGGACATGCATATGGAAATGTGTTACAAGGTCAAGGAACATAGAACCGTTATCACATTGGAAATTGCACTTAAAGATTGTGTATTATTTCGAGGTCATCTAACCAATAAAATATTTTGCATGGTTATTCATTCGATAAAATATGTTTGTAAGATCAAAGCAATGAATTAGATCACTGACATAAGAGATCTATTTATACAACATGGATTGAGATCAGATATATACATGTAGCATGATAGAAAGGAAGATATAGAAATATATGAAGCAAGACATGTGAAAGCACTAAGTGTTATGACTGTTGCAAAGACACAGAGGTCACTGAGAAGGATTTCAGAGAACAATCAAAGAACAAAGTAAACAAAAGGGTTTACCGAGTTACTATATGGGTTACCGAGGTATGCTATAAGCAAGGTAATCTTATTATGAGCACATAGCATCTGCTATAACATTCCAGATGTAAAGTTGTAGATATTTGTAATGATTTTATTGTAATATTTGAAGTTGTAAGAGAAACCTTTAACAGGGTAAAAGACTCTAATCAAGTCTATAAATTGTAAAGCCTCTAACCAGGTGCAACATTTAGATTAAGTGTTGTAAAATCCTTTAGCAAGGTAGATCTAACAGATCTTGATACTCCTAACAAGGTAAGCTATCAAAAATAGCTAAACATGTAGCTCTAACTGAGCAACCTTTATTATTGCAGTAGTGAAGTTGTGGGTGCCATCCCCACCGCAATTTTTCTCTCTAACCAAGAGTTTCCGTGTAACCAAAATATATGTGTTATGGAGTGAATCATGTATGATTGTTACTTATTTATTTTATCATTATATTATGTTACTGCACTATTCAGTTTATGCATAATAGTAAAGATATTGTTAATAAAAGGATTTGAAGTACTGATTCACCCCTCTCCTCTCAGTACATTAGCTTTCCATATTGGGCCTAACAACATCATCTAATGGACACAAGTTTATCATAACTGCCATTGAGTACTTCACTAAGTGGTTTGAAGTGATTCCACTAATTAAAGCAACTGGTAAACAAGTAGCTCTGTTCATCCTTAACTATATCATCCGCAGGTATGGGATACCTTCTTCAATTGTGGCTGACAATGAAGGGCAGTTTAAAAACAAAGATCTAGATGAGCTCTATGAAAAGTTCAAAATCAAACAACATTGGTCATCCATTTACTACCCTCAAGGTAATGGACAAGCTGAAGCATCTAACAAAAATCTGCTGACTATCTTGCACAAAACGGTAAACAAATCTGGAAAGGATTGGCATCTGCAACTCAATCCTGCACTATGGGCTTATAGAACAAGTATCAGAACACCTACTGGGGATACACCTTTTTCTTTGGTGTATGGGTCTGAAGTAGTCTTGCCTATTGAGGTGGAAATACCTTCTTTGAGAGTTTCTTTGCAAGGTCTTGTTACTGATGAAGACTACATAATATCTAGATTGCAAGAGCTCGAGTTGCTGAACGAACATCGACAAGTAGTGTTTGATCATCTGAGAGTGTACCAAAAGAGAATGTCTAGAGGTTATAACAAGAAAGTTTGACAAAGATAATTTCAGGTTGGTGAGCTTGTTTTGAGAGAAAATCCTAAAAATCAACAGTTTTGAGACAACAAAGGGAAGTTTGAACCCAACTAGCTGGGTCCCTACATTGTTACTACAGTCTTTGGCTCTAGTGCTTATCAACTCTCAACATCGAAAGGAGAATAGCTTCGTGAACTGATCAACACCATTCACTTGAAGAAATTTTTCACTCAGTATTCTCTGCTTCAACAACCTGTACAGTGAAAAAAAAAAAGGAAAAAAAAAGGAAAAAAAGAAAAAGAAAAAGAAAGGATCTTTGCCAAGCAGGTGAAAACCTAGTGAACAGACGCCTCTTGTATTTAAGCACTCCATCTATCAATGCAAATTTGTCATTCCTTATTTTCATTCCCACCTTCTTGCATCTTTGCTTTCGCTTGTACATATCTTTTAGTTGCTTTTGTGATATCCTGGTTCTTTTGGAACCTTCGTGGCTTGAAACCGATCAATGTCTTATTCTTAGAGTAATCAACTAATCAATCTAAATGTCCTAAGCAATTTAACCAAGTCATCTTTCTATCGGTAGTACTAGGCCATCCACTCTGAGTTAGTCACCTGTCTCCTATCCACTACATAGTTTTATCATTGCATAAACAAGCAAAACAAGACTACTGAAAACAATCAGTAAACTATTTGAGATATGATTGAGTTTTTCTTTGTTTGTTATCTTTTAAATTGGTTTTCTATTATTAGTCCCTTTAAGTAAATCGAGGAAGTCTATCTTGACTAAGAGGAGCAAGGATTGGGGGCATAATATTTTTCTTTGTTTTCTACTTGTAGGAATGATTCTGATGATCTGGAAACATCTAAACAACCGAGTGTCTGTGATAAGTGCCTTTACATCAAGGTGAAATCACCACACCTACCTCGACTCTGCTTATTTGTATGCTATAGGGAGGCTGTAGTTATTTCTTTGTCTATTTTGAGGGAATTTGTTTAATGTGCAATTCAGATGCATGTGTAATTTGTCCAAGGATATGAACTATAAAAGGGTCATTGCCGACCAGATAATTAATATTGCATATGTAAAGGAAGGAACTCTATTTTGCCTGCTGTGTTTGTAAAAAGCTCAGTGATGAAAATTAAGCATACCAAATCTAGTGACTAAGTTTAGGTTGCATTCATTCTAAATTTTATGGATTTCAAGTGATTTTGGCATGATAACAATGATCTCTTTATCTTTTGAATGAGAGTTTGAAGCATTCATCATTTCTCAGCTAAGTGGTTCCCTTTTTCATCATCGTTTCTCCGATCGAGTACTTGTGTATTGAGATGTTAGCTGCATACATGAGCATCTTATATAGATCCATATTTTGCATTATATATTTATTTTCTTTCATATTATTGCATGAAAAATAAACATTTGCATTACTAGTTACTCATTTTCATCATTTATTTGCATAAAAATAAAATAAAATAACATCCATATTTAATTGCATTACATACATCCATACTGCAAAGATATGCATACATATAGAATAGAGCATATAGAAAGACATCTAATAATCAATCAACACAACTACGATGAAATCAAATCAAGAGCTCGTATATCTCATCATAATCTCAATGTCTAAGAGTACAAATGATATCAACTGTCATATACAATGTCTCATCAGAGAAAGAATCATCTAGGCTACAAAAAAGGGGTATATAACAAAATCTAGGAGATATAACAAAACTAGCTCTCTGCCTCTCCCTCATTGCTAGGTGGAGGAGGTGGTGCCTGCTAATCGACATCCTGTTTGTGTGCCCTAGCTCCCTTAGATCGATCCATATATTGAAAATATGACACAACGTGTTGCGCTACTTGGACCGCTACACTATAAGCTGCAACATAATAAGCTACACGACTCATCTGATGCAAAACCTCTCGCTAAAGGGCATCTCACTCTGCTCTGATCTCAATGAGCTATCCATCTCACTTTGCTAGCTGTGTCTATGCCACCATCAACTGTGACTTTAAACCTGTCACCATAGCTCTCAAATACCGTACTACATATGGCACTGCTTGCTCTCTACCCACATCCCCCTCTCTGCCTCCCTGCTCATCTCTCTGTTGTCTAACCTACCTAGGAGCTACACTCTCCTCCAACCTTTGCTGCCCTAGAACCACCATCCTCAACCCCATCAGCTCCTAAGGATCCACCCTCCCCTCTCTATCGCTGTCAACCTCCCGCTACTGCCCTCCTGCTACTAGAACCATGATCACCTCATGTTCATCTAAGCACATCTTCTCTTCGTCCCCGTACCTACACCCATCTCTATACCTGACCTGGTACCTATGCCTATGCTGGTGTATCCTCCTCAACCTCCTCTATAAGAGGTGCATGCTCTCCCATATTTGTAAATCAAGGGAATGTATGTCTCTAGAACCAATCTTTGTACTGGGGCAATACCTCACGTCTGCCACATCCTCTAGGTACTCCCATCTCTGCGACTATAAACTCGCTAACTCCTGCATATGAGAGCCTAGGTGCCCATTCTCATCTCTCCTCATCCCCATATCTCACATATGTTATAAACTCCTGAGATATACTCTACTGTCTCCCATACTGCCTCAAAACCCTAGATACTAAAAACCGCTCAATAATAGTGGTCAACCCGTCGCTTAGAGGTCTAGTCATAAACATCTCTCTTTGCTATACCCTCCAATCATCTCACTTCTCTAGACCCCTATATGGTCTCCATACTACGATGATCAAATCATCCAACTACCTCCTCCAGTAATCAGTCTTGCCCAAGTGGGGCTGTGTAACATAACCTGAGTAACAACATACAATAGGCTGGTACGCCTCCCGTGAATCATCTACAATAGGTCTACATACTGGGATATGTTCCCATGCCCATATCTGTAAAACTAACACACCTGCTACCATGCTCTTCCTCTCCCAATAGACAATATCATGCATCTCATGGTACATATGAGTGAGTAAGCATGATCCCCACCCTAATCTCATGGGATGAGTCAACAACCTCTCAAGCATCCTACCCCAACCACATAGAAATCCCTAGTGTCCTCTATCAGGCATCACAAAACAACCAATCATACTAGCCAAAATGCAAGCCAAAGGGTACTATGCATCGTATCTACTCATCAAATCATCCCAAGTGATAGTGCGATCAAGGATAGTCTCATCAAGGAATATCCGTCACAAAGCTAAAATACCGAGTCATGGAGTAGAATCATAATCTACCTTATCTCCAACAAACATAATCCTCAATATCTTGTATATATCCTCCGGCGTGATGGTCATCTCTCCAACCAGTAAATGAAAGGTGTTATGCTCAAAATGAAAATGCTCAACTAAAGCAGTCAACATACCGTGATTCACATGGATATCAGGCATCTGTAACAGGTATCCAAATCCACACAAACCAATATGACCTCTCTCTGTATCTGATAAACCATGCACTAGCCTCATCATTAGCAGAAAGGTACACCGAAACTGAATGAATTTGCAAAACCAAACATACAAATCGTCAATTCATGATCAAATTTGCGCTAAGAAAGTGTTAAACATGCTAAAGAGTCCAAATATACAACATTTAAAATAAAAAATTATTGTTTACACCTTCAAAAATACTTGTTGTTTTCCATACGAGTTTCCACAGACAAGCAAAAACTTGTACGAGAAAACATAATGACCCGAATGAGGAAACACTTTGATACGCCAAATAATAACAAGTTGCACAATTAAATGGTCTCTCAAGAACACTTTCGTATGACATGAGGGCGACTACCACACGACAAACCCTACAATCCCATACAACAAAACATAAAGCAACAAAAACTCGTACAAGAAACAGTACGCAACCGAATGATAAAATGACATATCCTAAATTCCAACAAAATTTAAAATGCAAAAATTCAACAAAAAATCAAAAAATGAGAAATGCAAAGGCTAAAGATCGATCACTTACTGCTGGGGCGTAGTTCCGCGGTCGATTGTGTCATCTCTGACGCTCAAATCGATGCTCTTGTTCAGAATTACCATTTTTCTTCGCAGGAGGTTTTTCAAAATTTTCACTTTGAGAGGTAAAAATGAATTGACAATGACACATTGAACCCCTTATATAGCCCAAACCCTAATTTTTAAACTTGCTTCGATGGACATAAAAATTGTACCCTAAGCTAAATTGACTATCCTTAGTCCATTTTCGAGATCGAAATCAAAATCTGATATCAATTTTCTAGTCAAAATTTCACGATGTTGACCACTTAGCACTTTCATCCTCAAGTCAATTTTCTCATCCTTTTGTGCTCAATCATTTCTGATCTCAAAATTAATTCTTCAACATCAATCTTCTAGCTCAAATAATTATCATTGCTAAATCTTTTTATCTTCTCCAAATTACCTAAAATCGTTGTACCCTTGTTATCTTTCGATTTTGCTCTCGAGGGGGCATACTCATAACATCTTTTCAGTGATCATCATCTAAAGTTTATAAAATTTTCAAATCTTGATCTAAAGTCGAGCAAAAATCGTTTCAAACAAAGAAAATCAATTAAACCTTGTTACTAGGGGCATCTTAGCTAAATCACGTTATATTAAGTTGAGATTCTTTGATGTCAAATAAAGCAATCTCTAGGGGCATATCAATTTTTGTCCTTATCTGAATCAATCTTCAAATTGATGTTCAGTTTCATCACATCAAATCAAGCTGGACATTCTCTCTTGCTAATCAATTCTTGTTCAATCAAGTTCACAATCGGTTTTATCTCACTTCGCTCAATCAATTCTTGTTCAATCAAGTTCGAAATCGGTTTTATCTCTCACTCAGTCGACTCTTGTTCAATCAAGTTTGGAATCGGTTCTCTTGCTTCGCTCAATCTAGTTCAATCAAGTTCTAGATCAAGCCTCATTTCTTGATCAATCAAGTTCAAGAACAATATCTCTCTCGTTGTCGGTCCTAGTTCAATCAAGTTTAGGATCAGTATCGCTTTAATCAACTATGTTCAGTTTCATCACTTCAAATCGAGCTGAACATCTTGCTCTTCATCGGTTTGTGACCCATCAAGTTCAGAACTAATATCTATTTGACATAAACTATTATTTGAACCAACATGCTACTCGCACATAAATTCAAAGATGGGCAAATGTAATACCCTAAAAAAAGGTCACCTAAACCATGGGCCCCTAATCTCGACAACATCACTAAGGTCCTAACCAAAGGCAATTAAATCAACCTTGAGCACCTAATTAATTAATTCTTCAATCATTACTGTTAGATGGAAAATTAATCACTCTATATTAATTAAATATTTATTTAATTAATTAATAATTCCAATTAAATCATTTTATCAATTATCCTATTTATTTAATTAAATATCCTAGCATATTTAATTAATAAATAAATTTTCCATTTAAATCACAAAAAGATGAATTAATTTAGAAAAAGAGATTAATCACAAAAAGAGGAATTAATTTGCAAAAGAAAGAGTTAAATTGAAAACAAAAGAAAAGGATTAAATTGAGAGAAGAAATCAAACTTAAGATATTTATTTTTCTAAAATTGAGATAACTTGAGAAATCAGAAAAGCAATTAAATTGAATTAATCATTTTCTCTAAAAATAAAACTCAAAGCTTTTCTTGAGGAAAGAGGTCCAGTTGCATTGAAAAGGCTCTTTCTAAATAAAAATTCATGAGCAAATTAAAAGAAAGTGCATGTAATCAACTAAATTTATCTCCAATGTAGACTCAAACTTATAATATGAATGCATTCAATCAAGCTATAATTGGAATCTATCTAAGATTAACTAAATCTGATCTCTTAATTATTTCGATTATCCTGAATTGTGCTTTTTCTTGAGGAATCTCAACTGCTCATTGTTAATCAACCTTGACTGTTGGTCTCTCCTTTGAGTCCCTATAAATACAACCTCCATCTCTCATTCAAAAGATCCTAGAGATTTATTGTTATTGTGCAGTTTTTGCTATGGAGTCATTAAAAATATTGTGCTTTGAGATTATTGCATCTTAGTTTATCTTTTTGCATATTTAGTTTAATTATGATTGCTTGAATTCGTCTAGCTTAATATTCATTCATCTAGCTTAATCTTGCATCCATTTAGCTTAATTCTCGTGCTTATATAGATTAAATCCTTCGTCTTGGTGTAATCTAGTCATTGGTATTGCTTAGACAAATATGAGAGCAAGTCTATACTCGCATATTTTAGAAGGCAATAGGTTGATTTGTTATGGTTTTTATATTCATGATTATATCTGTCTAACCATGCATGCAATGACTTAATTGAAGTGTTGTGTCTTACAACTTGCAAATACTTTATCCACTTTTCACACACATAGAATTGAAATGCCTTGAGATATCATCAAAACACAATAAATAAACATTATTAAAAGTGACAAATCTAAAGCCCATCAATACACATCCGTTCATATTAATCGTCATATATTTCTAAATTAGACTCCTAATATAACAAAAATTAATACTATCCATGCTAATTTTTCATATTGAATATAATCTAAAAATATAAATGGCGAATAAAAAACACTAGTATCCAAAAATAGGCACATCAATGCATTTGAGATTAGAGAAAAAAAGTATGTTTCACACCTTCTCATAGTAAATAATTTACACATTGTCAAACAATGAACTCCACACATTTTTTTTGTGAGAATGATATTAACTTATAAGAATTTTGTGTATAAAATTCTGGATGTAAGTTAATGCATATGGTTCTGACATAGGTTGAGCTCAATGTTGAAACTCCATTTCATAGGGAACCATTCTAGGAAATAATTTTGATGCACACTAGAATAATGAACACAACAAATATACCAAAGACAAGCTTATACCTGACAAGAAGATGAATTATCACCCCTTAAAAATGGCATTTTATAAAATATCCCCAAATAGTAATCATCATCATTCTAATTTTATTTATAATTCTAGTTGGTTGTATGATTATTCTATTTATACTCATACTATAGATTTCAATTTCAAATGACTAAGGCATCAAAATTACAATGACAAAGTCAACACCCTGGAACCTTGGCACTCTTCTATCAACAATCTATTTGTTTTTTGTACCCAATGTTTGTACATGGTGTAGATATATTCTAAAAGATTTAATCCAAAAACCTAACTTTGTTCTATAGGACTAATTATTATAGCTAATAATGTAAGTAACCTACTTACTCACTTGTTCACTCATTTATAGGATAGGTTTGCTTTCCCACTAAAAAGTGACAATGTTCATAACAAAGGTGAATTAATTTTAGAATAGATGATTCATATTATTTCTAATCTATAGAGGACGAGTGTAAGATTTCTCATGCCAATGCATATCATTAATAGTCAAAGCTAGGTTACATGACAAAAAATATTTATTTATTTATTCTAGTTGCATATCTATGGGGAGAATTATGATAGTGTTGGTGTGAACAAGGTAAGGAATCCTCCATTATACAGTAGGGGAAATCAAAGGAAACATAGTAGAAATCCTCAATCTAGAATCCAAACAACAGTAATAATCTAAAGTAGCCTATGGGAAATATTTGGATGCCTAATCCTAGTTTGTTCTTGAACTAAACCCAACTCCCTATTATTTCGTTAGCTCTTTTGGATGATTAGATCTTGAGGCGCTATTCTAGGTATTCTACTCATACGAGCATCAACATGAGACCAATACAAGATTCCACGAGCACAACAATGAGTGATTCTAGCTCCTTTTAAGAAACTACATTAGAAACCACATATGGAAGACCAAGAGTCACAATGTATAAATCCACTTATTTAGAAACCACATCCACACTAGAAGTCAACTATGTAAGACCAAGAGTCACAACTTAGAATTTCACATTAGATGACCTTTTTGGATTTGAACTTGGGTCTCCATAATAAGAACCAATGCTTCAACCAATTAAGCTAAAACCCTTGGATACGATACTTATTATTGCAGGTTTTTTGTGTTTATTATGGCTCTGGCCAACTTTCTCCTCGCAGTTGATGCTGGTGCTGGAGTTGCTGCGACAGACCCTCCTGGTGCCTCAGAACAAGCGCCCTTGCAAATTTGTTCTGAAAGTGTTTCACGAGGTATGTCCTCGCCTGATGTTGTACTTCTTGTTCAATATTTTGATAATGCCTGTAAGTAGCTTGAAAAATGCACTTTGATAGGATATTTTGTGGGTAGGATCCCTCCTGAAAGCATGCTTTGTGATTGGGTCACCAAAGCCTGGTCTCCTCATGGAGTCCATCTTGATGGCGTCCAAAGTCTCACAAAGGGTTTCTTTTTGTTTCGCTTTTCAAACCCTTCCCATGTTGAGGCTATCCTCTCCCATGGGCCATGGACCGTCTGGTCTTCCCTCTTGTTTTTCAGCGTTGGTCTCGTGACTTTTCTGTCTCAGATGACAAAAAATTGTGGGTCCCAGTCTGGGTTGAGTTCCCTGGTCTTCCTTTGTCTTGTTGGCCTTTCGTGCAAACCATTGCTCAGTCTGTTGGCAAAGTTGTTTGACTTGAGCTAGACCATTTTTTTAATGCTCGCCCTCAAAAGAGGGTTTTCATTGAGGTCAACCTTTCACGCGACCTAAAAGAAACTTTTGATATCCAAGTGGGAGGCAATACCTTCACCTAGAAGGTGCTTTATTTGAACCTTCCCAACACTTCTTATCAGTGTCAGTCAATGAAACACAAGATTAGGGATTGTCCCTTGGCTATTTCAAAAATAAAATCCTCTATTAAGGAGTCCGACTCTCGACCTATGGAGGGAGATAAGAAGGATGAATGGACCACTGTAGTTCACAAAGGAAAAAACTCTATGGCTTTGGCCCAAAAGATTCCCGTCGGTTCCAGTTCTCAGCCAATGACATAACCTCCTACGCAGACACCGTCTACCCAGGCGGTTTCTACTTCAGTTTCAAACCTTGACCAATAGGGGAAGGAGTCTTATGAGGGTGCCGCTCGACCACCTTGGGTGCGCACTCCTCAAGCTGCGCCTGTAATTTCTGCTCCACACTCTTTGCGCTGCTCTAGTAGCCCTTCTGGGCATGCTGAGTTTTAAGATGGTGGTTTAGAAAAACAATGAGTTATTTCCGGTGGGGATTCAAAATTTTTGTGCAATAGCTTCTCCTCTCTTCAGGACAAGGAAGATATGCAAGTTTTTTTGTGAATTACATCTCATGGAATGTTCGAGGTCTCACAAACCTCACCAGAAAGTATTTTGTTCAAGATGCTCGTCAACATGTTATAGGCCTAGATATTTTCTGCCTTCAAGAAGTCGAAATTGTTAGTTTCATGCTCAATACTCCATGTCATGTTATTTGGCCAGATATCCTTATTTTTGCCTCCCAGCATGAAGCTGGTCAAGGTGGAGTTGCTACACTCATTTCACGTTGTTGGCTCTCTATAGTTATTTCTCATGGTTTTGATCCCATGCAGCGTGCTCTCTGGGTTTTGCTGTCAATTGATAATAATTTTGTTGGGATCATTAATTTTTATGCTCCCAATGATGCAGTTGATAGATCATACCTATGGCGCTGGATTGCTGACAATCTACCACCTACAACTTGGGTCATGTGTGGGGACTTCAATATGGTTGAGGTGGCGACTGATAGGGATGAAATTTTTTCTTTTTGCTGGAGAATTGGTGAGTGAGAAGCCTGGTTATATGCATAATAAGTCAAGTCTTTTCGACCCTAACACCAACCTCCGCTGCCCTAGTGGGGTTTGGCACACTTGGTCTAATTTCAGAATTGGCTCTGACAAAACTCTTAAAAGGCTTGATTATGGTATGATAACTGCACAATATTTTTTTTCTTTTTCTGAAGATCAAGATCTTCCCGTCACTCCTCTTGTTGATGTGACCCTATCCGATCACTTCCCCATAAAGTTTAGCATTGAATGGCAGCCAGCTAGGCAACGTCATTCCAAAATGCAGTTCTAACTCAACACGTCTCTCCTGCATCATCAAACCACAATGGTTCACATTCAAAGGGTTTAGAATTTAGAGCCAAGGTCTCATCATCACACTAGTTGGATTGCATGGTGGCATGATGCCATTATCCGCTTTGTGAGGTTTTTGCGCATTTATGGTAGACAACTTGCCATGTACTGCAGGCGGTCGTATGACGTGACCACCAAAGATCTCTATGCTGCCACAAAAGCTCTAGCCTTGAATCATTTTGATTCTAACCTGCAACTTCGATTAGCCCAGCTTTGCCATTAAAAACAAGTTACAGATAGCAATTCTGCCAGAGGAGCTCAAATCAAAGCTAGGTTACATTGACTCAAGGTGGGCGATAGGGCCTCCAAGGAATTTTTCCTGTCTTTGCGCGCTTATCATACCTCTGTAGGGATCAATAAAATCAAAGAGGGGTAAGCTATTCTCATCGAGCTGCCTAATATTTTGCAAGCTTTTGTCCATTATTATGAGAAGGTGTTCACAGCATAGGGAGACTCTTTGGCCAGAGCCCAAGCTTTGCAAGATTGCTTAGCTATTGTTCCCAAATGACTTTCTAAGTCTCAACAGACCTTCTATGATCTCTTAGTGACCATTGATGATCTCAAGGAAGCCATTTTTTCTATGGCAGATGATAAAGCCCCTGGGTCTGATGGCTTCCCTGATGAATTCTACAAAGCCCTTTGGCCATGTGTTGGTCCTGACCTCCATAAGGTCTACCTGGAAGCTTTTCATTCCCAATCCCTAGAAAGGATGATTACCCAAGGTAACATCAAGTTTATCCCTAAGGCTGGGGATCCAGAGGAAATTTTCAATTGGAGGCCTATTACCTTTTTCAATGTCTTGTACAAGATCATTGCCAAAGCCTTGGCTCTCAAGATTCGTCATCTCCTGCCTCTTGTTGTTTGTCCAGAGTAGACTGGATTTATCAAGTCTAGGTTTATTGTGAATAATATTATTGTTGTTTGGGAAGGGATGGACTAGGCCAAATGCTCTAAACAATGAGCAATATATCTTACGATTGACATTGCTAAGGCGTATGATCACATTGAGTGGCCATTTATCTTGGCTATGCTCAAAGCCCTTAGCTTCAGTCCTAGATTCATTCAGTATGTTCAAATGTTATTCGGAGATGACTTGGCTTGTATCACCATTAATGGCTGACAGTTTGAGGCTTTTGGCCTTTTCAGATCCATTTTCCAGGGATTTCCTCTAGCTCCTGCTTTATATGTTCTTGCAGTGGAAGGGTTTGGTTACTTACTTGCTAATGTTATCTTTGTTGGGCGTGTCTATGGTATCTCCTTGACTAAGTTACCTTCTCAACTTGTCAATGGTTATTTTGTGGATGATTCCTTCCTCACTCTCATTGAGGAAGAAGACAATGTGCAAGTCGCTCTTCAATGTCTAAACACCTTTTGATTGGCTTCTGGTTCGACCATTCAATGGCACAAGATGCAATGTTATAGAAAGCCTTTTCTTCTCACCCCGCCTTGGGTTCTTCAATATGATTGGAAATGGATTCATCATGGTAAAATTTTTTGCTTTCTAGGCATTCCCTTTGCCTTTCAAGCTTTGCCTGTGGATCTTTGGAATGTTGTTTTAGCCAGGATTGAGAAAAAGTTGGCCTACTAGATTACCAAGCCTCTCTCTGGCTGGTAAATTCCAAATTTTTTCTAAGGTGTTGGCTGCCACCCATGTCTATTACTCCTCATGTTGGGATCCTTTTAAGGCCTCTTACATGAAGTTGGAAAGAATTCTGTGGGTTTTTCTTTAGGCCTCTAGGTCTGACCATCAAGGCTTCCACAAGGTCACTTAGGAGCATTGTTGTCTTCCCAAGGAGTCCAGAGGGCTAGGTCTTATTTATACCCAGAAACAAGGGCTTGCCTTATGTGGTAAATGGATTATCAAAGCCTTATCTAGCGTCGAGGCTTGGAAAATCCTTCTTCAACATTGCCTTTCTTTGGGATTTCCTACCAACAGGCTGACTTGGAAGGGGATTGGTTTTCAAACCCTTCTCATTATGCAAGACCCTGTTCAGATTTAGGGTACTTTTGTGGTTAAAAGCATTTGGTGTGCTTGGGAAGCTATCAAGCCTTGGCTTCGATGGGTGGGTGATGGTTTTCATGATGGGATATCCATGAATCAACACAACCTTTGGTGGTCACCTCTTTTTCAGGTGCAAGGGTTACCACTAGCCAAAATCCAGGGTGTTAGTGTTCTACGTTTTCACAAACGCGGTATTAGAACACCTAAGGATCTATTGTCTAGAGCTTCTATGAGCCTCCGGTCATGGGATGACCTCCAGGTCCAGTTGCGGTTGTCTTGACTAGATCGACAGACTTATGACCTTTTGGTCTCGACCTTACCCTCACATTTGTTACATAAGCTTGGCATTCAGTCTATTAGAGCTTGGTGGAAATATTGTAAGTGGTATCCTTGGACTCCTTTCACTTGCTACAAATCCAAAATGGGTTATCTTTGGCTAGTTCCCCATTTTCCTATGGTCTATATTCTCAACCAGCGGTGGCACTTGCAGTCTTCTCAAACTTCCTGGAGATTCAAGTTTCTTGCTGTCTGGTCCGCCACCACTGAACCCAAGATTGCACACTTTGCTTGGTGTGTTCTTTTTCAAGGGTTGCCTTTAGGTTCTAGACTTAAGCATTTGGGGGTTCTTGATCCCCGGTGCCCTTTTTGTGGTCACCCAGAAAATTTTATGCACAGTTTTTGGTTTTGTAGAAGAGCTTAATAGTATTGGAGCTGGATCCATGATTTCTTTTGGCCTTTTCAATCTGAGCCCTTTTCTTGGCATATGGCTCTTCTGGGCGATTCGCCTAGAATCCCCTTCAAATTTTCCTAGATATGGCATGCTTTTAGAATGGAGATCCTATTCACTCTTTGGAAGGATAGAAATGCAGTTCTTTTTACTCACAAATTTTTGGATATTAATGTCTCACTTTATGTTGAAGCTTGCATTTGTAATAATGTATTAATGCAGATTCAGGTACAAGCTGACAAAGTGGCTCTAGGGTTGTGCGGTTGCTTGAGTGCCACTAGATTTTGTCTCTGTCGACCGCACTCTACCCCATGGCCGCAGTTCCTCTGCCCGCTACTCTCAGACACCACAGTCCTAGGATCCTCGCCACTCCTCTAGCGGGAGAGACGATGCATGGAGGTGCTTCTCAGCTTCTCCTCTGTGTCATGGCTCTGCCTTGGGGTGGCCTTCTACTACTCCTGTGACTTTGGCTCCTCTTGCTGGTGATGGCTCTGGGTGGCCATCTGCCACCACCTCCAAGTTTCCCCGCTTGGCTCTGGCAATTTTGCCTCCCAGGCGGCAGGAAGGAGAAGTTGACAAAGATCCCAAAGATGGGTGGTCTGTGCCAAACTCGACTCTCGACCCTATTGATGTATGGGGCAAGAAAGATGATCCTGATCCTCCTCGCTCAGCTGCCTCTGCTTTAGCTACTTGAGGAAGTTTTTTGATAAATAGCTTTGTTTTTTGACTTCGGCCTCTAGTCGTGTGACTCTTACGGGGTGATCTTGTATCACCTGACCTTTTTTTGTGAATATGTACTTTAATATTTTTAATTAATAGAGAAGGCCTATTCATCAAATGTACTAGAATGGAGGAATTCGATGGCATGGAGATAGCATAATAAATATGCGTCATATTGGTACTATTTAGAAGTTGTTAATTATGTCGAGACATCTACAATGATATACAAATATCCTTAAACAAAAAATGATTTTGAATAAATTTGACGTGTAGATGATAGGTAAATGCATGCATATTTCAGTTTCTTTATAAGTATTATTTTATGAAATTGTTACATTTTAATGAGAGTGAAAGAGTGCAACATTATTCAACTCCATATCCTTCTTGAGAACTAATAAACCTGCAAGACAATTATGTCATATCTCTCGACATTATTTTATGTATATCTTTTTAGAATATAAGTATACTAGTATATTGTTTACATTTATAACTAGATTCCTTGTAAGGCGTTACTGAAAATTAATATACTCCAAGAATGCATGGTTAGGCATGATATAATTAGTAAGTTTCTTATGCATTTCATTTGTGTTTCCTTTGAAGTTTAGTATAAGGTACGCGTTCATCAATTATAGTGAGCAATCAAAGTCATAAATGTAACTTGATGCATCTAAAATATATTATTAGTTCTTCTTTGGAATTATAGGCGAGGCGGGGTTTTCAAAAAATAACTAACAAGTAACAAGTGAATAAACTATTTAACAACAATCAATAAAAATATTTTGATTATGAAAAGTAAATATTTATTACAAATAAGGCTGAAGAATTAAAAAAAAAGAAAACATACTATGCACTCTGCAAAAATGTAGCAAAAAAACTGAGCGAATTTCCCATCACAATTTCCGTTGTAGAAAGCGCTAGACTTGGTCCAACAGGAGTGGTTTTTCGAGAGAACCAAATATGCGCTCAGGGTTTGCAATCCAGGGATCAGGGCTCCCCTGCCTCAGGAGCAGTCGGATTGGCAAGTGGTGAAACCTAGGAGGTCATGCAGGGCAGCTATGAAAAACTCTCCAAGGGTTGTGAAAGGCAATGACCGATGCCATGAAAATACTAAGATGACCATCTACAATAGGTTTTATCAGTTGTAGAATCTTGAGGAAGGTTTCAAAAAACCAACTCCCCAGGTTAGCTCTCACTCCAATAATGTTAGAAGAAGAAGTGATAATAATCACAGAAGACCAACAGATATCCAACCTAGGGCTTTTGAGGGCAAGGGCAAGATAGTTGTGATGCCTCCTAAACCCTCAGTGGCCTAGCCAGTTATAAATAGGAACCCTAATTCAGATGTGGCAAATATTTTAGAGATTAATGATAACTTGGTAAAGAGGATTCAACAGTCTTGTAAAGCTTTTGGGGTTTTCGCTAGATGGAAAGGACTCAGAATTTAGCCAGAGGTTATTGTAGACTGGTTTATGTCTTCCTTCTCATGGATAGTAAGTATAGATATCTTGAATGAAGGCTTTCTATATATTGATTGTGGAAATTCAAGACATAAGGAAGAATTCTTAACAGGTAAATCTCCAACTTTCAAAGGTTTTGATTTTTTCGTTTTTTAGATTGGCATTCGAATTTTAACCCTAACGATTTGAAATCTTTTAAGATAGATAGACTAGTTTTAATCCCTAACTTACTAGTAGAATTAATGGACATTGAAATTATTAGGAAAATAGGTAACCACTTGGGTAAATTTATAGAGCTTAGTGATAAGAATAGGAAATACTCGAACTGTGTAATGATAATTAACATGGATATTAGTGTTAAAACTTTAAAAGCTATTGAAATTAAATCAGGGATGTCATCTTTCCTTATCTATCCCAAATTTTACAAAGGAGTTCTAGACTTAGACCCTGCTCCTGCATTGACCCCGAAATTCCCCTCTTCCCAATCTAGATCTAGCAAGATTCCTGGGGTAGACATTAGTTTCAATTTGGAGCAAGTAGGGTTTGTGATTAGGTAAATTTGTTTGCTGCCTAGGCAACCTGAGGAGATAGAAGAGGGGGAATTTATAACAAACCATAGCAGGGATGAACGGATGATCCCCTCCTCTCCTTTCCCCCTTGAGGAATATCTATTGGAAAAGTCAGGTATGCCTGCTATTCCAGCGATACCTTGTGTCAAGAAGGGTGATCCTTCTTCGGCTTTTAAAGATGGGATGGGTAGGGAGACGAAAGCTCTTCCTCTTTCCTCAGATCAGGCTACAATATTGGATGATCGAAGAAACTTTAATGGTTCTCCCCATCTGAAGGAAGGGGAGAATATTGAGGAAAGGATTGATGAAGAGGAGGAGCTAGCCTGGAAAGAGGAAGATGTTAACTGTATTATTAACTATCTATGTGACTCAATTACTGAGGAAATCATGGATAAATTATTGGATGAAATAATAGATAAGGACCAACTTGATCTTCAAAAAAAAAATGCTTAGTAAGGTAATCTTGGCCCTTCCCCCCCTGTGGTCTCTAACATGGAGGTACTTCTTTTAGACTTAGATAACAAGGAGAATGAAACCTTAGGCATCGAACTCTGGGTAGATGATAAATCTACTTTGGATTGTGCCAAGTCCTACAAAAAGAGAGGTAGGAAATCCTTATCGGAGCTAAGAGCCAATGATGGAACAGAGGAAGGTCAGGTTAAACTCACGTACATGTTTCATTGAGGGAAGGGGCAGGTCCTTCCCAAGGCACCATGAAAGTTGTGTCATGGAATTTTAGGGGTTTAAATGCCCCTAACAAGTAGAGGTTAGTCAAGCAACGTCTATCCTCTTTTAGTCCAAAATCAGCTCTGTTACAAGACACTAAATTAGGGAACGAAGATTTAGTCTCCTTCGGCAAGAGATTAGGCTTTAGACAGATTACAAGCCCCCTAGCCAATGGGGCCTCTGGAGGACTTTCTATAATTTGGGATCCATGTAGTATCCTTTTTTCATTTATGAAATCTCACAATAATTGGATGAGTGGGAGGGTAACTAGCCGAAAAAACAATCTAGATTTTGTCATTATTAATGTGTATGGGCCCATCCTTAATGAGGATAAAAAAAGAGTATGGGAGGAAATTGAGCATTTCACAAACACCCTTAATCAACTATGTATCTTAGGTGGGGACTTTAATGCAATTTTGCATCAGCATGAGAAGCAAGGAGGCTTAGGTATAAATGCTTGTGCTTCTCTTGACTTTGTAGATTGGATCCATCATAGTGGCATGAGTGAGATTAATATGGTTAAGGAAGCCTTTACCTGTAACAATCGTAGGTTAGGGTTTAGTAACATTTTAGAGAAACACGATAGATTCTTTGTTTTGGGTAGTCTCATCAACTTTCCCTTTACCTTGGATGCCTCTATTCTACCTTTCTTAGGATCAGATCACTTTCCTATTCAACTTGACATTTAGGGCAAGGTTGGTCCAAAACAACGCCTATTTAAATTTGAGAATATGTGGTTGAAAGTTGATAACATCCTCGAGCTTCTAAAGGAGTGGTGGAATGCAGCCAAGGTCTTTGGGTCTGGGATCTTTAAGATTGTTAACAAACTTAAGATCATTAAACAAAATCTCATTCAATGGAATAAAGAACACTTTGGCAATATTTTTGACAATAAAGCCCAATTGGAATCTGAGTTGGCAGAAGTTAATGAGAAAGTGCTGAGACATGGGATGGATGAGACCTTATTTCTCAGAGAAAAGAAACTCCTTGCCGATCATGAATCAATTCTTTCCAAAGAAGAAGTCTTCTGGAAACAAAAATCTAGAGAGACGTGGCTAGAAGAGGGTGATAAGAACACCAAATTATTCCATAATAGTGCGAGGATGAGAAGAGTCATAAATCATATCTTCAAGATTAAGTTAAGTGACAACTCTGAGGTGGCTAATCCTAAATCCATTGTGACAAAGGTTGTTGACTTCATTTCTTTTATCCTCACTTCTGACTGGAGCCCTCATGGCTCTATCCAGGACAAGTTTATTAAGTGTATCCCTAAGCTTTTGAGTAAGGACCAAATTGATTCTCATACTGCTAAATTTTCTTTAGTAGAAGTAGAAGCAACTCTTATGCTGATGAGCCCAGTTAAATCCCCTGGGCCGGATGGCTTTCCAATTAGCTTCTTTCAAAAATGTTGGCCCTTCCTAGGTGTGGAAGCAATGACAACTCTGGAAGGAATGAGGAACTCAGGTAATATCCTCAAAGAAATTAACAACACTTTTTTGGCCCCTATCCCTAAAAAGGATAAACCTGAGAGTTTTGATGAGTTTCGACCCATTGCCTTGTGCAATACTATCTATAAACTATTTTCTAAAACTCTAGCTAATAGGCTTCAAAAACTCCTTCCCCTGTTGATTAGTGAGGAACAAACAAGTTTTGTTCCTGGTAGATCTATTTATGATGGGGTTATTATAGCTCATGAGGCTATCCACTTTGTCTAGAAGAATGGCGATCCCAGTATGCTCTTAAAGCTTGACATTAGGAAAGCATATGACAAGGTGAATTGGAGATTTCTATGCAGATGCTTAGAAGCTTTTGGATCCCCCCCTATCTAGATTAATTTGATTTTTGAATGTATCTCTACACCTAAATTCTCAGTACTGGTTAATGGAACTCCTGAAGGATCTTTTAGTTCCTCTAGGAGTTTGAGGCAGGGAGATCTTCTATCCCATTTTCTCTTCATTATTATGGCAGAATCCTTGGGGAGATTGATTTCTAGGGCTAGGGAGAATAGTCAGGTGTCGGGAATTAGAATCACTAGAAACCTTGACCCTATAATGCATCAACAATTTGTGGATGACACTATGCTATATGAGCTTAGAAATATAGGTGAGGCTCGAGCTTTTAAGAAAATATTGGACTCTTACTCAATGGCTTTAGGTCAGGAAATCAATCCGGATAAATCGGAAGTCTTCTTTTTTAACACTAAGTTAAGTATACAAAAAGACATCTATGGCATTCTAAATTTCAATCTAGGAAGCCTTCCCTGCAAGTATCTAGGGCTGCCCTTTGATAAGGGTCCTAGGTCATCTAATCTATGGGATGGAGTAGTAGAAAAGATTAAAGTTAGGGTAGCAACCTGGAAGGGTAAGTGGCTATCCTCTGCAGGCAGAGCTACTCTAGTTAAATCGGTTTTGGCTGCTATGCCTATCTACTAGCTTTCATATTTCAACTTGCCCCAGTCCAAAAAAGAAATACTAAACAAACATCTAAGATCTTTCTTTTGGCAAGGGGCAGAGAATAAATGGATCTCCCTAATTGCTTGGGACAAGATTTGTAGGCCTAAGGCGGCATAGGGTATTGGGATTAAGGACAGTAAGGTCTAGAGCAGGGTGTTAGGGGCCAAATTAGTATGGAGAATGTTCAGATCTCCTCATCTTAAGTGGGCCCAAATCCTCTATCATAAATATCTCCATGGTAGGGATCATATGAGCCTCTTCAGGGACTCCTCCCCTCTCAGAGGCTCGCGTATATGGAACTTTATGCTAGACTGTAGGAAAATCATCTTAGACAAATTATCATGGAATCTGGGAAAGGGGGATAAAGCCCTCTTTTGGTCAGACTCTTGGGGAGGTTTTCCAGCCCTTCAACAAATAGTCAACTTGGAATCGTCAAGGGTAGTGCTTGAATCTGTGTGGGGTAGGTATGTCAAGGACTATATCATGCCTTCTGAGGGGGACTTAGCTAAGGGTTGGTCTTGGAGATCCCTTGATCAGGTAGACATCCCTGCCAGGGAGAAATTGTTGCTTCAAGACATCCTTAAGGATAGGATGGTCACCTTCAACTTAGGGTCAGATACTCTTGTCTGGGATGGGTCGAAATTGGGAGAATATACCTCAAAAGATGGTTATAATATCCTCCCGAGTCAGCAAATTTCCTCTTCCACCTTTGTCCCTACAGCCTTGTGTTGGGACAAGATGTATCTACCAAAGGAAGGATTGTTCTCATGGTTATCTCTCCAGAATAAGGTTTTAATAGTAGATAGATTCATAAAGATGGGCTATGTAGGCCCTAGCAGATGTCCCTTGTGTGAAGAGGCTGAAGAAGACAAAGACCACATCCTTCTCAATTGCAATTATGCCTCTAAGTGTTGGTTATGGTTGTGCAACAAATTAGGGTGGTCATCTACCTTTCCCAATACCATCCTTGGGATGTTTCAAGCATGGCCAATCCTTTTTAAGAATTCCCTTTATGGGGGACTTTGGAACCTAGCCCCCTCTCTAATTATCTGGGAACTCTAGAAGGAACGCAATAGGAGGATCTTCAAGGAGAAAAATATGGAATGGACCCTTCTGGTGAATAAAATAGAAGCCTCAATAGTGGAGACTTTAAATAGTAGAACCTCTTAATTTCCTAGTAATCTCTCAGAAATGACCTATTGGGATGAGAAGATGAGGGGGAGGTGGTTTGGTTTCAGGATCCCTCCCTTTATTGGAATTGGCAACTCTAACAATCAAGAGTTGAGAAAGGCTTGCAAGTGGAGAGCCCCTAAAAAGGGTTGGGTTAAAATAAACTTCGATGGCGCTTTCCCGTGGGAATCTAGGTCCTGCAAGCATTAGATGTTGTTTGCATGATGAGGATGGGAGGGAATTGGCTAGGGTATAAAAACCCATAGGGTTTTAATCCAACAACAAGGCCAAAATCTTAGCCCTAATTGAAGGTCTCCTTCTTTGTCAAAATAGAGGTATCTGCAAACTGGCCATTGAAGGAGACTCAACCATTATTATCAATGGTGTTAAGAAAGGTTCTCTGTTTGATTGGAAGCTGAATACGCTCTTATCTAGAGCTCTTGGTCTCCTTAAATATTTCAAGAAAATGAACTTCAACCATATATACAGAGAAGGAAACTCCAAAGTAGATGAATTAGCCAATGTTGGAGATGATGGGCAGTTCATTAGTTAGGAGGGGCTAACTTGAGATTGAAGAATTTAGTAATCTTGTCTCTGAGCTCTCAGTTTTATTTTCTGGCTCTTTGGTATTTTAGTGAAAAGCTTAATTTCTTCTTAAAATCATCTCTAAGAGCCTCGCAAGAATTTATTTCTATTAGTATGCATATGTATATATGGATATGCATATATATATAGACATACATGTATACAATTAATTATATATATATGTATTAAAATTCATATAGATATAGTGTATAATAATAGGAATAAGAGATTATGGTTATTTAAGAGTTAGCTTTATCTACATTATTATTCTATAAAATCCAGAGCGGATGAATTAGCTAATGCTGGAGCTGTTGGGCGACTCATTAGTTAGGAGGGCTAACCCAGGTTCGATGAATTTAGTAACCCTATCTCCGAGCTCTCATTTTTTTATTTTCTGGCTCTCTGGTCTTTTAAGAGGAAAGCTTAATTTCATTCATCTTCTAAAGATAATCTCTAAGAGCCTTATAAGATTTTATTTCTATTAGTATGCATATGTATATATGGATATGCATATATATATAGACATGTATGTATGCAATTAATTATATATATATATATATATATATGTATTAATATTCATATAGATATAGTGTATACTAATAGGAATAAGAGATTATGGTGCTTTAAGATTTAGCTTTATCTACATTATTATTCTATTTTTAGCAATGATTTAGATCATATTTACCTATGGCTTTTAGCCATTTTTTTGAGGCAACCGATTCTTTTTTCAGAATTTTTCTTGTTAGTAACTCCCCTCGATTAGTACCAATTGGATGTAATTCTTATGATGTTGATGTGACCCCCTTTCTGCATTTTGCAAGCAATTGCTTAATAGTTCATTCGTGTAAAGGTGATAGTAATAATTATTGTGATCGTGGAGATTGCTTTCATCATATCTTGACCCTCTGATCTCTATCACCCATCAGTATCTATCACCCCTCTATGGTAAGATGAGATGTATTTCTCGATACATTTAACTCTAGCTCTATTTAAGTTTGTTTTGCTTGGGTTTTGGCTTATAAGTTTTTTTCAAATAGCTTTGATGGATACTCTGCTAAGACTAATAGGGCTCAAGTGGCAAATAGCTTTCATAGGAGAAGTTAAGGAGGAGAGATTTAAAGGCATCCTGGTCCATCCGAACCCTCTGGTCGTTAGGGCAGTTTTGAAAACCCTTGGGAAGGACTATATTTTGAATGAAGACCACACTAGAGCCAATTCAGACATTGCCTCAATGTTCTTGGCAGTGGCTATGCATTTTGAGAATGACAGGAATGGGGTTATGAAAATCTGTAAAAAGGTCTTCAAGAAGGAACTGCTTGGTGAATTGGAGAGGGTGGTGGTCAATATCAACGAAGAGCTCACTGCTCTGAAGCCTCATGACTATGATATTCTCATCAGGATGAATAATTCACTGCCGAGATACCCAATTCTGTCAATAGAGGACTCAATAGCTTATGAAGCCTACAACCTCATCAGGCGGAGGAATCTCTTCTTCCTTATGTGGCTACTACAGGCTAAGAAGCCGACATACAATAGATGGTTTGCTAACTATATAGAAGCTGAGAATATCAAAGTGGTTCCGAACGATGTGGCAATTCCTCCTTCCCCTACTTTCCCCCTTGCCAATTTACCAGCTAGTTCTGGAGAAAAGGCCCCACAATAGCAGGCTGGGAGAGGTCAGGCTAGGTAGAGGGGCTCGTCTTTGTGTCAAGCTCCCCACCTCCTTTAGTCTCTTAAGTGTTTAGAGTTTGCTTTTGTCCTAGATTAATTAATACTTTTTTCAAAACATATGACTGCTAAGGAAGTTATTGCGCTCTAAACTACAGTTCTGCTTCTTTTCCTTTAGTTGGGTCATTCCTTCGAAAGTCAGACTTAGTTTTTTGAACATAGTTGTGATAAAGTATATCATTTTTTCTCGCAGTAATTTTCTTATCCTAGATAAATTGGTGGCCTTGACGTTTGATAACTCGTTCCTGCTTGTTCAAAGATTTTAACAAGATGACAAGTTTAAATTTAAATTGATTTTGTATTATATATATATATATTCACACACACACACACACACACACACACACACACACACACACACACACACACACACTCTTGCATATTTCTATATATATATATATAAATATAAATTTAAATTAGTATTTCTGGAGATGGGGTTGTATTAGAAAAATTTCTTATATAAATTGTATTGTGGTTTCTGTCCGGTTCTGTCCAAGAAGAGTTTGGCCTTGCTT